>NW_026591450.1:2445610-2488390 GCF_907164565.1 Psammomys obesus | reverse complement strand
AGGAAGGAAGGAAGGAAGGAAGGAAGGAAGGAAGGAAGGAAGGAAGGGGAGAGGAGGGAGAAAGGAGGGAAGGAAGGGACAGAGTGGAGAGTAGTTGGGGATCTGGCACTTTAAACATATAGTCCCTCTTGGCGGAGGGTTGTGTGGCAACAGCGTGTGGCAGTTGTCCACACGCACCCGCAGTCAGGTATAGGGAGATATTCAATGCTGGTGCCCAGCTCACCTCCTGCTGTTTCTTCAGGGCCCCACAGGATGGAGCCACCCACACTTAATGCATCTTCCAACCTCCGCTGACTCAGTCTAGAAACTTACAGACCTGACCAGAGGCTTGTATCCTGGTTGACTCTAGGTCTTGTCACACTGACAGCTGGAACAGCCACAGGTGGCCAGCCCCCCACCCCCCGGGGCTGGAAGCCATCTCCTCAGCAGGACTGTAGGCAATATTTCTGCCCTCCTCTTTCCTAACGTCCCTCACATTGCATGGGACACATCCTACAGACGTCACTAAGGCTAGAGCTCCCCTGGTATACCTTCCTGCAAAGCGCTGTCATGGTGGACAGCCCAGAGTGCCTGAGCTATGTAACCCCTCCCCCCATTTCCCAAGTGCATTTACATCAAATCACACTTTCCTCTCCTCCAGAACCACACGTGGGAGGAAGGAAGGCTGCAACCACAAACTGGTTTGTCAGGGACTGTCATTCTGCACTGTGATTTTTCTGTTTAATCGCCTTCCTCTCCCTTCAACATACCCGATTTGGTACTGGTCCAAGACAAAAAAGCAAAAAGTAAAAGCAAGGTCCAGTTTTGCCCTAGTTTTTTCACCAGTGGAGAGTGACTTTCCCAAAACTACTGCAGAATTTGATTGGTCAATTTTGTCAGTCGAGGCAGAGGATATAAACATCATTTTTGGATGCACTGTTCTCTCTCTGTTTACAATAATCTTCGAGACAATTCCAGTGGACCAGTGCTTGGAGAACCTTGAGTAAAGTGATCTCTGTCCTGACCCAAAGGATCCATTGCTGCCTGTAAAAACAAATCCAAGCTTTAGGAACCTAAACCTTCCCACTTGTTCTTTGTCACCACACTGTAGGCTGGCTGGGGCTCAGGTGCTGATCTCGAAGTGCCCCCGGGGCAGCTGGATCTTTCCGGCTGCTTGATGTTTTCATCCCGGGCTTTATTCCGGCTTTCGAAACATCTCCAAGAACAAAGTCAGAAGCTGAGAAGCCTACTGCGACCCCAGCTCTGGCGTTTGAACTCAACCTTCCCTCAAATGTTCACGTTCTTTTATTAGACAAGGCAGGTCACAGGTGGGGGACTCCAGTCCACCTGCCAATGGGAGGAACCAGGTGTGTGCTTGCTCATCTTGGACACTCATTGACATCCACGGCCAAAAAATTATTTGTTAGATGGTGATGGAAGGGCTGCCTGGTGTATTACGGGATATTTGACAGTACACCTGGCCTATTGGATGCCAATGGTGCAAACTGTCACATATACAAATACACACACACACACACACACACACACACACACACACACACACGTTTCCAGAAGTTGCCATGTGCTCCCCATGGAATGAAAGTTTTTCTAGATTGAGAACTGATAGTCCTGCTACCAGTGCTGAGTTTACTCGTTTTATTGAATAGTCAGCATTTTAATTTGTAGTATATATGTATGTACAACATAGAATTATATGTTTATAAATATTACATATTTAATAATTTTAATATCTAAAATTTGGAATCATTATCTATTTTCAACCACCATACTAACGCAAGTCTGCTTTTGCGCCTCCATGGCCTAAGCCAGGAATGGTGGCACAGGCCTGTAATTTCAGCACTCAGGAGATTGAAGTAGAATATTGGAGTCTAAACTGTAGGGGGAAAAAAAAGAACGAGGGTTAGGGAGATGGCCCAGTCAGCAAAGTGCACTGGCATGAGAATCTGGGTTCAGATCTCTAGTACCCACCTCAAAGCCAGGTATGATCACACATCTGAAAGGCTTGGGGCACTGCAGGGGTGAAAGGATCTCTGGGTTCACTAGCCAGCAAGCCTAGCCAATCAGGAGCTCCAGGTTCAGTGAGAGACAGACTCAACAAGAACAAAGCGAGAAAGTAGAGAGTAACAGCAGAAGGCACTCAGCGTTGACCTCTGCCCTTCATGCGCACATGAGCATACACAAACGAGCAAACCACACACCAGTACAAGCGGAAAGTAAAGTAAGTCAGGCATGAGTCAGTGGATGTCCCCTCCTGGGGTCACTCATTCGGTTAGAACGACAACATGCACATTCCAACTTGTGGATGGATTCTTAAGACTGCTGTGTGAGCTGTGTGCAAATCACGCTTATGTGTGGTCACTCACACGCATTACGGCGCTATCAGTCTCTGCTTCTCGCGGTATACCCACTGACTCGGGAGCAGCTAGATGAAACCATGACAGTGTGTGGGAACTGAAGTGGCATTGTGGAATGTATGGCTTTTCCCCCACATTTATTTGTTGGGAGAGTGCCACAGCCGAAGTGCGGAGGTCAAAGGATAACCCGAGAGAATTGGTTCTCTTCTTCTGCCATTGAAGTTATGAGGATCAAACCCCAGTCATCAGACATGGAGGGGGACACTTCTGCCCTCTGAGCTACCCCACTGTCACATGAGTTCTGATGTGTTCTTTTTGCTCACACACACCCGTGACAGTACAAAGTCACTCGGCTTGTGGGACGAGTGGATGGCGTCACATTTTTTATGTGCACCCTGTAGTCTTTGAACACTCATCTCTTCCCAGCACAGATTATTCCTCACATTATTTTCTGTTGTTCTTCGTTGTGCCTTTCCACACATACCTGAGATGCAGCAATCATTACAAAATAAAGGGGAAATTTAAAGTTTTTTAAACGCCAGGCGTGCTCCGGTTTGAAAGTGCCATCTCTGCCCGCACAGGAACAGCCCACCTCCTCTTCAGAGGGCTGGGGGCTGTTTGTGATGATGAAAATCTCCACGAGAGGAGTTGCTGACAGCCATTATTTCTTAAAAGAGACTGAAGGACCATCTTTCTGTTCAGAGAGCATCTTGTTTGTTGTATCACTTCTTTGATGTTGCCAGAAACCGCTGAACTGTGAGAAGCAGAGAGAAAATTCATATTCCGTAGAATAAGTATTTTTTTTCCTCAAATAAAACGGGAATATAACATCTGAGTGACACTTCCTGCTTGAATAGCTGGACACACACACAGGCCAACAGTGGCAGCCATCACAAAGACTGTCATGGTTTGGAGTCCCATAGTCAGGCCCTTTCATGGCTTTCATGATAAATAATGGGCTCCAGATATTTATTTTTCATTGAGCAAATAACCCAAGCTTTGGGAGCTGGTTCCATGTTTCCCAAACCATGTGTGACGCTAACATAACACACTCGCCTCTGCGGCTCTGATGAATTGCTGCCAGAATTTAATTGGAACCTACACATGAAAAAGTCTCTTCTGGCTGTCTATAAATATTTACAGCTCAGCACAAATGTAGCAGCTATGGAAATAGTTATAGGAAATAAGAACTTCTCTTTGAGACCTGCAAAGTGATTTTTCTTTGCTTTCTTTCTTTTTTTTTTCCTTCACCCCCTCATCAGCTCTTCCAGTGGATTCCTATCTGTGCATCCTTGAATAGCACAGAATTGTCTCTGCTACCTAGAACTAGCATTGACTGTTCAATGTTAGTCCACAATACCTTGATCCTCAAAAGTTCGGTATAAGTGATTGAAAACTTGGCTTTCAATATCATATTGATTTAACAGGCCAGAGCATCCTGGGGTACTCTGATTCTAAACAACGTTCTTTACCTTCTCTGGAGTTACATCCTGCACCCCCATGTCATTCACCTCAACGGCAATGTCAGCAGCCACAGTAGATCTCTAGTGTGTGTGTTTGGTGCTGAAAGGGTTAAGATACACTTTTCAAAAGCCACATGGCTCAAATATTTGCATAACACCAGACCTTGGTACCAATAAAAATATGGTGAATGAAAATAAGTTAACATTTAAAGATCTTGAGGTAGGTTGTTGTCCTAATCTTTCAGAAAAGTATGGGCTTCGTTCTTGACTTGCTTTCTAAGGACTGGCTGAGGTTAGAATAGTTGAGGCCTGTCCACTGACCACCGGCGCGTGCACATTACGACCGCCAGGTCTCGCTGCGAGAGTTTTCCTGGAGAAGCTTGAGCAACCGCCTGCTTACCTCGGATAGGAACCAACAGCATGCAAAGGCACTGAACCACCAGTATCTACCTTAGGCGAGCAATGAGTCTGGTAGATTGCTTACAGGTGCATTGGTGACTCAAAAGTGGTGACATCACCCACCCCTGCTCCCGCCATCTGAAAGTTGCACCCCACGCTTCCTGAAAGCTTACAGGTAGCTGGGCCTGCCAGTTCCTCTTTTCAGCAACCTTTACTGCTTATGCAGATCCCAGAAGGGCGAGAAAAACTAAGCTAGCCTTTGCCCTGGAAGTTCAAGTTTGCCCTAGAGAATGTGGCAATGTGCCCCAAATACCTGCAGAAGCTACATATGGGGTCCCAGGGTTTGCACAAGGCTAGAAAGTTCTAACAAGAGCCCACTGAATACCTTTAGGATCCCACACCTTGAATATAAAACAAGCCTTACCCCACCAAGACACCAGCAATAAAATAGCATCTTGCTATTTTAAGAAATCTTTTAAGTTTTTTTTTAACAAGGATCAAAAGTATTAATGATGTATTAGTCTTGTATGTGAGCCTTGTAACCTTCTGAGCTTTCAGAACTAGTACGTTGGAAGAGCTTCTCCAATAAGACTAAGACTAAGCTGTGGGTTGCATGTAAAAAGTCTGCCCTGTGGTAGCCAGACGGTGGCATTGTTTGGTGAGGTTGTAGAACCTTTAGGGAGTAGGACCCAACTGGAGGAAACGGGTCCCTGGGTGGTGGACCTTAAAGGTTAGCTAACCTATCCATTGCTTCTGCTAGAGCCCTCTGCTTCCCATCTGCTGTCAAGATACAGCAAGCTGGACCACAAATTTCCAAATTATGTGTTGTTCCCCCACTGTGCTGGAATAATGCTCCCTAAAACCATGAGCCAGAATTAACCCTTCTTCAGAGCTGTTCCCATCAGGCATCTTGTCGGAGATACAAAGATAACTAACACGGCAACCTCCCAACACTATAACACCCACAGATGAAACGGTAAGATGGAGACAGAGAGGCAGAGCCCTGGTTCAAACACAGAGAGAGACAGGCTCCTGAGTAAGAAACATGGGCACCAGTTACCGCCCAGAATGTTTACTAGGACTTCTGAGGAGTGGCCAGGTACTTGGGTTTGTGTTCTGTTCTTGGAGACCTGCCAGGTGGTCTCAGTTTGGATGAAGTCCTAACTCCTGGTCTCTCAGAATGCAACTGCATTGGAAAAGCTGTGAAGGTGAATTGAGGCCATGAAAGTGGCCTCCTAAACCACTAGCACCTTTGCAGAAAAGAGAGATCTGGGTGTGGTCTACAGCACTTGGACCTTGTGTTGACACATGAAATGACCAGTGCCTGCAAGACACTGAAGGACTCTGGGAAATCCCTTTGCCTAGATGCTTCTTTGCTTTTAGTCTTTTGGACTCTGGAACAGGGAGAAAATGCATTTCCGTTGCCACCTAAATGGTGGTGCTTTGCAATGTCAGGCTGAAAAGACTAGCTCAATCGAAATGTGTTACCTTATGTCTACATGTGCTGGGTAATGGCAATCACTGGGACAAGCGCCACTCACGGGGCTGTGGAAAAGCATGTCTTGATGTGCAGGACCTGATGACTTTTGGGGTCCTCAGCACCTACCATTTATGTAGGTCTCTATTTTGCATGAGTCACTCCAGTGGTTTCAAGGAGCCTTGAAGTGGGAACTCTGTGGTGGAAGTTTTGGTTTCTTTAAAAACTCAGCTCTGTTATGTGAACAGGTTTAATCCTATGTGTAGGATACAGTTCTGCCTTAGTTTGTCCACTGCCGCATCCGGCAGCTCAGAGAGGGGCGTGGTCTCTGCCAGCTGGAGTTAATGGAATTCTGAGGACTCCCGGGAGAGTATAAATACCAGAGCCCAGAGAGAGGAAGGGGGTCCAAGAGACAGATGGAGGAGGAGGAAGGCTGTTTGTTCATTCCACTACTGCTGTTTGCTGGACTGCTAGATATCCTGAGGACCGAGAGTGATATTTTTTTCAAGGAATCTGATGTCTCTAACCAGCCAGAAGTCTAAAGAGGTTCAAAGAGATCGACATCCCTTTTCCCTTCTAACCTTATTTTCTCTTCTACCTAGAGTTGGGGGTGGGATAGTGGCTTACAGAACCTCAAATAAAATAGAGTTTAAGAACAGCACCTACAGAGCTCTCTTATGACAACCAATCAGGGCACCCCTACTTCCTGTCCCTTCACAACATAGATTTCCTTATCTGAGCCTTCTGGACTCCAGAGCACCATATATTTAAAAGATGGCTGGCCAAAGCCAGTGGCTGAGTCAGAGTTGTTTTCAGGTCTGAGAATGCACCAGAGTTGCCTGGAAATTTTGCCAAAAAAAGTTTTGAAAAACACAGGTCATTGAATCAGGGCCTATAGCTTTAGAACCAATCATGGAGGGGACTGAAAGAAAAGAAAACTAAGAGATGACAGGGACTGTTTACTGCCTGCATTATCTTCAGCCTTCTGGCCCAGCGAGCGTATCTGGCAGACATAACTGTGAAACAGGAAATGCGAAGGACTTGCTTACCCTTTCCTACTTAAGTAATAATTTTATTCCTCCTCAAGTCTCTGATGGGGCTTCAAGTCTCTCAAGTCTTCAGTTAGGCTTAAGATGTTTAGGATTTAAGAAAATGTTTTAAGGTCTAGAAAAAATGTATTTTTAAGTTGGTAAATACAAGATATGACAGAGAATAATTTAGGTACAAAACTTTAGACTCACCTAGATAGAATTATCTATCTGTATTTTTTTTCAAGGTTGTCAAATACAAATGAGCTAAACATTTTGAATGTAACTTTTACATAGGGCTTTTCTGATTGTTTCATAAATGTTTTTAGTGAATGTAGTTTATTATAACAAATCATTAATGAGCTTATTTCTCTAATTCCAAGCTTGATCATCCTTGCCTATCAAAGCAGATAGAATAGTCTTGAATAGTCTTGAAGTGCTGATTTTAAGTGAGCTGAGATAGATGGTATGTTAGAGAGGACTGTCAGTGGGTACCTTGCTGAGATGATGTTTTTTCTCTCTCAAATGAAGCTGCCAGAGAAACCAGCTACAACCAGGAGCCACAAAACCTGGAGCAGAGAGGGCTGATCCGGCTGCAGCACCTACATTTTATTAACTCTTCTCTTTTTCTTTAAGAATAAGCACATCTCTGAAAATCCTTGAAGGAAAGGGATGTGTGTGTGTGACAGTGGTGTGCAAGTTAGGACCATCACTCGATGGAGAAAGAGCACACGCTCCTCCACTTAGAAGTACTGAATTACAGTGAACCCTCCAAGGCAAAGAAATGCCTGCAAGAGTCAAATCCCATTACAGTGAAACTAAAGGGACTTTTCAAAGCATTGTGCTTGGCAAGAACTTCATCACATCAGTTTCTATTTGAGTGACTATTGATTATAACTTGTAAAGAATTTTTTTTTTCCAAAAGAAAAGTTCTGAGTCAATTACGAGGGTCTTCGCTATGAGAAAGAATGGAATCAATTTGTCAAGAATGTGTGTTAACTAGGTATTGAGAAGAGCGATGGTTTATACCCCTCCTTTCTCTCCCTCCAATGACTACCACAGGCAGTGTGAAGAAGAGGGGTTTGCCTCTAAACGCACACAGCAAGTAGGCCCCCTGACCCCATCAATGACCCATATAAAGCTTTCGGGTATAAGTGCAATGGCCTTTTGCTAGTGAGTGAAAGTGAAGCAGAGCAATATTAAGGAGGTGGGGAACTGGAATAGCCCCATTGTTTAACAACAACAACAACTAAGTCAGGGTTAGCATGATAGGAACAAGAAACGGGCAGAGCTTCTGGCACGCCCGTAACAAGACTTCGGGGCCTTCTCTTTGGAGACTGCCATTGACCAAGTGACTCACCATCAAAGACTCCTGGGTGCTGGCTCTCCCCTTCCCATAGTTTAAAGCTTTGGCAAAGAAAACCTGGGAAAGCTTGTGTTGGGTGTCCAGCCATAGACTGATCATTCATGGTTGAGAAATGAAGCCACCTATGGCAAGTGTGGACACTGCGCCTGCTGTGTAGAGTGCTCACGAGTGTCAAGAGCTAGCCTACCGGTCGGTATTCACAATATGACATCTTACTCCCTGAGACTCTGTGGTTAACACCACCCCTCCCCAATCTTGTCACCCGTGCTACTATGCTCGCCTGGGGTCAGTGGCCACTGCTCTAGATTGACAGCCTTCATTTTCACCTATTCCATCATGACTCCCGCTCTTAGGGCTCAATTCATTCCAAAGAGACCTTTGCTTAGTGGGCGTTGATTATTCTTAGATTCGACGAGAAATGTGCCCAGCATAAAATCTACTGCAGTAACAGTTTTGTGACACTAAGCACATTTTTATTCTCTGACCCTCACACCTTTCCATCTCAACATCATTTTTAGTATCTTCAGCTAAAATTCTGAACCCTTATATTATATTAACCCTTCCTATTCCATCTCCCCCAGCCACCATTCACTCTTACTGTATTCCCTGCCCTTGTGACTATGCTTGGTTTAGTCACATGACATAGTCAACAGCACTTGTCTTTTGTTACTGTCGATTTCAGTGAGTGCATCCTAAAGGTCCATCCATGTTGTAGCTCAGACTAGATTTCCTTCTGTTTTAAGGGTTGAATTATACTCTACCATGGGTATACACATTCTATTCATACTTTCCTCATCTACAGACACTTTGGTTATCTATCTTTTGACTATTATCAATAATGCTGATATGAGCAGACTTATTAAACTGTCATGTTAATAAGTAAAAAAATAATCCTTCATTATAGCATCTCAGAACAAGTCAGGGGATGGAACTGAGACTATTGGCACTTGCTTGCTGCCATCGTACACCACCCTGAGTCATTCTACCTCTTCATGCTAGGATGCTCTATGCTCACATCTCATACACTTCAGCTGACAAAGTGCAATGTTATACGGTGCCTCTCTGTAACTGGATTTGTCCTCCATCTGTATAATTATGTCACAAAGAAAGAAAGTCAAATACATCAAGATACATGGAAATAATCTCATTTAATAATTTGTAATCTCTGTCTGAGAACAAATCACACTTTGCTTACTGTGATTGGTTTTTCCCAGTACTGATGGCTGGACTTAGGCCTGCCATATGCTGCTAAGTAAATGCTTTGCCAGTGAACTATAGCCACAGCCTATTGTGTTTTCTTAGTTCATGACAAGGTCTTACTAAGTTTCCTATGTTGGCCTTGGCTATTCTGTAGCCAAGGCACACTTTGGACTTGCCATCCTCCACCTCCAAAGTATCTACAAATATAGGCCTGTTCTACCACACCTAGCTGCTATGTAATTCTTATTTCTATGATTTTTCCTACTTATAGATTATTCAAATGCTTTTTAAGTTTTAAAAATACTAAAGGAGGGTTTTTGAATAAGTAATTTTAAACTTGGTATATTATTATTGATAACAAAAATGTCTTCTTGCCATTATCTTTCCGATTGTTCTGGAAAAATAAGGACTTCTTCTTGCTTTAAAACTACTACCAGAAAATGCACTACAACTGCACATATCCTAACAAAAGAAAAGGTTTGTGCTGGCCAACACATCCCCTGGCAGCCATTCTATCTATAGCTAATGACAAATACGTTTTCCTGTGACTTGCAGTCAAAAGCTATTTACTTTCAGTTGACAGGACCAGCAAACACTGTCACACCTCCATGAAGTTCCTATGACCAAGTTAATGACTGAGAAAAACTCTGACCTGGTTCTGGACAACACACCAGTGCTACTCAGAAGTTGGGGGAAAACAGGAAGATATCCTCACTCGAAGGTGACCAGAGGGATGCTGCTAAAAGGAATTCCAGTGTGGACCTCCAACAGTGCTATAGTTGTTCTTTTCATTTGAAATAAGAGGTGACTATGATTGAACCTCTGCATTTATTTAATGTATGTCTCGCATGTGGAATTAACACGTTTGCAAACTGGTGATGATACGTTGAGAGACTGAGTGGTTTGGGGACAGCCCGATTGAAGTAAACACAGAAGATAAAGATGCCTGTGTGTCATATTATATCTTATTAAGGAACGGCCCAGAAGGGGAATTTATTTCCATGTAGGCAAGATGACTTCGCTTATACATTTTAGTCATTCCTTGTCTGTATCCTTTTTCCAATGGCCCATTAGTGACGTAAACCTGCAGCAGGTGGTCATACTGGATGGCTTCCACACCATGGGAGGGGCAGGCTCTGCTTTTACACAGGTTGCACGTTTGTCTTCCTTGCCTGAAATGCATCCTCCACACAAAACAGCCACATGAAAAAACATTGGGATGCATTGTCAACATCATGGTGCTCCATACGACTTTGATTCTACCAACACAAATAACTTCCAGCCAGCATCGTTTGCCAGTGGGGTCACACTTAGAAAATTCACCAGCTTCTGTTATCAGAACTGACCTGGTAGAACTGTGGGATGTACTTTCTTTGTGACAATCATAACTGTAGCCATAGGACCACGTCATGCAAGCTGAAGCAATGTGCTCTCGAAATGGTACACTCTCTACGTGTTGATCTTTATCCCATTGCCAGCCTTGGTAATCAGTAACCAAGGAATGTAAATGGGCAAAGATCCTCTTACTATTATTCCTAATGACTGGCTAGCGTAAATTTCTCAAATGGTAGCTACAGTTTCGGGTTTCAGGGTCCTCTTGGTTGCTGATATACCAAAATGAACTGTTGACTAGAACATGTGTTTTCTTCTGTATTTTTAGTCAGAAGCAGTTTGCTTTCAAATGATGGTGATGGCATGTTCCCACCAAGGTACACCATGCTGGTATGGCCTTGTGGACTGACCATTCAGACTTTACAGGCAAAGAATGAAGCTACCATAGAACTGATTAGTTCTCACTACTAGGGAAATAATCTTGCCACTGTATAGTGCAGGTAATTTCCAAGCTCTGTAATGAAAAAGTAAAACACCCCAATACTGTTGAGCAAGATGGCTCCCAGCATATCCCTTTTGAGGACAAAGCTTGGGGTTACCAAGCAGAAACATAATTACAACCCGGAAATGAACCTGATAAAGTAAAGTGAACACAGAATGCAGAATTTCTCCTTCTTTGTTTTCAATCATTTTCTAGCAGGGAGTTGGGTGAGACTCAGCTATGAAATGAATGTGCATCACTCAAGCATATACTGGCTTTTCCTCCTTACGCAGTGTTGCCATGTTTTGTGGCTATGAGGGTTCTGTCCTGGTGAACATGATGTTGCTATCCTTTCCTATGAAAATTAAATATGGTTGAAGAGGTGAGTGTGTGATGACAAGTTGACAGCAAATGGGCTCTAATTTTTTTTGTTGTTGTTATTGTTTACAAATTGTGTCACCTTAATTAAGCTGACTTATTTTCTCAGAAGATAGGGATCTGGAAGACCCTGAATTACAGCTGACCAAAAGAAATTCTTTTTGCAGAAGATAGAGGCAAAGTCAGGGAGGCCGCTGGGCAAGATGAGACTACAGGGATACTGAGGTGTAGTGGGGCCAGCTTTGCTTTGACCTCTTTGTCTCCATAACCACCATTTTTCTGACAGGTGTCCACATGAGCCAACCACAGCCCCAGGCCCTCCACTGTCCACTCAGGCCTGACCTGTGGAGATGAGAGCTGTACAGAAAATTCTGATTTGAGGAATTCCCAGATTGGATTGACTGTAGGGGACTGTCTTTTTTTTTTTTTCTGTCAATTGATGCAGAAGGGCCCAGTCCACTGTGGGCAACATCGTCTCTAGGCAAGTGGCCTAGAGGCAGAAAAGAAAGTGAACTAAGCATGAGCTCGAGAGTGAGCCAACGAGCAGCTTTCCCCCTTGGTTTCTGTCCCGAAGGCCCTCAGCGAAGAACTGTAAACCTGAACGATGGAATAAAGCAGTTCCCTGTACGTTGATTTTGTGTTTTTGTTTGTTTGTTTGTTTGTTTCTGTTTGTTTGTTTGTTTGTTTCATAGTAACAGAGAGGAAATAGAAATAGTGACCATGATGAATTCAAAATGCCATGGAAGCCACATGAAGAAATCCCCCAGTGGAGAGTGATAGAGAGGAGAGCCCATTCCGGGAAGGCCAGACAGGTGCCAGCAGTTATAAAGCCCTGATTGGCAAGTAGTACTAAGTACTTGGCATTTTCTGAGCACATACATGCCAGAAAACAGATATTGTGTGCTTTATATCATTTCTTCTTTGCAAAATCTTTTTAGGTAAGTATCCTTATACATTTCCCAAGTTGCAAATGTATATTGTTTTGAAAAAAATTTAGGGAAAAATTCATAAAATATATTTTAGTCATATCCTTCTCCTTTCCTCCACTCCATCCAGATCTGCCCCACCTCTCTACCCATCCAACTTCATCATGTCTTTCTCTTTATCAAAAAATAATAATGATAAAGAAAAAAGAAAATCAAAACAGACAATAAAGCCGACCCCTAACCAAGAAGTGATTTGCAATTGACACCTTCTGGGAAGAGTTAAGTCAGTTCTCTCCAAGGACAAGATCAACCGGGAAGATCAACCACACTCTGGAGGCCCCGTTCTCAGGAGCAGTTGGCCGACACAAAGCAGGCTGCACATGTTTTGTGAACTTTTTGCTTTGTTTTGGTATTTTTGTCTTGCTGGCTTTCTTTCTATTTTTGACTCCACCTGTCTTGAAAAATGTATATTCTTAATAACTGTTTTCTCTTTGTAAAGTGTCACGCACCAGAACTATTTATGTAGCCGTGTCCCCCATCTGAATATATGGTCTACATCAAGGCCAAGATGTACAACCAGTCAAGAACTTCGCTTATTAAAATTTTAATTCATGCTTATATGTAGGTGCAGGAGAGCATGGTGTATGTGCATGAACTTGCGGGTGCATGTGAGGGCAGAGGAAAAGCAGAGGTGCCATCCTCGGGGACTCACCTGCTTTGGATCTCTTAGCGTGATGGAGTTTATCAGTTGGGTCCCGCTGACTGTCCGGCAGGCCCCAGGGAGCCTGTTCTCCTCAGAGCTGGGGTAACACGTGCATACCACTGCCTATGCCAGTACCACGCTGGCACTGGGCTTTTGGGGATCAAACTCAGGGCCTCATGCCTGTGAAGTAAGAACTTCTCTGACTGGGCAATCTGTGTGGCCTAGTACATTCATTCTTAAACCTTAGTTCTAAAAGCCATAACATTTATGATAAATGTCTGTTTTTTGGTTTTTGTTTTTGTTTTTGTTTTTTTTTTTTTTTAATTAGTCAAATAAGAGCAACAGTGGGGGGAAGAGCGTCTGGAGTTACTACTTGTGGTTAAGAGAAATTGGCAGAGAGTCTTATAAGGGACATCTGTCCACACTCTGAGGATGTGAGCCGAGCTACGAAATGAATCAAAGCACATTTGGTTATTCCTCATTTTGGCAAAAAGAAAAAAAAAAGTGGGGGTAGCTTACAACACATTGAAACATTTTTTTTTTCATGTTAAATTGTGCTTACACCTACTCAACAGTAGGGGGAGAGAGAGGCAGGGAAATCTCAAAATTTGAACAAGCATAAATATCAGAAATAATAAAACAAGACAACCGGCTATATCTGAATCATTTAGGGATGAAAGCATAGGAGAGTGATTTTACAGATGTCAGCCAGAAAATGAGGTGTTGGTTTATTTTAAATACTCCTTAATTTAATAGGCTTTTGAATTGCTTGCTGGGGCCTTTAGTGCTCTAACACACAATGAAGATTGGACAATGGTCAGGGCAGATGCTCAGTAAAGATTAAAGAAGGTACATGTTTTTTAATCTAAATTAACTCATTTGTTCTTTGACGATGGTGAAATTCCCAATGCTTGCATGACAATAGACTTTGTCTTAAACCATTTACTGTGGCTAAAGACAACCAGGATGGAAGAGAGAACTAATGACACATTTAAATGATCTTCCCTGGGCATAATTCAGTGTGGTGCAAGCCATGTTGCTCTAGGTGATTTGTTAATTTTGTGGGCAGGGTTATGCTTGCTTTGGCTGTCCCAGGGAAACAGAGACTAGTTCTGTAAAGGCCAAGTCTGGGGAAATCTAGTTCATTCCACATGTGTGAATGTCTGCTTCTACTCTGAGAAGAGATCTTCAGACACTGGTAAATCTTCCCTTAAGAGTAAGCCCAAATTGGTGGACCATATCTGAGTGTGGTGGATCATTTCTGAGCATGGTGATCCATACCTGAGCATGGTGGATTGTATCTGAACATGGTTGATCATATCTGAGCATGGAAGATCATATCTGAACATGGTTGATCATATCTGAGCATGGCAGATCATATATGTGCATGGAGAACCCTATTTGAGCATGCTAGACCATATCTGAGCATGCTAGACTATATCTGAGCATAGTGGATTATATCTGAGCACGGAGGACCATATCTATAATCCCAGTACTCAAGAAGCTGAGCGGCTGCTTTTTGAGGTCAGCCTGGGCTTCTCAGTGAGAACTAGACCTTGTCACAAAAAAAAAAAAAAAAAAAAAAAACAAGCAAACAAAAGTCAGTAATCATCAGAACAAATATAATCCCCTTGAAAAATATTTTGGCCATCTTTGAGTTGTCTAATTAAGTGAGGATCTTAGTTACATAATGACTTATTCCTATTTTATTTAAATTATGTAAATGTAGTGGAAAATCAGTTCCCATGCTTGTGACTTTGACATTTGTTTAATGCCCTCATGTCCAGGGCTTCCCCTCAGCCCAGTCTTATTGGTCTTTGGGTTGAGGTCCAGAGTTCCTGAAACACACAAGTTTTCATTCATGACCATAATGTAATATGGTAAATATGTGTGATGAAAATATAAGCCATTTGATAAGAAAGCAAAGTGTAATATAGTCACTGACTATTGAATTTGTCATCAGACTTCATATGATTGAAGTCAAGTGCATTCTCAGGAGTGGGCTATGACTCAATGATGCAAATTTATGTTTTGGTATTTGTTGATTTCCTTCAAGCTGCTATCTGTGGCATATAAGCCCTGCCAGTCCTACCAACAGCATGAAGCGAGGCTTTTGCCACTACGCTGTGTGATTTCATCTCCAAAGCATCTTTGTTCTCAGAGCCCAATGCACACTTCCCATTTTAGTGGCCCATTCACCCCACACACTATGCGCACACAAACAGGGCCTCCTCAACCCACAATGCTTGCAACTCAAAATCCTATGGATATTTCCGCTGGTACTTTTGGTGGCTTGTTTCCCAAGTCTATAAATCTAGGCCAAGGCCTAAAAACCAGCACCTGACACTCACCAGTGTGAAACATTCTTGATAAAATGTTCTGGATGTCAATGCATGCTGGGGCTCATCTCAGCCATTCTCCCCTTTGAGGTGGTAAAGCATGGACACAAATCAAAAGACACAGTGTTGGCTTACTCACTCTGAGATCCAACCGCAAGTTTTACTGTTGCCCTTTTTCATTGATTTATGTGCTCAAAGACCTTGGGCCAAGGAGAAGCCATTAAGAGCACAAATCCTTATTACTGCTAAACTTGGGTTTTCTAACCCATGGGCATGAAATCAAAGAGTAAGGCATCCCCAAGACATTTCTAGGTCTCCTCATTTTTGGCAGCTGGAAGAGGCCATTCCTGAGTTTATCATTCAATACAGCCTTTCACAACTGAAATTTATAATTTCTTTCCAAATGACTGTAGGAACATGGCTAAGTAATTATATATCTCAACTCATTATGGAAACCAGTTTGATTAGCATTTTGAAGCATGTCATATTTTACACAACCACTAAAATTGTGCTGGCTTAAAAATTGCCACACATCAACTTGTATTATGTTAACTCGTGGCTGTAACCATGCCTGAAGTAAGTTATTTTTTTTTCCTATTTATACCATTTCAGGTTTTTTGTTTTCACTATGGTTTGATACTTCCATTGAAGATGATTCATACTTACCGGCTACCCAGATGCTTTATTCAATTTATTTGTTAAGTGTTAGGTTTAATTGTCATTGACTTAATTAGGGCTGGCTTTTGTTCCAGGCGGTGGAAAGCGTTTATCACCACACTTCTGACTCGGTCAGAAGATACTGTACAAACAGAGGGAAGTCAGTCCTGTCCAACACCCATGTGAGAAGAGGAGTGAGAAAGTTAAGAGCATGAACTTTAATTGTGATTCATATCTTCATCAGCAGACAAGAAGCAGTCAGTCAATTTATTATCCATTCGAGGATATATAAACATTGGCATATTAACAGCCTTTCCTAAGCTGCTATTTGGTCTGCTTTAGCTTATTGTTATTCATAAAATGCTTTCCTTTTTTCTGAAGAAGTCATTCTGGACAAGACTCATGAATCAAGAAATGTTCTCAGGCATGAAGCCGAAATGAAATTAAGAATATAAATGGAAGAAACAGCTCAATCCAATAAACACCCTCAAGTCATATTTAATGCTCCCAGCACTTGGAGCTGGATGGTTACATAAGCAGAGATTAGGAGTTTGTCATCAGATCAGCCCTTGCACTGTTCTCGCTCCTCACAAGGATTCTGTTGGTTAACTGGCATCATTTATGCTGCTGCTCTTAATGCCATCACTTCATTTTCACTATTTCCAGGTTTTAAACCTCGGACCAATAACTATAGCCCTACAAAAAGAGTTATTAGTGATTCTGTACCAATGAATTTTAACTGAAATGGGGAGTGCTTCCACAAGTCTCACATTCATGAATTAGAAGAAAAATAAACAGGTTTTTTTTTGTTGTTGTTTTTTTTTGTTTTGTTTTTGTTTTTGCTTGACTGGTTATGGAGTAAAAAAGATTGTAAAGAATCAAGTAATTATGAGGAGAATTCATACATACACACTGAGACACTTTTTCCTACATTAATGATACTTCTGTTGAAAAAAAAATTGGCTTATACCTCTACTTGCAGTTTTCAGGTAAACAAAATATTGAGCTTTTACTGCCTTGTTCTGGCAAAATCTGTCTTCAATGGCTGTCCTCAAATTACTGGCTCTTTAGAAACCAAAAGGCAGAGTCTTCTGCTAGCCCACAGACACAATTCACTCGCAGAAGGACATTTGGGTTATAAATAATCTTTCATTTTGCTGAGGGTACGCACGTGAGGGAAAATACAGCAATGTACTGTTTGCTATTAGGAAAGCGTATCTTTTTCTCTGACATGAACAGAGTTGCAAACTGATGCAGAAATCTACAGAAATACCTCTTAGCATAGCTCCTGTGGCCCAATAAATCAGCCTCAAGTGGACTTTGTTTCAGTCTTGAAGCTGTCTCACAGCCTGTGAGCAAACTTAGTATTTCCCAGCCTGCTGGAATGACACCAACTGTGGCAAGCGACAGATCCATTCCCAGTTTTACCACATTATACATGCACTGAGAAAAAATGATTTCAAAATTTTAATTTTTAAATTCAGTGTAATTTTCAAGCAACTTGTAACTCAACAAAAGCCTTCTTGTGCATGAAGACCACTTAAGGATGTGGCTTGTTAGGGTCTGGTGAACTGATGCTTCTCAGCCCCATTCGTAGAAGCCAATTATAAATAGTCGCTGGATACATAATTGTGGGGAAAGTGTACTTTGCATGCTTTAATGTCCAGGTCACTTTAATCCCAAATTAAAATATGCTTCTGATAGTTACAAATGAGATACCTACGTATCCACATCTATAGATACAGAGGCAAAGGTGTGTGGCTCTTATTCTAAAATGAACATGCCATTGTGCCATGTATTCTTGTAGAGAAACTGAGGAAAAGACAAATTTAAACGGGCCTCGTAGTAATCCACTACAGCACAGCAATCTGTTCCTTCTGCCATTTCTACTGCTGGTCCCCAGCTGACACCACCTCCCCATGTCTGTATCTACATTACCTCTGTACATTAATTAGGATCCAGCCGGAAGGCCCACATAACTATCTTGTAAGATTTACTTACATTTTCACTCATACCTACCCTCTGAGCATAGCATAATGGCTCCCAAGATCCCCCCCCAAAAAAAAACAATTCAGGATAAATTTAAGCTGGGCTGAAAAAAAAAATAAATGTGTACATTTAACCCCAAAGAGAGTAGCTCCAGTTATTCCTACAGATTTTTTTCTTTTCGATTAAGATTGTATTTCTACAAAATGGAATGAAAGATACTTAGGCTCATAAGGTAAAGAAGGCAGAAGGCTGTCAGTGAAACGATGCAGGTTTCTTGTCTGCTTCCATTGACTGAATACACTGATAAATAATAACGAGATCTTCTTCCACTCAAAGTCAAGTTACTTAAAAGATACTTGAGTTTCTCAGCCTCAAATCAACAGCTCGTAAATGTGGCTACGAGCTTTTATTTCATCTGTTGGACATTATCAGATGTTTCGTATTTGCTAATATCTAACGGGTTCATGTCAATAACACAGCATTATGTTGACGTTCTTAAACACTGAGAAACATACAATGTCGAGTTGTGCATTTTCTGAAAGGGTATTTTCTAAGGAGTGGATTCGGCTCAGTGTCTTCATGCTACGGCTTTGTCTGCATAAACACAAGCTAGTCTAAGGCAGAATAACCGAGACACAACCATTTCTAGAGATACTCAATTAACTTCATCTTTTCTGTCTGTCTCCACTATCCTCTTCCTGCTCCACACCTGGGCCTGGCAACTGGTTGTTCCTTTGCTGCTGGAGCTTTCTGACTCAGTAGGACTCACAATGTGTATTACATAGTAATACACGTGACTGATAAGGCAAGGCATTATCTTAGCATTGAATGTGTCAATGTCCTAATTGTCAGGAAAAGCCATAGGATAGCTGGCATTAGTGAAAGGGTCAAGATGGGTGTCCACACTAACAATGTGTGTTCAGATGGTAGAAGCTTTCAGAGGCCTCTGTCTCTGGGAAGAAAACTGGGTCACCAGGGTGGTAGGCAAGGATAATTCCTGGGATGGCTCAGACCTGATGTGAGCTCATGAGGGTGGTAGGCACTGGTAAACTCCTTACCATTTAGTGGTAAATGCTTCCATCCTGCACCCAGGAATAGCCCTGTGCTTTTCTGACATCATGGTAGCCAGGCAGCACACAGTAAATATGAGTTTGGTCTGGATTTTGGCCTTTGGGGAGCAGCAGGAAGCTGTTTGACTGAAATTGGACTGTCCAATTTGTGGATACTTAATTTAAAAACAACATAATATTTATATCTATTTAAAGAAATTCCTTTCATTTTGAAGATTAAAAAAAAAAAAAAAAAAAACAAGAACAACTCAAAGACAAGTCCCTTAGAAAGGAAGAAAGTCTCAGAATACATTCAGAGCTGTAGTCATTCAAGAACTTAGCATAACTTCAAACTTTAATCCTTGTTTTTAGCACGTCCAAAAATACAACACACGTATCTCCTTCTATACAAAACAAAGCTTGTGACTATTATGCCTGCATTTTATTTGTTATGAGTGGAGAAAATAGCCACTCTACACTACATTTATTAATACAAGACCTTACTTATAAATTAGAGGGAAGGAACTCTTTTTTAATGTCTTGGCAAAATACTGTATAATTAAAATAGAAGTTCATGTACTTTATTTGCATTGATATTGTAAGAGGGTTTTTGCTTTAAGTCCTTCAGCTCAAAAATTAAAAAAAAAATCATCCTTTTGAGAACCCACAGGGAGAGCATGCTTGTGTGGACTGAGGACTCAATCTTGAAACTGGGTCTTTCTGACAGAAAGGTATTGTGACCTCAGGAGCTCACTGGCCTTTCCGAGGTGCCCAGCTTCAGTAAGTGCACAGGGAACAAATGGCGGCCAAATGCCATGACGGGTTTTGGGCACTCATCCACTCTTATGTAACATCATGGTCCTGTGCCACAGGAATCTACATTCTTGCTCAAGAATTTACTTCTGAAGATCTATTTTTTTCTAATATACCTAAGTTATTAAGACTTTTCTATACAATAAATCTGTCACTGTCCCTAACAACCAGGTAATAAATTTAGACTACTAATTACTTTTCCGAATTTCACTTATATAATAGTGCTTAGCATTTGCTGATTTTTTTTGTGTGCCAAGAATTGTTCTAAGTCCTTTAAGCATATTAGTTTATTTAGCCCTCACTTGAATAATTAATCCTGTGAGTCAAATGCTATTATTATTGCTATTTAACAGACTCAGAAGCCCAGGCAGTGTTATGTAAGACCTGAGAGTCTCACTTTGAGCCACCGCGCTCTACTGATTCACACGCTGGATTTCCAAACCTAAAATTATTCTGTGAATAATAATAAAAGAAGCCCATATGAAATAAGTCTACTTAGCAGTTGATCCCATTCGAAATAAAACTGATGAAAGTTTTACAGCACTGTCTGTGTGCCAAACCTGTTTTTAGCACTTTATAGATAGATTAAACTATTTAATCGGTACCCCCATCCCTTTGAGGTAGGTCCCATTTTTATCCCTACTGTATAGAAAGAGAAATTGAGACAAAAGAGACCGAGTAATTTACCGATTGGCACTCACTTCGTACAGGACAGAAATTCAAAGGGAGAAAAAAAAACAAAGCTGCTAGCTACTATAAATGGTTCTGCACTCTCGTCCTGTCACGGCTGGTTTGCTCTGAGCAAGTTGATGTTTTTTTTCTAAATCTCAATAGTGTTGATTATAAATAAAAGGTGGAAAATTCTATAGTCATAAAAGTCCCTTCAAGAACTCTTATTTATTAGATAAAAAAAAATCCTGAAAAATTACATAAGGTCATATTTACGCCAGTTGATACACTGAGACACAAACTTTGGTTTTCTGCCTGACTGGATCCTAGCATCTCTCTGCATATCTCTCTGAGTGGCCCTCTAAGGACATCTAATCGGAAGTGAAGGAGGGAAAGGAATTGCAATAGTCTTCAAAATTTATAATTGTACATCATCATTTACCAGCATGTCTAAATCTTTATAAAAAAAAAAAACCCTGAAACCGCCTAGCTCTACCATTCACCAGCTGTAGAGTCCTGGGTAATACTCCATCCCTCTGTCCCAGGCCCTTTTTCTGTACACAGGGGATAGTAACTCACACAGGCTCACTGATGTGTGCATGAAGCTGGTGGATAAATACCTGGTCTGCAGTAGATAGTGAGAAAAAAGGTAGGGTTGTTATCGAAGGGGATGGTAAGATTGTGACTCCCTGCAGTTCCTATGGAGGAGGGCTTGATACTGAGCTAGTTTTAGCCTGGTTAAGGATTTAACTTCAGGAGACCTCTATGCATGAAATTAACGTGGATGGTGAGTGTTTATTTAATCTGATCAATATTAGTAAGCAATCAGTAACAGTAACTGCAGTCAGTCATTTAGGCTGAATTTTCTGGTTTTCAAGGGGAAATTTTTATTCTGTCCATCCCTCCTTAGTCGACCTAAAAGAAAGTAACTTTATAATTTGTTAAATATCATTGTGTTGCATTTTCTCAGGACTGGAAACAGCACTGAAGGATATCAGGGCCTATTTTTAACTTTTAAATAACATACTCTCTAAGGGTAGAATGAAAGTACAATGTTACCAAGGTGGATTATTGTATTTGTGTGTCTCTTATTTGTTAGAAACTCACTTTTGCCTTATAGAAAATTCAGTAAATTAACCCAGTGATTCAACATAAGTTATTAGCTTAATGTGATGGTCTCAGTAAACATTAGGTCCATTTAAATTTTATTACAGAAAGTTATAGCAGAAGTTTATGGAACATATCACTCTTCCGTAAGTTGTGTGTATAAATATAAAGATTGTATCCAGCATAATTCCCATACCCTGAATTTAAGTTAAGCTTTTAGAGCTGAAGGGGATCATAGAGATTACATCTTTCACCAGAGGCCAAGAAGGATTAAGTGATTTGTCTGTGGTTCTGCAGATAATGAATAACCACCCCAGATTGCAGAAGCCTGGGGTGGGGCCTTTCGGCTGCAGCTGGCAGAAGGTAGGTGTCAATGTTAGCAATGACAACTGGTTCTGTGTTGAATTAAATACCTCTTCAAGATTTCTGCTCAGCTCTGCACTCGAACCCCTGCTCTTTCTGCCTGCTCTGTAGTTCCCCTTTGAGCCGTGTGGGTCGCATTAACCTAATCTTACAGATCTGATGGTGGAGGCCTGTGCTTATGCTGTTCAGAGCCAGAGTTAGCAAACGCTATGAGCTCCTTCCACCCCTTGTACAGTAGGGATGGTCAGCCCCGAGGAGACACAAGCACGTCACAGACGTGTGTTCATCTTTTGCAGTGAGTCTCAGGTCACACCCAAAGCAAGATGGAGCAGAACTGTAAGTCATTCTGTTTTCTGGGCTTGAAAATTGACTGACAAACTGTAAACCATTCCTGAGTCATTATAACACCACCGCGCGGCTTACACCAGCCAGAGACACAGACCGTGAGCCCAAAAATCAAGATCAAATAGAGAAAAGTGTGTGGGTGGGAAGGGGCCCCCTGGCATCCCAGGATATTTACCTTGAGGTTAACTAAGTATTATAGGAAACAATTATTCAAGATTTCATTGAGAGAGAGCTTCCCAAGGGTCACATACTTCCCTCTGGCTTCAAGTTAAAAACGTCCTGGAAATGGGCACACTCACACCCTCTGTCTTACTGTGATACGAGAACATTTTGGACTAATGAGAGAAGTTGTTAGCTGTCTGCTATGCTCTAGAATCATGAGTTCCCAGGCAAACGAGGCAATATTGTGTTTAACTATTTGGAAGCGCTTTTTTTATTATTATAAAAGATTTTAAATATTAATGTTGTTTTCCATACAGGTGTGATAATACTCAGTGACGCATGGTGGACTTGGTGTCGTGAGTTTAGGAATGTAACGATCCAGTCTAGTCGCTGACGCCCTGCAGGCTTCACATACCCTGATAGCAGAATTCGAATATCCTTTTAAAAAATAGAGTCCTCTGGAGAGCCTGGGAGCAGAGCGGGCTAGCCAAAAGGAGTCCTCTTTCCCGCGCACCCATGTTTGGGCTTTGACTCCACCTAGAAAGATCAGTTCTAAGAGAACTGATCCAAATGCTTCTAGGTTCCGGAAGAGGGTTGAAATAAGAAGCTCATCACCCATTCACAAGCAGCTATGGAAGAGGTCAGCAGCAGGGGGCAGGGAAGTTGGGCAGGCAGAGAAAAATTGGGGTAAAGTGCAGAGTTACTGTCAAAAATATATCATTTTGATCCTAAGAAAATTAAGAGAATTTCATCTAATGAACTAGATTGTGATTTTTTTAATACGTTTGGTCTTCATGGAGTGTACAATCACCATCGGACAGAAAAAGGTGACTTTGCTTTAAAAAAAAAAATCTGAGTTATCTACAGGAATCCTGTGAACGCAATTCAAGGATAACATTCTGCAGCTCTTTGGATATTGAATGGTTTCCTCGGACCTGTCCACAGGGGACTCGGGGTGGGGGTTGGGGCTTTTAATGCAGGGGTTTGGTGAGACTCTACCGGCGTCTCTCCTTTCCGGGCCCACCTCCCGCTAGGTGGGAGAGTTTTCCAGTTCAGGGTCCTCTTCCCCTGGGGTGTGAGACCTGGATATCAGAAAGAGTTTCTCCTTGTTTGTAAACTGCCTCTGCGCAGACGCAGGCTGCTCTGCCCTAGTTGGCTCTGCACTGGGACCCTCCGGGGAGCTGTGCTCTGTGCCCGGATCGGAGGCATCCACACACTCTAGCCTTTTCCTGGCCACCACGTCCACGACCGACTCCACGGAGGTGTCAGCCTCCCTCAGAGGGGTGTAGCCCTTATTGCTGCTGGACTGGTCATCCGACTGAGAGCTGTGGGAGTCCCGACGGACGCGGGGCGAGTCCTTGGGGGACAGAGGAAGCGAGGGCGTGGCGGCTGTATCGGGAGGGCTGGGGTCCGGGTCTGCCGCCCGAGGGGAGGGCGGGGGTTCGGGCGACGGTGGCGTCCGGTAGTCCGGGAGCCCGCTGGTGCTGCGGCGCCTCCAGGCCGCGTACCTGCAGGTCCTGGGCAGGCGGCCACCCTGCCCCCTGGTGGTGCGTGCTGGCGCCGCTCCCTCGGGCGCCTCCGGCTCGCAGGACGCCCAGCGCGCGCCGCCCTCGGCTCCCCGGAGGTCGGTCAGGCTCAGGTCCAGTTCTCCCCTAGGGAGATCCCGGGAGCCGCGTTCCCCGGGCGGCCCGTGCCAGCTGCAGCTGGCGCCCTCCGAGTCCCGATCTCTGTCCCGCTCCCCTTGCAAAGGCAGCAGCGCGAAGGCGCTCAGCGACGAGCCCACGAGGGAGCTGGCGGTGCTCTGGCGCCCCCAACTCCCGGTTGGGCTGCAGGGCGCCGGGCTGCTGCCTCCGCTGGCGGCCGCGGTGACAGTGGCGGTGGCCGCAGCCACCGTGGCAACGGTGGTCCGGCGACGGCCAGCCCCACCGGAGCGCTCGCGGTAGATGCTGTACACCGCCTCGGCCAGGCTCGGGGGCTCCCGCGGACGGCGCGGAGACGACGCCAGGTCCGGCGGGGACCCTGCTTCCCGGGTCCCACCGCCGCCACCCCCCAGCCCGACGGAGTGGGGCCAGGAGCCCCTGGCCAGCATCGCAGCAGCCCCGAAGGCGTCCGCAGAGCCCGCGCAGCTGCCGGGCTTCAGCTCCAGGCCCCGGGATTGCACGTAGCTGAGAAAGCCGTTGAGCGGCGCTGTCCCCGGGGGCGCGGAGCTGGGGGCGGCGGAGGAGGAGGAGGCCGCGGCCGCCGCCGCCGCAGCTGCCGCCGCCGCCAGATCTTTGGCGCGGAGGCTGTGCACGTCGATGACCGTTGAATAGAGGTCCCGCAGGTTGATGATCTTCGTCTTCTTGTCCCTGTTCTCGTGGAGCACTGCGTTGGCGCAGATGAAGAGGAAGATGCCGATGCCCATGATGAGGGGCCCAAAGACCTTGAGCTTGTCTGAGTGCAAGTAGCCTGAGAAGATTCGGAAGAAGAAGCCCACCGACGTGGGGGAGGAGGAGGAGGAGGAGGAGGAGGAGGGGGAGGAGGGGGGGGGGGAGGAGGGGGGGGGGGGGGGGGGGGAGGGGGGGGAGGAGGAGGAGGAGGAGGAGGAGGAGGAGGAAGAGGTGGCTGCAGATCGAGCGGGAGGCGAACTCCTGGGCCCGCCCACAGAACTGGCGTTGACACCCCCTGGGGTCCCGGGGTGGTTCCTCGTCGGGTTTTTGCTGCCACTGCTGCTGTTGCCGGAGGTCGCAATGAGGTGGCTGCTGCCCATGGGCAGCAGCTGCTTGCTCCCGCCTCTGCTGACTGCGTTGGCTTTTGGCCAGTAGCCCACCACAGCCATGGCTATGCCCACCAGCAGCACTAGGATCCCGCAAAGGGCAATGAGCCCCGAGATGGAGCAAAGCTTCAGCCTGCCTTTCACCACCACCACGTCGTTTTTGCGCCTCTTCTTGGCTTTCTTCTTGCGCTTAGGGACCTGGCTGGGGGGCCGGAGGGGGTCCTGCTTTCTGGCGGATATCCTCAGTAGGCCACCGGTGGCGATCATGGCGAACTGGTGCGGTGCTAGGGCTAGCCCCTAGGGCTGGGGCCGAAGCTTGCGCAGGAGGAGCGCTAGCTGCCCACTAGCTGCTTGGTCACCTCCTCCTGCAGCGAAGCAGAGGAACACAGTCAGAGGGTGCAGGCTTGGCTGCAGCAACAGCCCACGTGCCAGGACTGCCCCTGCTCCTGGAGCCAACTCCAGGTGTGTCTCCACCCCCGCCCCCAAGGCCAAGAGCTGTGTACACAGACCGGAGCTGGGTCTGTGTTACGGAAGGGAAAGGTGACTTGGACAGGTTTGAGAGAAAAGCTTTCCCCTCTCCCCACCCCATCCCCCACATGTTCCAAGCATGACCTCCTCAGTGCTGCTCCTCTGAAAGCTTCCTGGCTGGCAGCCAGTGGGATTCCTACCATCCTTATAAACCCCAAGGATGGGGGGACTCAAAGTAGTGTTGGAGGACTTTCTCAGTCAGCCTTCTCCCGCCCCCCTGCTCCTCACCACAATGGAAAAGTTTCCCAAAGGAAGGGCCTCTGGAGCGCCAGGCCTCTGAGCCTGGAATTTGCCCAAGCCGGGGCCCAAAGTCACTAAGCAGTTCTGAAAGTCACTACTGTATAAAAAGAAAGGAATTCTTTTCCCAGGATGAGAGTGAGACACCACGCGCTGGCAGGACTGCTTGCTTTAGATAAATGACGCGGTTCATTACCCAGAAAATCCCAGCGATATTACTTCAATACCAACAACAAATCTTTCCACAAAGTTGTCTCTTGGCTACTCTGATCCTCAGGCAGTAGGTAGCAGAGCCCTCTCCCAGTCCTCCCATCTCCACTCTGCAACATCTGGACAGCTTCTTGGTGTAGAATATTTCCTTTTAGGTAACTGTTATGTAACCAAGCTCTTCCTTCTGCCTTTCTCTCCTCCCCTGGAGGAACTCCCTTTAAAGGTATCCTGCGCTAGATTTCATCAGGGAATATGAGAAGCCCTCTGGAATCTCCCCGAGAAACACCATTCTCTAGTACGAGAAAATGACAATATTAAAAAAAAAAATAACAGGAAACTGCCACGATAGCCTTCTGACCCTTTATTGATGTACCAACAACATTATACAGAGTCCCAATGCTCAAATGGACAGGCAATTACCTAGGTAAAGCAGTATAGACAATGATGATTTATAGAAAGGCATTTCTACAAATAAAAGCTGTTTTCTTCATTCTTTGCTCAGACGGTCATTTTTGTGGGGAAGAGGAGGGATGGCAACAGAGGCCTGGGTCTGGGAAGGTTTGGGGGCTGTTGGCTGTAAGTCTAAGTAGGTACAAGAATGGTTGCCAGCTTGTGGTTATCTGTGGGCTCTTAGAATTCCAGTCCTGCTGGGTCCTCAGAGTGCATTCTCTGCTGTTCCCTCCTGCAATAGAAATGCTGAAAATTAAGGCCATTATGTGGCTCTTAAAGATACAGATGGCCATCATTGGCCTTTGGGCATATGATCCTTTCAAGTCAGTTCATGTGGTAGAATAAATTATCCTTTGAAAATGTAAGTTACTTGGGTAGAAATTTGCTTTTAATTGGAGCTTGGATGAAGAGCTCTGGCCCCTGATTCCTTCAGCATGTCGATCTGGGTAGAGTGTCTTCCCCACATGGGCAAGCAAATGACAGTCATTTATTTATTTTTTAATATTGTTTGCAAGTCGGTATCTCTTTGGAACTTGGTTGGAATTACGTAGAGAAATGCTAAGTGGTTTAAGGGAGGAGTCAATGGTGAGGCTACATCTGTAAACCTTTAAGATTTTTTTTTAAGATTCTGTACCAGTAAGCATAAACATTGTATACACACGAGACTGCCTCCATGTTTTTATTTATTACATGGTTCTCACATAGATATTGCTTTTTAGTTCAACTGTAGGCTCCAGTGTCTTTAAGCAATCTCGAGGTCTGAACCGGCTTCAAGAGACTTTAAGGTCCGAGCATTTTAAAAACAAAGGCAGCTTCAGCCAGCAGGGGGGCTCTCAGAAGGGCCATGGGCAGCCCCGGTTTTCTGATCAGGTGCCCCCAGGTGCGGGATGTCTCAGAAAAGGAAAGCACCGTTTCTGTAACCCTTCCTCTGCGAGCCAGGTTTACATCCAGCAGAACAGAAGGGAAGTTGGCCTGAATGTCGACAACCGTTTACAGAAGAAATCTAAACTAGTTTAATAGCTAGTAGTTAGTTCCCTGGTTTATTGTGCTTTCAGCCCTCTTGAAAGATGAACTCCTTTTCAGAGTACCTCGATCTGACACAGAACAGTGACAAAGGTCAGGTGGCACGGAAAAGCCCCCTTTGAGGCTTTCCTTGGACCTAAGGAGAGAAAACAAACTTAGCTGTGGATGCCCTCTGTCTTCGCAACTGGCTGCCTGGCGCGAGTCCTGCCTTGGATAGGGAATGGAGGATGGGGAAATCAAATGAGGGATGTCTAAAAATACAACTGCTTCCAAGAGACAGGAGATTCAAGTTCTCCGCTCGTGATGGATAGAGCCCGGCATCGGAGACTCGGAGCCCCAGGCTGTGCACGATGCTGCGCCCAACACCCGACCCAGGTCCTTGACCCCGGGCCCCTGGCCCGCAGAGCCCCAAGTCTCTTGCCCTTGCTTTAGTCTAGTCACATGAGTGCAGCAGCTGCGAGTCCGCCTCTGGAGGGAGGACTGGCTGGAGCGAAGTGGAGGCAACCCCCAACTCGCCTTTTCCGGGCAGCGCAGCCCTGGTAGCACGCCCGGGAGAACACCTGGCTCAGAAAGCCATCCAAGGGGCCTGGGCTCAGGGACAGGAGGGCTGGTGAAGGGAGCTCGGAGGCCGGGGATTGACAGAATTGCTCAAAATGGAGGCACTGTAAGCAAACAATAATCGCTCACTTACCCAGGGAGACCGGGGCAGCTCGGGAGACACAAAGAACCATGGAGAAACTTTTCAGCCCGAGCCGACGGCGGAGCGCAGGGACAGCGCCCCGGAGCCCAGGGCGCGGGAGGATGTGGACAGCCCGGCGGGGACGAACCTGCGCCAGGGGCTCGCAGTCCCCTCGGGCGCGGTGGCGGGAGCCATTTCCAAGAGTTTCCAAGAAGTGTCAGGTCCTCTGTATCCCGCGCCGCGCGGAGCCCTTCTTCCCCGGGGCGCGCCTCCGCGGCCGCCGCCGGTCCCTCCCGCCGCGCTCCCCGCCGGGCTCCGCGGCCGCGCGCTCCCCGGCCCTGCGCCTCTTTTGTGTGGCTGCGGCGCGCCGGGCTCCGCCGGGTGGAGTTGAGCCCGCGGCGGCTGCTCCGGGCGGCCGGACTGGCGGCTGTTGCTAAGAGACCGGAGCCATGACACAGGAAAATTGCGGCAGGATGGCAGTCGGTACGCGGCCCGGCTGGGCTAGTCAGGGGCGCCCCCCCCCCCCCCCCCCCCCCCCCCCCCGCTCCAGCCCCTCCCCCGCCTCCTCTCCAGCCCGTGGCCCGTCCCTTCGGAAGAGGCTTGTCCCCCTTCCCAGGAGTGCACTCAGGGGAAGACCACACCTGCACCGCGCGTTTGAGCCGGGTCGGGGCGCGATCGCGCCGGGCAGGGTGCCGGATGCCGCCGAAAGGCCACTTGGCCTCAGCTCACAGCTTCTTTCTTTTTCTCCAACTACCTGTCTGAGCACTAACCCTGAAAAGATCCGAAAAAGGCCATCCACTCCCTCCCAGGGAATCCCTCATTAGGATCTGAGTGATGGTGACCCTCAGAGCCAGGTTCCTGTTCCTTCCAGCCAACATCACCGCAAGCATCCCCCACCTCACCCCCTCCCACTCTCCTGCTCTTTCCTTTTCTTCTTTCTTTCCTTCTTTCCTTCCTTCTTTCCTTCCTTCCTTCCTTCCTTCCTTCCTTCCTTCCTTCCTTCCTTCCTTCCTTCTTTCTTTCTTTCTTTCTTTCTTTCTTTCTTTCTTTCTTTTTCTGTCTTTCTTTCTTTCTATCTCTCTCTTTCTTTTTCTTATAGCCCCTACTTTATAGTGTACATGGCCTCGCCCCCCTGCCCCCATCTACACTTGGGAGTTGGCAGTATGGATGCCTCAAGAACACAGTAATTGTCCCCCTTCGAACCCCGCTGGGGCGGGCCAGAGCGCATCCCTGGACTCATGGAAAACTGTCAGATGCTATTGCAGTTCAGGAGAACTGGGCTGTGTAACTGGCCTCAGGGGACCTCAGGGGCTCCCTGGGACGTGGGCAGCTGGGGCTCATCTGAGGTAAGATAGACTTGGAGGTGCTCCCTTAAGCAGGCTCTGCAGTTCCTACCCTCTGAGGTAACCCAAGCCTTCAAAGGGAGACTCATTCTTCGGGAATGGGAATCAGGGAGAGGTGGGGGTAGGGAGGTTGTCCAAACTCTCTACGTCATTTGGAAAGTAGAGAAGAGCACATACACCACACACACACACACACACACACACACACACACACACACACGAGGGGAAGGAGGGAGAGAGAGAGAGAGATCCTAATCCTATTTCTTATCTCCCTTCTCTCAATTGCATAGTAGAAATGACAGGGAAAAGAATTTTCAAGTGGAATTTCCCCATGGAGTGTTGAGGAAGTTAGAAAGATTTCAATTAGTTATTAAAATGAGGTGGCCAGGCTTCAGGCAGAGAGTATTAGAAAAGCTGATAAAAACCAAGACTGTTGAAGATTTGGCATCCAAGCAAGGACATTTTGGCGGTGACTATTATGGAGGGTGTTGTTGAGTGTTCAAGGGTTTAGCCTCAAGGCTGTGCTAAAGGTATATAGCATATACTGTGAAAAAGAACAATAAAGAAACTAAGTATTCAGGTGGAAAAGTATTAAGAAAAGAAACTAAGTATTCAGGTGAGTAATAATCAATGAAATGGGGATGGAAGTGGTGGGGGATGGGAGGGGAGAGAGGGAATATGAAACATAATAGAAGCCATCACCTGAATATTTAAAAGGTGGCCACTGTCGTCTTTTTCGAGACCTGTGGAACTGAGCTATGACTGGAGCTTCAACCTGATCTCCTTCCATGTATGCTAACTCAGTGCCAGAATATTAGAAAACAAAGGAAACACTTCCTGCCCCACAGAGGAATGTCTCCTTTTACGGAAATCACTGCAAAAGTAACTCAATCCCTTCCAGTGGTTTGTAACAGCCCTTTTGGCTCAGAATCCCTACATTTCTTGAATCCCCGATAATGATCTGGTGTTTTGTACAAAGACTGGACCCGCAGCCCCATTTCATTACACAGCTGCCTTTCGAGGGACGTGGCAGTTCTAACAGTCTGTCCTACCAGACCCCATACAAACAGGAACACTATTAAAGAACCACATTAAGATTTCAGGTGGATTAAACAGTTAACAGTTTTACCTTCTGCAAAAATCTTAGCCACTAGGTGCACACTCAAAACTCACTTGCTAGATTAGGAGAAGAGGAAAATCTTTATCTGGGATAGGCATGCATAGGGGGTGGGCTGTAGCTAGCTGTTTCTTACACTGATGACTGTAACAACAATTAGGGTTTAGTCTTCGAAGTCTTCCTTCCAAACTGGCCTCTTCGGGTACTGTGAACTGCTCTCCGTGACAGTTATATTAGCACATTCCGTCATTTTGTTTGTTTTCAGCTCAGGACATCAGAGGAAATAAAACATCCACCTGTTCACAGAAGAGTGTTTTATTTCCTCTGTAACACACTCCCACCCATAATTCTCAGAGCCTTTCTAGCAGAGTCAAAGTATTCCTTGAAGCAATAAGAAGGCTCTGGGTCTTTCTGGTTCCCTCACCACTCCCTGTTTCACTGGCCACTGATTTCTGAAGTTCCGGACTCAACTTTCTTCCTGCAGATGACAGAAAATCCAGCGTCACCCATTTCCCCAATGTCTCAGGGTTTCGGCACTCCGCACTACGTTTCACACATGTGGTTATCATGAGAAGTTAAGCGCAGAGGGAAAAGATTAGCTGAGGGCAGCTTTGTTAAACTCTAACCCATGACTTTCCAGACACCCTTTAAAAAGGTCTTTATTTCTCAGAACGCAACCTGAAAGCTCCAACAGAAGCCTTCATCCTATCTTTCACGATGTTCTCTGAGCCTTAGGGCCAGGAGTTGTGTTGTAGATGGATCCACTGAGGTTGGGACCACGAGATCATTTGTTCTCTGCAGCCACAGACAAAGAACTACAGCCAGCTAAGGGATGCTGATTGAGAAGACCCCCCAATGAAGAGGTCCACCGGCTGGTTATCCAATACCACGTAGTCGGCCCCCCAAGACAGGTACATGCAAGTAAAATACAGACTGAGGAGGCTATGTTTATATACTTAGTGGAAGAAAAGAAAACATGCATCAACAATGAAGGAAAATGAGAGCATGTTTGAGAGAGAGAGCAAGGAGGGTAAATGAGATGGATTGAAAGGAGGAAATGGAAGAGGGGAAATGCAATTATATGTTAACTTCAAAAAAGACCTCCTTGGCCTGGGTAGACTGCCTGTGCATCTGGGCCCCTCCTTGTGAGGGATGGAGTTTGGCTGTGTGCACACTCTGGCCTCCTCAGTTTGGAGGAGTCTGCCCACAGAAGGTGGCTTTCTAGAGCTAGAAGGTCAGCAGCCTGCACCTCCACATATCTCTCACTCTCTCAGAGTGCTCAGGCTACGGAAAGTATGTATGGATTCTGGAACCTGTTGCAGGCTATTTGATTCCGTTGTGACCCCAAAAATTGTGAACCGTAAAACCCTGTTTCTTGTTTATTGTGGTTGAGCCCTATCACACACCTTTAATCCAAAAGCTTTCTGTACAGCAGATTTAATAAAGTTAACCTTAGGTCAAGAGGCAGAGCAAGAAACCAGCTGACAGGGATTAAAGAGTAGGAGGGACTTTGAGTTGAGGAGTATTTAAGACAGCATGGAGAAAGGGGCTTTTTGGCTTTAGCTTTTTGGGTTAAGCTTAGGTTTTACTCCCTGGCTTTTTGAGCCTTTGGGGTTTTGAGCTAAGCAAGTCTCTGGCCTTGGGCTTTATGGCCTTTTTTTGTGCTGGGCTGTTATTTGAGTTAGTGAGCCTTTTGTTTGTTTGTTTGTTTGTTTGTTTGTTTGTTTTCCATCTAGACCTGAGCTGAGAAGGAAGGTCATCTGGGTGCTTTCTCTGCCTCTATGAGCTAGCAGGTTTTCATCCCAGCATCTGGCTCCTGAGTCTTAATTGGTAAAATAGAACGGTTGGGATTTTCATTAAAAAAAAAAAAAGGAGCAAGTCTCCTCCACTAACTGAGTGCTTAACTTAAGTAAGTAAATCACTTAATCTTGCCTTCCTTAGCTTCCCCCCATTCACAATGGGGATAATGATGATAACAATCATGCCATAACATGACTGTTGAAGGGGTTTAATAAGTTTAGTTGGTATAAGCCTATACTTAGCACATTGTAAACACTCATTAAACTTAGCTAAGTCCATATTGGTTTTTTTTTAATTTTTTATTAATTACACTTTATTCATTTTGTATCCCCCCCATAAGCCCCTCCCTCCTCCCCTCCTGATCCCACCCTCCCTCCCCTTTCTGCATGCATGCCACTCCCCATGTCCACTGATAGGGGAGGTTCTCCTCTTCTTTCTGATCTTAGTCTATCAGTTCTCATCAAAAGTGGCTGCATTGTCCTCTACTGTGGCCTGGTAAGGCTGCTCCCCCCTCAGGGGAAGGTGATCAAAGAGCAGGCCAATCAGATTATGTCAGAGGCAGTCCCTCTTCCCATTACTAGGTAACCCACTTGGACACTGAACTGCCATGGGCTTCACCTGTGCAGGGGTTCCAGGTCATCTCCACGAATAGTCCTTGGTTGGAGTATGATTTTCTGGGAAGTTCCCTGTGTTCAAATTATCTTGTTCTGTTGCTCTCCTTGTGGAGTTCCCGTCCCCTCCAGCTCTTACTATTTCCCACTTCTTACATAGAATTCCATTCACTCTGCCCATCAGTTGGCCATCAGGCTCAGCATCTGCTTTGACAGTCTATACTGCAGAAGCTTTCAGAGGCCCTCTGTGGCAGGTTTCAAGGTTGTTTCCTGTTTTCTTCTGGCTTTCAGAGGCCCTCTGTAGCAGGTTCCGAGGTTGTTTCCTATTTTCTTTTTCTTCTGATGTCCATCCTCTATGCCTTTCAGGATGGGGATTGAACATTTTAGTTAGGGTCCTCTCTTTTGCTTAGTTTGTTTAACTGTACAGATTTTAGTGGGTTTATTCTATATTGTATGTTTATATGAGTGAGTATATACCGTGAGTGTCTTTTTGCTTCTGGGACAACTCACTCAAGATGATCCTTTCCAGGTCCCACCATTTACCTGCAAATTTAATGATTTCCTTATTTTTCATTGCTGAATAATACTCCATTGTATAGATGTACCACAGTTTCTGCATCCATTCTTCAGTTGAGGGGCATCTGGGTTGTTTCCAGCTTCTGGCTATTACAAATAAAGCTGCTACAAACATGGTTGAGCAAATGTCCTTTTTGTGTACTTGAGCCTCTTTTGGGTATATGCCTAGGAGTGGTATGGCTGGATCTTGAGGAAGCGCTATTCCTAGTTGTCTGAGAAAGCGCCAGATTGATTTCCAGAGTGGTTGTACCAGTTTACATTTCCACCAGCAGTGGAGAAGGGTTCCCCTTTCTCCACAACCTCTCCAGCATGTGTTGTCCCTTGAGTTTTTCATCTTGGCCATTCTGATGGGTGTAAGGTGAAATCTCAGGGTTGTTTTGATTTGCATTTCCCTAATGGCTAATGAGGTTGAGCATTTCTTTAAGTGCTTCTCTGCCATTCGATATTCCTCTACAGAGAAATCTCTCTTTAGCTCTGTTCCCCATTTTTTAAGTGGATTACTTGGTTTGTTGCTTTTCAGCTTGTTTAGTTCTTTATATATATTGGATTTGAGTCCTCTGTCAGATAAAGGGTTGGTGATGATTCTTTCCCAATCTGTAGGCAGTTGCTTTGTTTTGATGACGGTGTCCTTTGCCTTACAGAAGCTTTTCAATTTCATGAGGTCCAATTTATTGATTGTTGCTCTTAGAGCCTGTGCTGTTGGTGTTCTGTTCAGGAAGTTTTCTCCTGTACCAATGAGTTCTAGGGTATTCCCCACTTTTTTTTCTAGCCGATTTAATGTGTCTGGTTTTATGTTGAGGTCTTTGATCCACTTGGACTTCAGTTTTGTGCAGGGTGATAAGTATGGATCTATTTTCATTTTTCTACATGTAGACATCCAGTTGGACCAGCACCATTTGTTGAAGATGCTATCTTTTTTCCATTGTATGGTTTTGGCATCTTTGTCAAAAATCAGGTGTCTGTAAATGTGTGGGTTTATTTCTGGGTCTTCTGTTCGATTCCATTGATCCACCATTCTGTTTCTATGCCAGTACCATGCAGTTTTTATAACTGTTGCTCTATAGTACAGCTTGAGATCAGGGATGGAGATACCTCCAGAAGATCTTTTATTGTAGAGGATTGTTTTAGCAATTCTCGGTTTCTTGTTATTCCATATGAAGTTGAGAATTTTTCTATCCAGGTCTATAAAGAATTGTGTTGGCAATTTGATGGGAATTGCATTAAATCTGTAGATTGCTTTTGGTAAGATGGCCATTTTTACTATGTTAATCCTGCCAAGCCATGAGCATGGGAGATCTTTCCATCTTCTCATATCTTCCTCTAATTCTTTCTTCAGAGACTTGAAATTTTTTTTCATTCAAGTCTTTGACTTGATTGGTTAGGGTTACACCAAGGTACTTTATGTCATTTGTGGCTATTGTGAATGGTGTTGTTTCTCTAATTTCTTTCTCAGTCCTTTTGTCTTTTGTATACAGGAGTGCTACTGATTTTTTTGAGTTAATTTTGTATCCGGCCACTTTGCTGAAGGTGTCTATCAGATGTAGGAGTTCCCTGGTAGAGTTTTTGGGGTCACTCATATATATTATTATATCACCTGCAAATAGTGATAATTTGACTTCTTCCTTTCCCATCTGTATCTCCTTGATCTCCTTCAACTGTCTTATTGCTCTAGCAAGGACTTCCAGCACTATGTTGAAGCCATAATGGTTTTCACATCCCCCAGCTTGACTCCCTCATTCTCCTTACAGTTTACATGGGACCCACTGTGACTAGACCATTCCTGTCTCCCTGAACGACATACAGAAAATTCTCCAGAAAGGCGATATATAAAGTGAAACACTTTCTCCATTATTGGTGCACTCATTTTATGTTTCGCCTGGGTTAGACACTTTAATTTCAGTTTATTCGAGCCCAGATTTCAAACCCATATAATTCTTCAGTCAAGGTATACATTTGTAAGGGCCAATACATTTGACAGGTCAGAGATTTGAGGGTATCAGAAAAAAGACTCTAGTTAGTGTAACCAGAAAAAGAAAAGAAATCACCCTGGCCAGAGAAAACAAAACCTCTCATTCCTCGTCATTGTCTCTTCTTTACTCTCTTCATGCCCTGGCAATGGGAAACAAAATGACAAAAAACAATGCACGACAAAGGAAAACACTGCATGGGGCTCTCAGCTCGGGTCAGCAGGACTAGCAAGTGAAAACACTGTCCAGAGCAGAGGTCCTCTAAATAACTGTTGTTTTTGGAGCCCAACTTTAAGTGGACACCTTGTATTTTACCATCAGGGCAATCTCAATGTATTTTTCTCATCGAGATTTTTCATGATATGTGTAGCTTAGAAAACGAGCAAAAGAAAGACAGAAAACACAGAGCGCAACACTGGGTTAAAGCCCATTCGATTTTCCTGGGAACGGAAGAGATAAGGGAAGAAAACAGAGAAAGTCCTGATGAAGCAGCAGAGGCTGCAGAGTCCCAGGACAGCAGTTCCACAGCTGGGCTCTGCTGAACCCTGGGGCCGCCTGGAATTAGTGCTTATGGAGCTGTGTTCTCATCTCTCCCTGAAGAGCACTGCTGTGTGCTCAAGGGACCAGCGCTTGCCTCAGCTCCCAATGCTCAGGGTCCTGCACGTGAAACCCGGAGGAGATAACTTTCAAGAACTCAACTTTGAAAGCAAAGTGAAACTCCTGCTGGTGTTAAGGTCACAGTGAAGGCCGTTTCTTGTGCTTCTGAGAGTTCAAACCCAAGCGAGGACTGAGGGAAGAAGTCACCGGTGCAATCTGGAAAGCACACAGCCAGCAGGGTGTCTCACCTTTATTCACATAGATGGCAGGTGTCTGTGGGAGCCTTTGCTTCATCTCCAGTCTGCTTCTTTCAGATCATTACAGCCATAAAAGTCTGCTAGAGGTTGTTTTCTCTAACAAGTAGGTTCATTTTTGTTCACTTAGTTTTCCTCAAATTGCCCAAATTTTCTGCCATTTTCCATGTACACCATCAAAGCTAGATTCGGTGCCTTTCGAAGTAATTGGGACGAGAGGAGAACTAGAGTGTTCTGGCAGGCCTGAGAGCAGATCAAAGCCGAGCTCAGTCATGTCTTCATCGGTGAAGCGGCCAGAAGGAGACCCGCAGCCGGCGTTGGCCTGTCTTCCTGAAATGTGTCTTAATGGCCACCTTGATGTTCATGATATTTTGCATAATTTATAGCATTATGAATAGATAGCTGTCCTTCTTGGAGCTGCTCATGACTCATAGACTCATATGTCCAATTTTTGAACATTAATTGTGGTATGAGCTATTGTGGATACACAGCAGGAAACAGAAGACACAGACAAAGAATTTAAAAAGAGACAAAGGACACTGGGAGGCAGGTCTTCAGTTCGTGCAATGAATACTTGCATAAGTAGCTCATGTGATTTCTCAGTGGCCACCTTGACTCCTTTATTATTCACTTGAGAACTATTTGTTGGGCACCTACTGTGTTCTGATCATCATTGCAGGCACAGAGTGGGAACAGCATAGCTACAACAACAAAATGTAAACAAATGCTCAAATGAAGGGGAGAATGCTGGATCTTGATAACCGTTATGAACAAATTCAAAGAGTTTGGAGAGAGGAAAGAGTGGGCAAGAGAGAAAACAGGTTTTCTTTCTCAAGGACACATATTCTGAGAACTGGAGGCTGAAAATTAAACACTTAAAAGTATCCTGGATGAGAAAAGATTTAGAGAACATGGTCTTATTAGCATATGTTGCAATTGGGTTTATCAAAAATAATTAATAGCCAGTGAAAGGGGAAAGGAGTCTCAGTGCCTACCTGTTGGTGGTGGCTGTGAAGATTATGGTGAGTGTTTATAGAGGGCTCTACCTGAAGGGCACCTGACTGGGTACTGGGCATGCAATGGCGGTGAGACACAGACTCCTTAATTTACAGTTCTATGCAAATCCCTGCCAGCCTCCAGGGGCTGCCTTGTCTCTACTGTCCCCTCCCTTGTCTCTACTGTCTCCTTCATCTATACTGTCCCCTTCCTTTCGTATACTGTCCGTGTTTATCCTTTCCTCTGTGTCCCACACTCCTAGCTCAATCATGCTTCCAACTGTTAGGGTTCCTTACATCTCACAGCAGTCAATAGGGAACCATCACATGAACCCTGCTATTTAGGACTCTGAATGATGGGTCTCTAGAGACTTAACAATGTTTTAAAATCATCACTGGCTGCTATTGAAAGTGTAACTATTGAACCTTAATGCTTAAGGCTCAGTATCATGGAACAAATGAAGAACCACGATAAAGGCTTACCAATTACTTTTCAGTACACATGTCTTCCAGATGACCTCATGGTGGCATCTGTAATGTGCTCATTGTCAGCATTATAAAGAGAATGCTTCCCCCTCATAGATTCATATCACAAATGTGCACATGAAAACACAAAACCAGTGAATCGGCATCCATAGAATGTCTTTACCCAATGCGACTCTTCTGATATTAGTAGCATAAAGCATATGTTAAATGCCTAAAATGCGCTCCCTCTAACACTTGTATTTATGTTTTTTTCCCCCCTGAAAGGGGAAAAAAAATCACACCATTTTCCTACTAAGCTTGGTTTTGAATTGTGTAAAATCTTACTGAAAACAATCTGAGCCAGCTTTTTTTTTTTTTTTTTTCCTGAAAAAGACTGAAGTATCATTATGTAGGAGAAGCAGTGCAAATATTTCTTTACTGGCACTTAGATGCCAACATCACTTCTTGATGAGCAAAGTAATTACACAGGTTCCTATGATGGCAAGATATCGGTGTTCTAGACTGGAAAATGATACGCAGGAAATGAAGAGATGTTTCAAGATGGTTATTATTTTCCAAAGTTCTTAACCCAAGGACCTGAGTTTGGCCGTGATAAAGGGCAGAGAGAAAGAAAGGGGAGAAAAGAGGAAGGAAGAGATAGAGAGGAGAGGTGAGAACATACTTAAATTATAAAGGGTCTCATGGTATTTACCTGACAGAGGAGCTCTATCAGATTTTGTTCAGATTCATCCCAATCACTCGCAGCTTCTGACTTTGATGACATTAATATTAATGCAATGAGAGTAAAATGATACTTTCTGGAAAATTGAAGCTAATCAGTGTTATAGACTCACCTTTTGCTTTTTTTGTCAGGGAAATACACTTTTCCTATTTATTGTGATAAATACTCAGATGATCAAGACAAAAAAATTCCACAATGCAGAGGAGAGGGATTAGAACATACCATGATTTCCAGCAGTCACTGCAAAAGCTTTTTCATCCGAACAGAGGTCTGTTTAAGTGAAAACCAGGAAAGAAGACTTGCAACTCCAGCAACTCCATCCTAAGCAATGAAGGAATGGAAGAGTGGACCTGCAGGGTGCCACAGCCGAACCCACACATGAGGACTGCTAGCTAGCTTGGAGTGAAAAGCTGAGCTCCTTAGCTTAGAGGAAGGCAGAAGACCCCAGGACTCCATCAACAGTGCTGGCTGCTTGATATTCTGATCCCATCTTTTCTGGAATGTGGAGACACTGAGTGTCAGGTATATGGTCTCTCTAGGTGAGGTAGGTTCTGAATCACACCCAAGCAATGGCTTTTGCACCTTCATCCTGGCTGATCTTTTCACCCCATTGGAAATGAGGGGACTTGGGAATGTCCCATGTATTTAAAAGACACAGCAAGTTGATTTAGACTGGATAAATTCATTCTCTCTTTGCTCCTGCAGAAAAGTCCACCTAAGGGCATAGTGATTAACTTATGCACTATTTAAGTAATGTATAATATTGAGTAGTTGGAATTGAATGAAATGATTAAAGGAGAAATATCTTCCAAAGGTTCACCCTGTCATCCAAGCCTTCATATTTTTATAGATGTATAAACTATAAGGATTAAGTAAAGGTGATTTGTACACTGTTCCTTAGGCCACTTTGCCTACTTCTTGGAAATACAAGCCGTAGTAAAATGTTTTTGCAATGTCCTCAAACACAGAGAAGCTACTGGGTTTGAGTTTGTTCTGCTTTGGAACTTTCCACCACGTGGATTAATGATCACTGAGCTGCTTCTAAAGGGGAGATGCTTCACAGTTTCAGCACCTTTCTTGGAACGAATCCTGAAATAAATTCTTCTATGATTTTTTTTATTGAGCCAGCTGTAGTTTGGTTAAGTGTCTCTCAGAGGTCCCTGTCATTCTGTGAAACCCCTTGGGGATGGTGGAATCTTTAAGAGGTGGGGTGCAATGAGGAGTCTTCCACCCTTTAGCGAGTTTGTCCTCAAGAGTTTAGCTAGTTTGTCCTAGTGCCCCAGTCCCTTCCTATTTTTCTTTTTTTGCATCTTGCCATGAGCTCACCAAATGTTCCACCATAACATGCTCCCGCAGGACAAGAACAATGATGCCACACAGGCATAGCCAGAAACCTCTCAATCAGGGAGCCCAGACAAACCCTTATCAATTTCATCAATTTTACAAACTCTTTAAATGTTATGTCAGCTATTTATCGTGGTGACAGAAAGGTGAATACAACCAGGAAACAATGAGAAGCCATACGTAGAAATGCAAGGACCTTCAAATATATAACAAATACTTAAGGAAGAGAACCTTACGGCTGCCAACTATTGTCCGATAATATGTTTCCTTACAAACCAGAAAAGAGCACAGCCCTGCTATCCGAGCCATGGGACACTTTGACCTGGTTATAACACACTATTATTGTTCAAGAATACAATTTAAAAAGTATAGCCTTAGCTACTACAGCTAAGGTTAAATTAAGTTAGCACAATCTCTGTCTTTGGCCATCATTTTTGCTTTTGCCACATAACCTCCACCTGCTTCCTTCTTCTCTTACATCCTAGTCTGTTGCAGCACGGCTGCTTTTCAGGTTTCTTTAGCTCATTAACTTGCTTGTTTCTCCAGACAATACCCCAGAGGTGTTTGTTGGCATTTTCTCCAGCTGAATGGCATTTTCTGCCCCTAGCACATTTTCTGCCAATCCTTTGCCACCATTTCTAGTCCTTCTTGCTCCTACAGTGCCTCCTTCAAGCACTACACAACACAGTACTGTTTACTCCTTGCTGCTGATCATTAGTGAGCACACAGACGTTCTGGATTACCTTGGGAATTTCCCTTGGTTATTTACATTCAAGATCTCACTATCCACAGAGGGACAAACACCCAGGGGCCTACACTGTTTTAAAACAGAGAGATGCCCCAGGCTCAACTCACCCTGAGTGCACTTTAAGATGTGGAGATGTATCTTATAGATTTTTTAAAAATATAAACCAGGTAATGTACTCAACACCTAATTCAAACAGGCCTGTGGTGTTTCTGTTCAGTACTTCTGTGTTCATCTGTTAGATTTTAGGATTTTTCATCAGTCTTACAGGTGGTTGCAGAATCTTCAAGGAATAAGGGATGGGGTGTGGGTCCATGGGAGAGTGCTTGCTTAGCATATGCAAAGCCTTGGATTCAGTCTCTAATGCTGAGGCAGGCAATAAAAGAATTCCATAGGATTTCAGGTCTGGTCCTCCCTGCAGCCTCTCATCCATACAGTCTTGGGTACTCTGTGTCTCTGGAAGAAAGCTGTTCTTCCTAAGCTGGAGGTTACACATCATACACCCTGCCCCAGGCTCTACTTTTCTTCTACTCCCCCCAAGGATTCTGTTTTCCTCCCACTTCTAAGAGTCATCAGTGTTTCTTCTTTGAAAGGAAGGTCCAGAATTGGGTGCTTCTCCCTGGCGATGGCTTTCTCACACCTACCAAACAAATGCGGCAACAGGTGTTAGGGTTTTGCTGTCAGTCACGGGAACCACAAACCTTCACAACATAAACTACACAGCTGAGGAATTTACAAAGATTATAGACTGACGACGTTGTTACTGGAAGTCTCTCTGGCTTTATCACAGCCTACCTATTTCTAAGAGGGGACTTCCCAATCTTTCCTGCTGCTCTAAAGCTAGCAAAGACTACACAGGTCTATGCTTTATCATGGCCTTGTTTCCTAAGACCTAACGATGGGGCCTTGAGTAGTTGAGGAGAACCTTAGGTTTATGTAAGTACAAAAGACTACCTCTCAGGGAAGCTTTCGGACAGGAAAGATGGCCTCACTCTGTAACTAGAACAAACGTTCCTTTATTATCTTAATACTCGGGTTCTAAAATGAAATGGTGATGATTACAAAGCTCTGCCAAGACCCTCAAATACACAAAAGCACACGCATATGATTTACGCATATGATTTTTTTCCTAGATAAATTATTATCTTGATGAAATATAGACAATCCTAAAATTTATATATAAGAATAGGGAGGGAGGTTTACTAGCTTGAAGGTGAAATGTTCTTTGTAGGCTCATGTGTTTAAATCCTTGGTCGCTAGATGATGGTGTTGTTTTGGTAGGTCATGGGACTTTTGGTACATGGGCCCTTGCTAATAGATGTAAGCCACTAGAGCTTGGCCTTGAAAGGCTAAAACAGTCTCTGATTTCTGACCTGTCAAGACATGGAAAGTTGTTCCCACACATTCATGCCCTCCTCACCATGATGGGCTATATCTCTGAAACCATGAGCCCAAAGAAACCCTTAATTGCTTTAAGTGGCTTCTGCCATGTATTTGTCACAGAAAAGTAAGAGTAACTAAGGGAGAAAGTATGAAAGCTAAGAGGCAGGAGAATAATCAGTGAGTACAAGGAAAGAGAAATAGGTGAAGAGATAAAGAAAAGATGGATGATAGATGATAAATAATAAATAGATGATAGATAGAAAATAGATGATAGAGGATAGATAAATAATAAATAGGTTATAGAAAATAGATGATAGATAGATAGATAGATAGATAGATAGATAGATAGATAGATAGAT
>NW_026591450.1:2406770-2445600 GCF_907164565.1 Psammomys obesus | reverse complement strand
GATAGATAGATAGATAGATAGATAGATAGATAGATAGATAGATAGATAGATTAATAGATAGGTGATAGATAGGTAGACAGAGAACCAGTCAAGATATGTATGGAGGAATTTTAATCCAGAAACATGGCTGCTCTTGCAGGAGATTACATGCTGGAATGCAGATACTCCTTTAGCACACACCTTTAATCTCAAACAATGTAGGTAAATTAAGTTTGTAGAAGCAGCAGAGATGTTTGAAAGGGACATCTAATTGGAGGGAAGCTCAGTGAGTGGAATTCCGTTCTCTTCAGTCAGTCAAGTGTAGTACAGAGGAGTTGAGCCAGTCAGTTGGGAGTCAGTGCAGTGAGGACAGTGACAGTGCCGAGGAGTTGAGTTTCTTTGTGAGTTTATGGAGTTCACGTAGTTCAGTACAGGTCAGAAGAGGTAGTTGAAACCAGAGAATGAGAAGGAGCCAGAAGATTGAACATATTGTCCAAGTTAGTATGTGGCCAAGCAGAGCAATTCAGGCAGAAGTCCAGAGAAGCCAGATTGAATCAGTCAGCTTGGAGAGGCATTTGAGTTGGAACAGCTGAGTTGAACCCGCCAGCCAGAGTTCAGAAAGAATTAGAAAGGGTGAGCTTACTCAGTAGTAAGCCTCCAAGATGACTATTCCATCTGGCGAATAAAATGTATGTTTGAGTAGAAATATACTGATGGGACAATAAGTGGTAGTTTCTCTGAGGAGAGTCTTACAAGCAGAATTTTTGGAATAAAGAATATACATAAAGATTAATATTAATGTCGAGCAATGCAAGAGAGCCTGTGAGTCCATTTGCATTGACACCTAGACCAAATCCCACACCCTAAACAAAAATTAAACCAAATAAATCCAAGACAAAGGAAAACAAGGCATTTAAATGAAAAACAGGAAAAAGTACTTTTGGGACATGACGTTGTATAGGCATAAGGTTATTGTGTAGTTCAAATGCTGATTCCTGTATTCCCCATATCTGGTTGCAAGCCTGTTCTAAGAATCTCTTGTCTTAATATTGTATAAACACTGTTGTATAATCAATAGTCCCCTGATATGTCAGTAAAGCAGCCAATCACTGAGCAAGGGAGAAAATATGGATGGACATCCTGTCAGCCAGAGGAGAAAGAGTTAGAAGAAGTGAGGGATTCAACCAGGGGATACAGACACGGAAAGATGTCCAAAAGGGACCAGGAAACAGAGTAGAGCAGGAAAGCTACAAAGTGCAAATATCCTGGAATGTATGCTGGGAGTAAACCAAATTAGCTTAAAGGGTTAATATTGGCATAATTTTAAAATATTCTTCTATTTACATTTCTTTTATCTTTCTCCCTCCTCCAGCCCAATCCCTTCCAACAGCCCAACATCAGGTAGGAGAGAGAAAGGATTAGTGGGAGAGGGGACACTCTCTGCTAACCAGCTGCTTCCGGCTGGTTAGGGTCATCCTGTTTCTTGGAACCAGTCTAATCCTTGTTTCAGGAGATCTCCAACTTTTTGTCTCACAACAGCAACTAGGAGCAGCAAGGGGGAAGCAGGAGCAGCCTTGTTCTTTCTCAGAGCCTCCACACTCTCTGGGCTCTGGCATTTATTCTCTCTCCAGAGTCCTCAGATTTAAACTATCTGCAGCTGGCGAAGTGCTCCTCTAAAACCCCGCAAGAGGCAAATAGTCTGCTGCTGTGGACTATTTGAATCAGTCCCATATGCCACACCTGAGACCAAAACAAAAACATGTTTATGTTCACAACAGGTTAAGAATAGAGTAATATCTGTTATTGTAATATGAAGCTTATTATAAACAAATATAAAAGAGTCTCAACTTTTTATGTGATAGCCAGGTAACAGCATTGAGCAAAAAGTCCCTAAACAGGCCGTGAAAAGCACAGTCCAGGGTAGACTAGAGGAGTTAATACATCAGGGTTCATCGAAAAGAAACACTTCTGCCAGCTCCATGCAAAAGACTGCTAAGAAGATGACAAGAAAAGGAAATAGTATCTAGAGCATCTGAACCTTCTTAAAAGGTAAGGGTAAGATGAGAAAAATGCACAATTTACATGGACAGTTCAGTATGGTGGATATAAGAATGCATAGTCTGTGAAAAGATGTTCATTCAATACTGCTAGCCATGAGCAAAAGCACATTTGGACAACAGTGGGTTATCAGGACTCCTATTAAAATTAAAAATTAAAAAAATAACAGTGACAGTATAGCATGTCTGTGACGGGAAACTGAATCTTGACATTGTTGTCTGGATGTGGCACTCAAGAAAACTGCACATGTTCTCATCCCGCGGGCCACCACGAAACACCGAAGCATTTTTCTAAAGAAAACTTCCAGCCACATAATGCCATACACTGCCGTTAACAGAAGCTTTACATGCAGCAACTCAACACTGAAAAGGACAAAATGGCCTTTAAGAGGTGGAATAGTTAAACATGCTGTGCTGTATTCAATACCACCTTGCAAAAAAGGGAACAAACTCTATTGATACCAGCAATGACTAGATAAATCACAAAGACACCCGTCTCCCAGAAAGTCCAGACTTCGTAACTTCTCCATGTAAAATTCTCCTCCAAAATCCCAGGGTTAGACAGCAGATAAGTGATTATTATGGGTTACAGATGGCGGAGGCTAAGACAGGGATGCTTCACTGTGAGCTAACAGAATAAAGGAGCTCTCTGTAGTGACAGGATCATTCTCAGAGCTGACTTCAGCAGTGATGGCCAAATCTCCAATGATCGGTTGATGTCAGCTCCACATTGGTCTAGTATTGGTTTGTTGGTTTGGATGAGTGTTACTGTTTTGCAAGTTATAACCCCAGAAAAGAGACATACAGAATCTCTCCCTATTAATTTGGCAACTACCCATGATGCAATTTTTAGGTTAAAAACTGACAATACATAGATAAGAAATTTTTCATACAATTTTAGTTATTAAAGAAATAAGTGTCCTAGCTAAAATTTTAAATTTAATTTTATACATTGGTAAAACTTTTCAAGACTCAAGATTTAAAAATAAATATTCCAGCATTAGCTTTTAGTTAGATGTTATATCCAAGCATGGTGACACAGGGCTGTAATCCATAACACTTGAGAGACTGAGGCAGGAGAATTATACACTTGAAGCCAGCCTAGCTGATAATGAAATGCTGTTTCACAAAGAAAAATAAAGAAGACAACAGAAAAGGAAGTTATGTCTCTGTTCTTCAATATAATGAAGAATGAATTCCGGATATAGTAAACATTTTAAAGCAAAATGATTATGCTGCTTAAAAAAACCACTAAAGACCATGCAGATGAATAAGACTACACCCAGGGGTACCAAGAAGATTTCCCCCCAGTAACACAAGATCAAAGTCATAAAAGACATTGTAACTGCATCATAATTTTAATACTCCAGTTAATGACCCTCAAAGTAAAACACAAAGGCAAATTGCTAGTGGAGGCAACAAAGGGTTGTTATCTTTAAAATTTAAAAATCGTTTCCAATACTTAAAAAATGGGAACTAGACTAGAAACCCAGCAAGACCCATCTTCACTCTTCTGGGCCCGCAGTGACAGCCTTTCTCTATTCCACATAGAATAGAAGGTGAGGATGCTTTCTAGAATGGGTCTCTGAGGACCTACGATCAAACAAGGTAGGGCAGAGAGTATCTTTATAGGCCGTGTTCACACAGAGAGGTGAGAGGGAAGTTAAGAGCTATATTTGTATGTTTTATGGCTGACCCCAGGGAAGCTAAAGGAGGTTCTTATTTCTACGACTCACTTGGGACAAAAGAATTCTAGTTGAGGGAGAAGGAGAGCCAAGAGATGGGAGGGCCAGGAACACCTAGACAGCCTTTGCTTTTGAGTCCCAGCAACCTACATAAAAATTATTTTTCCTTTGGAAAAAATCTGTATTTTATGTTGAACATGGTGGTACTCAGCACTCAGGGGGCTGAAACAAGAACATCCTAATTTGGAAGCCAGCTTGAGATGTACAGAAAGAGCCTGCTTCGACCAACCAACCAAACAAACAAACAAATAAACAAATAAGCAAACAAATGAGCGTTTCAGAGTCATACTCTATGGAGCCCTCTCTGGTTTTATTTTCTTGGAACTGTAATGTTGGCTTGTGGACCTCTGTTTCTGTGCAGTTTGAAGAAGCCATCTCACTTCTGGGCTTTGCAGAGCAGACTCAAGACTGAATATTTGCCCTGGGAAGGAGTTTCCTAATGAACTGACTGGTTTTTTTTGTGTGTGTGTCAACTTGACACAAACTAGAATCATCAGAGAGGAAAAAGCCTCAGTTGAGGAAATGCCTTCATGAGATCCAGCTGTCTCCCTTAGTGATCCACAGGGGAGGCCCCAGCCCATGGTGGGTGGTGCCACCCCTGGGCTGATGGTCTTGGGTTCTATAAGAAAGCAGGCTGAGCAAGCCAAGCTAAGCAAGCGGCACCCCTCCATGGCCTCTGCCTCAGCTCCAGCCTCCAAGTTCTAGCCCTGTTTGAGTTCCTGTCCTGCCTTCCTCCAATGATAGACTACCACTTGGGACTACAAGATGAATAAACCTTTTCCTCCCCAACTTGCTTTTCTCATCATAGTGTTTTGTCCAAGCGATATTCTGTAACCAAGACACCAACTCTTCCGCTTCAATTTTGTCTTCGTTCCAAAGTACTTTCCTCACTCTTCTTTTCAACACTGTGGACTTGGGTGCTGGGTCTTCGGTCTGCAACATTCATACTGAGTCTCTGGCTCTGGCTTCTCACGGAGAAACAAGACACAAGGATCTTGGAAAAACACATTGGGCTTCTGGTCTTAGACAACAACATTTAATAGCAATGTTGGGTGGGTTTTAATAGGGCAGGTTTTCTGGGTGGGAGTCCCCTCACCTTTATAGCCTTTTTGCCTTTACATCATAATTCTAAATTTCTCATTCTTGAACACCTGGGTCCAGGTTATTCAGACTTTCTAAGGTTTGCCCAGCTAATTGGGTCAAGTAATTAATCTTTAATAGGAGACACAAGATGCTTCTGGAAGACCCCCATAGCCCTTCAGTAAAGATCCCAGCTCTCTATCCCTTTTAGGTAACCTGTAAGAGTCTCACATTGTGATTTCCAGTTAGTGTGATCAGACCAGTGGGGTCCTCTTTAAAATGTCTGCAGAGTCTTACCATCAGTGGGTCTGAAGAGCTATGTGAATTTTTAGCAAGCATCATCAGTATGCTCAAAGGTGCCAGATGGACAGGGAAGCAGCCTATTTTTCCCCAGGGGAGATGCTGCATGGATAATAGGTTCTCTGCACTCTTTTTTGTCAGCATAAACATCAGCCTGTCAGTTTGTTAGGACAATGATGCGTAATAACAATTTTCAGCATTTGTCGACTGCAGAGGCCATCACACACTTCAACTGATTCTCAACACAGTTCCCCCAATGAGATTAGGTCAATTATCTCCATTGGAGCCTTGGAGACACTGAGACAGTTTCTGAGAGAAAGGCTTGGTTCAAAGTGGGAATGGACATAGAGGACCTTCTCTACACCTCTTGTTGAGTTTGCTACAGAAATGTTATTTATAAATTGTATAAAATGATTATGACACCAAGATTATGGCACCAAGACTGTCCATTCAATCAGGAAACAGTTCCTACTGTTGCCCCTCCCCCAGTCCCTCTCACTCTAGCCTATCAAGTCCCATCAGGACTGTCTGCATTGTCTTCCTCTCTGGCCTGGTAAGGCTGCCCCCTCCTCCCGCCCTCAGGAGGAGGTGATCAAAGATCCAGCCACTGAGTTCCTGCAGAGTATACAACAAGGACATTTGCTCAATCATGTTCATAGCAACTTTATTTGTACCAGCCAGAAGCTGGAAACAACCCAGAGGTCCCTCAATTGAGGAATGGATACAGAAAGTGTAGTACATTTATACAATTGAATACTACTCAGATATTAAAAATAAGGAAATCTGAAATTTGCAGGCAAATGGTGGGAATTAGAAAAGATCATCCTGAGTGAGGTATCCCAGAAGCAGAAAGACACACACTGTATATACTCACTTATAAGTGGATATTAGACATATAATATAGAATAATCATACTAAAATCTGGGTAAGATCCTCAATCCTTATTCAGAAAGGCAAACGAGATGGACATTGGAAGAAGGAGAAAACAGGGAACAGAACAGAAGCCTACCACAGAGGGCCTCTGAAAGACTCTACCTAGCAGAGTATTAAAGCAGATGCTGAGACCTATGGCCAACTGTTGGGCAGAGTGCAGGGAATCTTATGAAAGAAAGAGGAGATAGATAGACCTGGAGGGAACAGGAGCTCTAAAAGGGGAGCAATGGAACAAAAAAAATCTGGGCCCAGGGGTCTCTTCTGAGACTGATAGTCCAAACAAGGACCAGGCATGGAGATAACTTAGAACCCCTGCACAAATGTAGCTTATGGCAGCTCAGTCTCCAAGTGAGTTCCCTAGTAAGGGGAACAGGGGCTGTCTCTGACATGAAACCAGTAGTTCTTAAATGATCTTGTAAAACAGAAAGTCTTGCAAGCCGTGCTAAGACACAGTGGGTGACTCTATGCTCATATTTTCTGGTTCAGTACACTTGGAACAATCCTTATTGTATGTGTTTCAGTAAGTTCCCAGGTCTGTCCTGAGAGGCCAACCCACTTTTGTGTTATCACTTGCTATTTAAAGCCTGCAATCTATCATCTGTTATGGGTGAAGACTGGCAAATCTGTCCGACGATAGGAAGCGCTCATTTGGAACCCCAGTGAAGTGAAATATCCTGCTCACCCAGAGTTAACTTCTTCAGTATAGCCTGCCCTTAGAAAGCTAGCCTGCGGTATTTCGGGTTGTCTTCCATTAATCAGTAAAACCTCAGTGCAATGAGTTTTTGCCCCACTTGTTATATAAATACCCAAATAGTATGTTCAATTTCTTCTCTGGGATGGAACCTAGAAACTAAGTATCTACTCTTTGGCCCTTTCCCAAAAGTGTCTGCTCATGTCCAGCCTGGCGAGCAATACTGGGAGCTGCTGCTCCGTACTGCTTCTGTTCAATCCCTCTTCAGCCCACTGGCACAGCCAGCAGTGGTCTTCCATCGTTTAGAGACGGTCACACTTAATAGATGAAGTGCTTCTGTAGGCACGGAGTCCAGGAGAGGTCCCGCAGAACACTGGCCTTGCCTCAGCCTTCATCAAGTCTTGAATGGGTTCTGCAAGGTGGAGAACTTTGAACTTTGGTTTGTGTGCTGCTGCTTCTCTTGGGACTCCCAGAGACTCCTGGCTGATCCGGTCCCCAGCTTCCGGTCTCCTACCTTTGGCATGCCTGAAGCTAAGTCGTCCCTTCCCAAGATTTTGCTCTGTGGTTGATAAACCAGTGATCAGGGTCACCAGATTCATCATTTAATAAAGAGTTGCCTGTTGCAATGTCATTTGGAAGCTGAATGCACTAAAAACATTTTTATATTTATTTTTGTCTCACTGCTAGATTCAGCAGCCATCAGCAGGTTTTCAACGTTAGAACTTCCTTGCTGTTGTCTGTTGTGGTTGGAGATAAAGCAGTAGCCCGCTTCTATCCTAGTGGGAACTAGGTCCTTTCTACCCAGAACTGTTCTCTCCTTTTGACTAGTCTACCCAGTTGTTCAATAACCTTCCTTGCCTATTCCTCCGATTTCAGGAAGATACCGAGAAAAGCAGAGTGATTGAACAACACACTGGAAATTGCTTTTGCTTTCACCCTGAACATGTCGCACAGAAGAAAATTGCTAGGTGCTTTTCTTCTTCACATTGAGGCCCACACCTGGGAAGTTTCTAGCTATTACAAAAGGTGGGGGGGGGAGCAGTGGTTCAGAGTTTTAGGAGTCGAGGGATCACAATGCATTCTTCTCTCTGCACCATCCCCAGTGTATGGCAAATGCAATCATTGCCACTTGCAGCTGACGGCAAAACATCCAAATAAGTAATGTGAAGATTCCTTACCCACGTTTTAGGGACAGATCCATAAATTGTAGCTTTGCATAAAGTACCTTCTTAACAGGAAGCTAATTGTGTACATGTCTATACTCCTCACCAGGCCTTCTGTTAGATCATCCATCCATCATTTGAGATATATCTTTGAAAGCTTTTTAAGGCAGGCATCCCCTGGGAGCTGGGTCACAATGTGACAAGCCAGAGCTACCTATTGTTGGGCTACGAAGTTCCTGGAGAGATCCTGCCCCTATGTGTGTGTCTATCCCAGCACAGCCCTAAGCACAGACTCGGTGCTCTTTCGTAAAGGGTAACACTGCTGAACAGTGAGAATTCAGATATGATAGTTCTCCTCCACTGTGGCTGGGCCTGGCCCACCATTTGCAGCAACATCATTGTAGCTATCACAGCTGGCCATCCTCAGAGTTCCAAGGTCCGGAATTGTCCTCCTGGTGAGCGTAGAGGGCATGTGATGGCCCCTGGAGAGGAGGCGGTCACCCAGACAAAGGGCTTTTTTTTTTTTTTTTTCAATTGCAGTATGTAATCCACTACTAAATTCCAAGTGGCAGCCACACAGAGGTTGTTTTCCTACAAAACTAAATGTTCTTTTCATTGCTGGGGTATCTGAACGAAGTGTTCAGCTGTGAGTGAATTCCAGACAAGAAAATATAATATCATGCTGCCACGTACGATGAAAGGCACAGAAGCGCTCATCCGGTGCAGCAATTAATTAAAGAACAATCGCTAAAATGTTCCAGATAATTCACACCGAGCAGCTACTTGCGATTACTTTATTATTTGGATAATATTCGTGATTGTTGTTTAATTTGTTTTTAATATGAATGTATACAGTTTTATATAATCCTTCGTAATTGAGAAGCAGTGAGAGGTCCAGGTGTTCTGAATGCCTCTTTATTCAATTACTCAACTCTAGAAAAATCCCATTATGCAATTAACCCAGATTATTGACAGAGCCACATTGAGTCTATCCCATTGCATGAAGCATGGCTGTAAATCCCTCTGGTTTAAACTGTTGGGTTTGTGCTAAAAGCCATATTGCCATTTCCATAGACGTAAAACTAATGCTCCTTGGCCCAAAATGCCAAGGAAAAGTATTGGTAGTTAATATAAATTAATATAATGTAAAATATTGGTAGTTTAGTAATACCAACAAATGTTCCTCAGGCAGTTTATCATTATTGGAGTAATGGTATCAACCCGGGGCCTGGCATAGGATAGCTAGTCAGGCACTCCTTCACTTAGGTACACCCTTGCCCCCTTAAACAGTCGCACTGTACAGAGCGTGAGAACGCAGTTCCAGAGCAGGTTACAGAAATATACAGAGCTCAGTCCCTGGCTTTGTGTGGAAAATAAGAAATATACGCACGGGCTGGTATTGCACGTGGGTACTCAGAGCCAAATGATACATCAAAAATTATCTCTGTGGATCCCACGGGAGATGACAACATCTGTCGGGTCCTTCCATCTTTACTGTTTCCTGAAGGGCTGCTCAGTTCAGTAGGAGGACAGTGGCTTAAGTATTCTCCACACTACTCAGACAGTCATTTGTGAAGCAGCAGCAACATTCAAGAGCCCGTTAAACACACAGTCCCAAGCTCTACCCCAGCTGCCTGGCTAGGAATCTGCGCTGTCACAGGATCTCCAGTGATTTGCAGAACACTGAGATTTGAGAAGTGCTGGCCCAGGTTGAATACTTGTAGGTCATGTTTCTTCACTTGAGGAAAAGTTAGATTCATCATTTATTAATCCCATTTTGACTTCAGAAAAATAAGGTCATGGGAAATAGAGGCAGGAGGATGGGAAACACTTCCTGGGCTATACAGAGACCCTCCTGTCACAGGGTTTTCCTGGAAATAACCTAATTGAAATAAATCGCTGAGTAAGCTTTTGGATGTTACGTCCCTGCAGGTGGGGCTGGTCAGATCGTAAGGACACCCGTGTTCCCAAAGAGAGTTTGGACCTTCTCAGTTCTAGTGCCTAAACACTGAAGACTCTGAGGTAGAGTGTACTCAGTAAGTCACCTGCATCAACAAGTCGTGCTGGCCACCCCAAGAACTGGGATAAAGGTGTGAGGTGAGGGAGTGTGCTGGATAGTGAGTGACTCCTCTGGAAGGACAGCCATGGCCTGAGCAGCGTATAGCCTGTCGCCTGTTATGTTGCATTTGTTTTCCTACTTTCAGATTCAAGAACCTATTTGGTAACTCAACTTACATGCTTAAGAGACTTGTTTGTTTGCTTGTGTGTTTTGTTGTTGTTGTTATTGGAGACAGGGTTTCTCTGTGTAGCCTTGGCTGTCCTGGACTCACTTTGTAGACCAGGTTGGCCTCACACTCACAGAGATCTGCTTGCCTCTGCCTCTCCAAGTGCTGGGATTACAGGTGTATGTCACCACACCTGGCCCTAAGAGACTTCTTCCTCCAAACGAGAATTGTTGTTAGCTGACTTCTACAAACCTATTTTTCTCTGGGTCTTGCTCTTCTTAATAAATTGCACTCCAGCTATGGCGTTAATAAGAGAAGACACACTCATTCTGACCTTCAGTTTTTCTCTTCACCCCACAAAAGCCGTAAGCATTTTGTCACTTCCACCATCGCACCATGGTGTCCCTTAGGGTCATCTCAGTAGTGCTTCTTGCCTTAGCGATGGATCAGTCTCTCAATGACTTTCCTATTTCTGCTCCAGCCCTCGTCCAACTTAATGTCCAGAAAGAAGTCATGATTGCCTTGGAGAAATGGCATTTTCTTCATATCATTCCTCTGACTCAACTGGAATATTTCTCCGCCGGCATTTTTGTGAAAAGGTCATCAGACCATGTTTGATCTGGGTCATGGGATCTTTCCTTCGACCAGCTCAGCTATTTACCCACCGTTCACCTACCAAACGTGTCTTCCCATTATTCTTTCATACCAACATCTCCTCCCTGCAAGTTTTTCATTTAATCTCTACAACTATTCCCAACAAGCTGCATGACCCCTTACATAGTTGCCTCTTTCTCTTTCTCAGTTCTTAGGCCTTTCTCGGAGTCTGGTCAGTTGTCAATGCTGGTGCTCTTCATCCATTCCAAGGTCTTGATAACAACATTCCATCACTTTAGGTTCTTGGTTCTTGCTTATTGAAATCTGTCCGTTGACTTCCAAATTAACCTAGAAAGTACCTCGTATCTCTGGCTCACTGCTGCTTACCAGGCGCACAGTGCACTAATGAGTGAGAATGGAGTTGTAGCTTTCTGTGACTTGATTTTTCTGCCCCCTTTCAGAGCAAATGAGAAATGTTTCTTTATTCAGTTATCTTACCCTTAAAAGAAGGCTGTTTATTGACACAGGTTATTAACACGGGCGTGCACATGTAGTTCATATAGGTACAGCAGAAAGCCACACCCGATTTTACTGTGGGAGACAACTACTGAGCTGCTGTGTAAAGAAAGGACGGTCCATAACTTCAGATCCCTGAGCTCCATGGACTCTGGAATATATATATATATATATATATATATATATATATATATATATATATATCAGCCTCCCTGAGTGGTCCTCTTGGGATGTCATGGAGATGATGGTGTCCCCTGTCCCCTGAGTCTACATTCTGACAGGAAGTGCATTTATGTTCCTACATTCTAAGAGGAAGTGCATATGTGTTCCTAAATTCTGACAGGAGATGAATATGAATTTTTGTACTTCAATGGGCAATGCAGGTGAATCCCTGCATCCTGACTTAAACATGAGAGAATTCATTTCAGTTTCCTTAAGTGTTTTAAATTGTTGGATCCTTTCTTGTCAAAATATTGATAATCTCTTAAACATTACGCCTAATTCTTTCCAATCCCAACACTATTCTCACATGTGTTGAGTGTGGTGGGAAGAATGGTGGTCCTTTTCACCACATCCTAACCCCCCTGGAACCTTGCACATGACCTTACATGGCAGATCCATGTGGAACACATCCTGCGTTATGGCGACATGGCCAGAGTCATCACAGGGCTTTGAATGAGTCAAAGGGGAGGGGAAGATGGTGACCAATGCAGTGTCAGCATCAGCAGAGACTTGAAGCTGATCTACCCTGGCTTAGAAGGAAGCCACGAGTGGAGGAAGCAGTGGATTCTAGTAGCGGGGCAAGACTCCCGTGGAGCATCAAGAAGCCACCAACCCTGTAGACAGTACCTCGACCCCACTTTGTGGAACCCATTTCAGGCTTCTGCCTTCCAGATCGGAAGGATGGCTTGCGTGTGTTCTGAGCTGATAAGCATGTGGACATTGTCGTAATAATAATGAAAACAGTGTGGGGTGGGAAAGAAAGGTAAGTCTCTCAGAGCTTCCATTCTCAGTCCCAGGGTAGTCATGAGGGTTTTCTGGAGTCTTCCTGACTCTTGTTGAGACTGTGAGTGCCAAGATACTTTACTCAAAGAATTGCCTCCTCTCCTCTCCCAGATCCACCTCCTCCTATTTCAAGCACATTTTTAACTAGCCATCAAAACTGTGAGAGATTAAAAATGAGTAACAAAGTTTTTGAAAGAAAAATCATACCAGACCCAATATGATGAAGAAAGTTTGTCTGAGAGAAAAGAAGGAAAACTACAAGCAGGTGGCAGAGACTGGCCACACTGTGTGGCTACTGGCACAAAGAGGAGACAGGCCTGAATATCTCCTTACAGATAAGAGCATTTCTCCTTGTTTGAATCATGACCCTGCCTCATGGGAAAGGTAATTCACACTCAATAAACATCTCTACATGGAGGAGAATGTGCTCTGCATTTAAGAGAGGTGTCTACCAAGTGTAGTTAAAGTTTGAATGAGCTGGTGCCCAAGGGTAGACAGTAAGGGTTTATTCTCTGCTGATACCAGTGAGTGTGGCATTTTCCTGGGCATCTGTATCTTCTCATAAAGATGGCTATCCAACATGATTTAGGGGAGGATATTGAAGGATCTCTCTAGAGGGCTTGACTCTTACATTTCTCCTAGAAAGGGTGGGAAGTGATAGAATGTTGACAGTAGCTGGGAAAAGCCAATGCTGCTTGTCTGCGGTCCCATGAGAGAATAGCTGTCTGCTGAAAGAGGAATTCTCAGCAAGTGTCGGAGCTAAGTGCTTACAATACAATTAGACAGAAGCTTAGTTGACATTTAAACATTTTTCATTTTTCATTTTTAACCACCCTGTAAGCATTAAGTAATTAAGCCTCATCAGGCACCAGTGAGAAAGAATTACCTCCAATATTCTGCAGATGAAAATAGTTCGTGTGATACTTGTGAAACCTCACTTAATGACAGCAGGGAGGGAGTCAATGTACCTCTTGCCACGTGAAATGCAGACTTTTATTTATTTCACTTGTTTATTTCCTGCAGCTCTGGAGATGGAGCCCAGGGCTTTTGCATTCTGGAAAAGGGCTCTGTTTCTGAGCTATGCTCTAAGCCCTGCTGCCATGCTTTGAAGTGCTCCAAGCCCTGCCTGTGCTTTAAAGCTGTGCTTCATAAGGACGATCCAGTGTCCTTGAAAGGGATCTCTTCATCCAGAGACACAGATGCATACAAATCCACTCCTCAGCTCCCTGATGACACTGGTGCTGCTGGTAGGGAATCCACAGTGGGGAGCCTTTCCTATGGGGAGGGGAACTGAAGGAAATGTGTTGCTAGCTAGACATTTCTCTACTAATCACCTTTGTTCACCAAGGTAGAGAGGAGAGACAGCTTATACAGCTGTATTTGTGATTTAAATGAGACCCCAGCTGGGGTCAGTGGTGCCTTAGAAAAGGTGTGTCCAGATGAAGCTGCTGAGGAAGCCAATGGTATCCAACAAAGAAACCATTCAAACTATTTAATTTACCAAGAGCTTCCTTTGATACTAGATTAAGATAAGTGCACAGTTATCCTCAAGAGAGAAGTCCCAGACAGGAGCCTTGTAGATACTGGACTCCAAGGAGGCTCAAGCTCTTTGTATAAGATTTTTCATTCCCCATTACCTATGACATCCTCCCGTAGACTCTGAATCTGGTGACATCACTTTCCATACCCAATTCAGCACAATTCTCGGGTAGATTATGGTTAGAATGTATTGTTTTAGGATTAATCAGAGGGGAAGTTCTGTGTATTCTCAGTACAGAACAATTTCCCCAAATATTTTTTTCCTTTTATTGAAAATAGATTTTTTTTTCCTTAAAATATATCCTGATTACAGTTTTTCCTTCCTCTACTCCCAAATTCTGCACACCTTCCCTTCAGTCTGGATACACAACTTCTCTTTCTTATTGGAAAACAAACCAGCTTCTTTGGGATAGTATAAAAATAAAATATAATAAGATAACAAAAACTAACACTTTGGAATTTGACAAAAGAAATAGAAGGAAAAGAGCCCAAGAGAAGGCAAAAGAAACAGAAACCGACTCATTCACACACTCAGAAATCCCATAAAAACACTAACTTCGAAGACATAGAATGTATACACAAGACGTACAGGGTAAAAAGGGATAAGAAAAATATATAAAGAAAATAATGAGATAAAATTAAAAAAAAGAAATAAAGAAGAGCCAAGACATGGCAAGGAACCACTAAAGATGCCATTGAGTTCATTCTCTGTTGGCCATCTACTGATGGGCATACTGCATAGGCTTAAGAGTAGTTTGTTTCCCCAATGAGACTCCTTTGGAGAAAATTGAATTTTCATTTGCAAGTGGTTTTCAATTTGAGACAGCTTCTGGGTTCGTGATGGGGGTGTGGTGTCCACCCTTTTCAGCTCTAGGAGTTCAGTTCTCTGCAGACTGTGCAGGCCCTATGAATGCAGCCTCCAGCTCTGTGAGTTGATATGTAAATCAATCATGTTGATTTAAGAGACCCCTCTTGACTTGGTGTCCTCTATACCCTCTGGTTCTTACACTCTTTCTGCCTCCCCTTCTGTGGGCTTCCACTAGCCCTGAGGGGAGGGACTTGGTGAGGACATCCCACTTAGGGCAGAATATTCCAAAGTCTCACACTTTCTGTATAATATCTAGCTGTGATGTCTGTACCGGAGAAGGCTTCTCTGATGATGGCTCTCAAGTACAGTCCGTTATGGGTTCCATCTTCTGGAGTAGACCTTAAGTCAAATCAGGTATTTGTTGGTTTCTCCCACAGGTAGTCTGCTGCAGAGCTGGGGAAGAGACTGGAGGATGGGGATGAAGGTGAGGAGGGAAGATGAAGCTCTGAAGCTTACTAACTTGCTTTGCTGGCCTACTTGCGTCTCTGTCAGGCTGGGCTGGTGGGTTCCCAGAGAAAGCCTGATGGAATTGAAGCTGTGGTGACAGGATGCATGAGGAGGATGGTCGGGGAAAAAGATGTGGTGATTTGCTGAAAATGGGGGCAGAGGGGAAGGCAGGGAGGCTGTAGCAGTTTATTCCTCACTGAGATGGAGGTGAGATTGGGGACTGGATTTGGAAGAGAGGACAGAGCAGTGAAGACAGGCAGTTAGGCTATGTGCTTCCCTGGCCTGTGTGACCTGGTGGTTCCAGCAGGGAATGCCTGCTGGAGTGGGTAACTGAGATAAAACAATGAGTATGAGGAGAAGAAGGCAGGGAGGGAGACAAGGCTGCAGGAGGTGATCTACTCCAGAGCTCTCCCCAAAATATGTCCAATCCACTGTTGATTGAATCTGTATTTGCTGACTATGTATCAAGTGGCTTATAATTCTTGCCATCCACGAATAAACAAGCGTTCATGTTTGGTACCCATATAATATGATACACTCACACATAAACTATCGATTCCCATTTTGCCTCCCTGTACTCTCCTTAGGATCCTAAGCCCAGTTATCTCCCAGCTGGACTAGGCAGCAACCCGTGGGCGGACCTCAATGTTCCTCTCCCTTGCAATCTTCCTTCTCACAGCAGCGAGAGTGATCTTGTAAAAATTCAAATCAGAGCATGTCCTTTCTCTGTTTAAATCTCATGATTTGCATAACTTGCAACCAAGTTCAGGCCTCTAACCTTGCATTATTTATCTTTATTTTTAGAAACAGGGTCTCTCTATGTAGCTGAGTCTAACCTCAAATGCTCATTCTCTTAGGGCCTCCCTTGTCCCAAGTGCTGGATTTCAGGCATGCACTACCCCATCTGTAATGGACTGCCTGTTTGTATCTGCCTCAAATCTCACACATTAAAATCTAAAGTGTGATGGTATTTAGAGATGAGGCCTTCAAGCTTGTGACATGAGGATGAGGCCTTGAAAGTGGAAATAGAACCCTTTCCTAATAAAATGCCCAAGAGAGCTACAAACCAGGCATGAAACCCTCACTAAAATCTAAACATGGAAGTATGCAGATTTTAGCCTCTAGGATTTAAGAAATGACTTTAGTTTACAAACCTTCCTGTATGATACTTTGGTATGACATCTCTAATGGATAGATACCAGTTCAAAATTCTGCAATGTCTGAGCCCATCAACCTCTGGAATCCTGACTTTTCCAGGTATATGTCTCTCTCCTCCTTTGGATGGCTAGTCCTACTGCTTACTTCAAGCACTGACACTTTCTATTCCTCTGATTACATCAGATCTTCATGTAGTCACTCAGGTGTCTCCTCAGAGAGACCTCTCTAATATTCTTGATTTCAGAGACTAGACAGCCAAACAGGTCCTATGGTAAATTAAAAAATGTGCACGCATATGAGAGAGTTGTTAAGCTAAGGACAGATTTTGATAATTTATTTTTCCTCTATTAACAGGGTCCATGAAGGGCTGGCTTATAGAGAAAGATGAATTCCATTGTGAAAGTGAATAAGCATTCAATGAGGCCTCTTTTTGTTTCTTTAAATACTTGACACAAAAATGGCATTGTGTATATCCTGAGATATATGAATTCAACAATTTCTGGAAGATTTCTCAAAATTATTTTGTGAATTTCATGTCGTTCTGATGTACATACAAAACACAATCCCACACACTGATAGTGTTCCTTTGCTCCTGACATATAAAAGAATCAATTTTTTCTAAGCTTCCCTAAGCTACACTTATTTGTCAAGTCTCAGAAAACTTTATCGAAACAGAATCAGGGTCTCCAAAGAAAAGAGACCACCAGCCCACCACAGGCACTTCAGCTATCAGCCACGTTCTCAGAGAACGAATGAACCGTTCACTCGCTTTTCCATTTGAGCTTATTTATAATGTCAGTAAGATTTGAGACTAGGTCCCCATAAACTACAAAAATGACTTCATGATTTCGTGCGAAAAGCAAGAAAGGTATCGTTGTAAAAAGATCATTAAAAAGTAAAGGAGAATTGTACACTGGATAATGGGAAAACTATCTGCGTAGTCACAGCGGCTTCCTAAAAAAAAGGGTCTCTGGAACTCAGGGCCATTGCTTATAGATCACCAAGCAGGACCTGGAGAGGGCAGAGCTGTCTGTCATGTTGAAAGGAGAGTTAGTTGCAGGAATTCGCACAGGGAGCAGAGATGAACAAAGGAGGTGGAGGAACCTCTTTGAGAGGAGAGGATGGAAAGAGAGTGGCCAGAAGGCTATTCAGAGACAGGAATGTGTACGCAATACATTTAACAAATCAATAGGCATGTGCTTTATATATGGTATCTTCTGATGATTTCTCAACCTGTAATAATGACAGTTTTGCTCAATCTGTTGTGGTGTGTATAAGCTTGAGGGACCATTAGACACTGACCGTCTTGAAGGTGATTGGTGATTTTTTTCCCCTCATAAAAAAAAAAGTTCCTGGGAGGAGGGAGGAAGCTACGGGGGGGGGGGGAACAGAGTGAATAAATTGTAATTAATAAAAATTAAAATAAAAAGCTTGTAAAACTGGGAACTGAAGCTTCAGGACTTTGATTGCTGGCTAAAATTATGGGATCTGACTGGTTTCTCTGGCCCTGGGTTAGAATCATGACATTGTGTTCTGCATGGAAGGTCATAAGATTATTTATTGCTTTTTGAGGTTCTTTGGAAAAGAACAAAGACATATGGTTGTCTTTTTCATATGAGTTAACCCATATGGGCCTGCCAATCACCTTGGTAAGAAAACAACCTTCAGTGAAGGATATCATAGACAATTTAGGAAAAAAAAAAGCCTACCTAAAATGTAGGCTGGGAACCTATTGGCTATTGCCCACTGTCACCCCTTCAGAGAACTTGGCTTTGCTCCATACTAATCTTGACTCCTTTCTATATTACATTCTGTGTCTCATCTCGATGGTGATCATGGAGGCTAGAGCCAGGAGTAGACCAGAGTAATATCCTGGTGATGGAGGAGATAAATTTTATAACTGTTTAGAAAAGTAACAGAGATTGACATGACCATAAATTTGATGCCTTTTGAGAATTTACAGGCCTCTTTATATATATATATACATAAATATATATCTACATATATATTGAAGATGGTTGAAGATGATCCTCTATCATCCACGAATTCATCCCTGGGAAGTTGGGTAGGTTTCCAGGACCAATATATATATATATATATATATATATATATATATATATATATATATATATATATATGTATGTATGTATATATGTATATATATATACATATACATATGTAGATATATATTTATGTATTATAGATAGATAGATAGATAGATAGATAGATAGATAGATAGATAGATAAACATTCAGTACCAAGAATGGGCTGCACCTTGCTGAGCCATTGGCCAAAGGGGCCTCACGGAAACCCACAAACATCACAGCTATTGCCAACACTATTGGTTACTCTCCACAAAGTGACAATAAGGCTCTATTGCTGATGACAATGCTTTCATGTCTTATTGAACATGAAGAAGTTAAGCTGGTGCTTAACTAGAAGCTTCACTGCTGCTGACCAGCATTCATGGTACTGCATGCTACCAGGATTATCATCAACTCAAATAAGCCTGCATCACTATAGTGATGAGCTGCCAGCAAGATAGGCTGGTGCATTAGTGGCACCAACATTGTGGGAGTAACTAAGTACTCTTTGATTGGATTTAAGGCTCTCTGCACAAGATGGATCCCATACTTGACATTGCTAAAGTAGTCAAGGATGTGACACTAGATAGACCATGGGCCTAAGGGAAAACCAAATATTATTATGCTAAAGGAACATGTCAATAAAGTAATTCCTAATAATATTCTGCTATACCCCTGAATCAGCGGCTTTCTCAGTCTTAATCAGAGAAGCTTCTTCTGGTGGTAGAAGGGCACTAATGCAGAGACCCACAGCTAGACAATGTACAGGGAGGGAGAGAGAGTCATCGGAGCACCCAATCCTCAATAGAATGTCTTCTTAAACCCCTCCCCCAGGGCTCAGGAATCTATGCAGAAGAGAAAGCAGAAAGAGTGTTAAGAGCCAGAAGGGATGCATGACTCCAAAGAAGCAGTGTCTTTCAGACACAACAGGACTGACTCACATATGAACTCGCAGAGACTATGGCAGCATATAGAAGTCCTGCACAGCTTCAGACCTGACAAGATCCAAACCCTGTCAAGCAGAAGTAGGCATGAGCTCCCACCTCTAACCAAGAGGCAATCTTCAATTGATACTCACTCACAAAGGAAAAATTAGTTCTCTCCTATGGTGTTTCAGGGCAGGCCTCGTGCCCAGGAGCTGTTGGTCAACAGAAAATGAATTTGAATTCAATAGTATTGTTGTAGGCTTTCAATCTCAATTTGCTTTATTTGGACTTGTTGCCTTATTGATCTCTTAGCTATGTATTTTGGTTTTTATTTTTGTGTTTTTGTCACTCTCGTTTCTAGGAGACCTGGTTTCACAGCGGTCTTCTTTGTTCCCTGGCTTTTACAACCTTTCTGCCCCCTCTTCCAGAATGTTCTCTGAACCTTGGGTGTAGGAGTTGTGTCACACATGTATCCGTCCAGTCTGGGAACCCTGCAATCAGTTCTTTACATTTTGGCGAGTTACTTTTTGCATTTGTCTCTTTCCACTCCAAAGAGGAACTTTACTGATGAATAGTGAGAACTGTAAGTACCTGTGGCTGTAAGGATAAGTATTCAGGACGTGGTAGGAATCGTGGTGCTTTAAAGAGCAAAGTGGTGGTTGAAGATGATCCTCTATCATCCACAAATTCATCCCTGGGAAGTTGGGTAGGTTTCCAGGACCAAGCATGCTTTTCCTCTTGTTGAGCAGGCTCTCAGTCCAGTTAGCTCACTCTAAGTTACTACCAAGATACCAACTCACTGTTACACCTTTAGAGATGTCTTGTAGTGCCGGTCATCATGGTTGATATGTGTAAGGAGTCATGGTTGCTCCCCTCCACCCCCCCCCACACCCCACGGCAGCTTGTATAACACTTTCTGGTACTGTGAAACACAGTCCTCAAGGAAAAGACTTGCAGTTCAGATCCAGCTCGATTCCTAACAGGTCTCTTGCAATTTGGCTTCTAAAAGGAATTTAATTTAATATTAGATAGTTCTTATAGAGTGACAAAGCCCCAGTGACATCTGGGGTGTGACTCTCAGGAGCTTGCAGGGAGTTGTGGGTGGGAAGGAGTAGTGACACACTTATTTTAGTACAGTCTAATAAGGAAGGTTGTTGGTGTTTAGTTGAGGGTGATATTTAACTGGAAAGCCATCTCTTTTATCTTATTGTTGAACACATCTTTATTGGGAGGACTGAACATTTTCAAGACTTCACATCAATACCACACTTTTCATCCCATTTTGCAAAATTCCTGCCTTTGTGGGAATCAGAGATCATAGAAACTTAAATTTAGTTTCACTGAAGAAAATCCCCTCATGTGTGACTGGATAACCCTTGGAAAAGCATAAACATTTGAAAAGTGGCACTGGATGAAGAATAGATGCTGTTATTCCTTTGAGAAGTTATTGGTGGGTTTGCTGTTGTTCTGGGCTCAAAAGGATAGAAATGGCTTCTTCAACAGGTATTAAGTTATTGTGTTTTACATTTTATACTACTATTTTCCATAACCCATTTTAGCTTAAGTGAAAATTAAAAAAAAAAAAAAAAGGTTTGAAACAACCTGATATTAAAGATTGTTCCCTAAGGCTGAACCTGAAAATAGAAAACCCAGTGTACTAGGGAGGGGAAGAGACGTAGGCCTGGATAGAGTCTGAATTTTGATTCCGTGAGCTCTCCTGGCTCTTTATTAAGTCAGCTTATTAGCTCGAGGCTTATCCTATCTCCAGTTCTCAACAACTTGATTTCATATACATTTCATATATTTTTCAATGTGCCCTTTGAACAGATTATTATGAAATGTTATATGAGAGTGTCAGTCCCCTGATAAAAAGGAAAGGAGATTTATGTTTTGTCTTCTGGGAAGACATGAGTCAGAGACCTGGAGAGAAATCTGCTACGGATCAAACAATAGGCAACTGCGGGAGCAGCAGCCCCCGGTCACATCACTGCTTCCCTAAGCAGGTGGAAGTCTTTCTGCAGGTAATCTGTGCAAGCTTCTTAGCAAATTAAAGTTGGAAGAGACCACCCACCACTCTGTGCAAAATGAAGTTTGACTGTTGTTGAGAGTCTGTGTTGAATCATGATCTATCAATGTTGAAAATTAGAGTATGTTGCTGTTTTATTGAAGTTGGTAGTCCAATTTTAGTACACAGTGAGGTGGCTCATTTGTAGTGGAAAGATAGACTTTTTTATTTTTTTTATTAATTACAGTTTATTCACCTTGTATCCCCCTGTAGATCACTCCCTCCTCCCCTCCCAAACCCACTCTTCCTCCTCCATCTCCACCTGTGCCCCTCTCCCAGTCCACCGATACAGGAGGACTTTTTCTCCTTCCTTCTGAACTAGTCCATCAGGTCTCAGCAGGAGTGGCTACATTGTCTTCCTCTGTGGCCTGGTAAGGCTGCTCCCCTCTCAGGCAGAGGTGATCAAAGAGCAGGCCAATCAGTTCATGTCAGAGACAGTCCCTGTTCCTATTACTAGGGAACCCACTTGGACTCTGAACTGCCATGGGCTACATCTTTGCAGGGGTTCTAGGTTATCTCCATGCATGGTCCCTGGTTGGAGGATCAGTCTCAGAAAAGAACCCTGTGCCCAGATTTTTTGGTTCTGTTGTTCTCCTTGTGGAGCTCCTGTCTTCTCCAGGTCTTACTATCTCCTCCTTATTTCATAAGATTCCCTGCACTCTCCCCAAAGTTTGGCTATAAGTCTCAGTATCTGCTTTGATACCCTACAGGGTAGAGCCTTTCAGAGGCCCTCTGTGGTAAGATCCTGTCCTGTTCCCTGTGTTCTCCTTCTTCTGATGTCCATCCTCTTTGCCTTTCTGAATGGGGATTGGGCATCATAGCCAGAGTCTTCCTTTTTGATTAGCTTCTTTAGGTATACAGATTTTAAGCAATCCAATTAAAAAATGGGGTACAGAGCTAAACAGGGAATTATCAATAGAGGAATATTGAATGGCAGAGAAACACTTAAAGAAATGTTTAACATCCTTAGTCACCAAGAAAATGCAAATTAAAATGACCCTGAGATTTCACCTACCACCCATCACAATGGCTAAGATCAAAAACTCAAGTGACAACACATGCTGGAGAGGTTGTGGAGAAAGGGGAACCCTCCTCCATTGCTGGTGGGAATGTAAACTTGTACAACCACTTTGGAAATCAATCTGACACTTTCTCAGACAATTAGGAATAGTGCTACCTCAAGATCCAGCTATACCACTCCTAGGCATATATCCAAAAGATGCTCAAGTAATACAACAAGGACATCTGCTCAATCATGTTTGTAGCAGCTTTATTTGTAATAGCCAGAAGCTGGAAAAACCCCAGATGTCCCTCAGTTGAGGAATGCATACAGAAATTGTGGTACATCTATACAATGGAATACTACTCAGCAATGAAAACCAAGGAAATCATGAAATGTGCAGGTAAATGGTGGAAACTGGAAAAGATCATCCTGAGTGAGGGTTTCCCAGAAGCAGAAAGACACACACGGTATAGGTATATACTCACTTATAAGTGGCTATTAGTCCTATAATATAGGAGCTACTTTTTTAAAAGAAAGATAAAGAAGATGGTCACAAGGCTCTCTACTTCCCTTCCACTCTACACACACACACACACTTTTATATTTTTTCTGCCTAAGAAAGCTCAGGCCAGTGGTTTCCTGAACATTCTATTCATGTTGAAATTCTGTTATCCTGTATAAACAGACCCTTAGTTTTTATATATAAATACATACAATATAGGTATAATATATAAATATGTACATTAAATGTATATTTAATATATTATATATTTAATATATATTTGTTTTAATTAAATATGTAAAGTATATTTTAATATATATAAAATACATATTTGCCAACAGGTAATGAATTGGGACAGTTGCCTCTCAAAGGCGTTTGCTGTTGGGTGGACATCAGGTTCCAACTGCTGGTGAGTCACAATAATAGCACATTTATAAAGAATGTCCTGGGATTTGGAATGGACACTTCTGAAGGAGTCCATCATTCACCATCATTCTTCAGGCTCCTGCATGTCTCCTGGTAACAACTCCAGAGTACTGAAGAATGAAAAGAGAAAGCCTGCATCTTTGTTAGGGTTTACAATGAGTCATGACTCATCACAGATCAGCTTGGAAACAGAGTGGCTGCTGACTTCTTCAACTCGACAGCACTATAAACATGAAAAATGAAGTTACCTGCCTCACTGGAGTACGATTTGTGTGGTCAAGATGCTCTTTCAGATATTTGTCGTCCATAAACTCTTCGGGCTTTACATTTCCTTAGGATGATTTCTAATTATCAGAAAGCTATTATATGCCAGACACTATGTAGAAATTAATGTGTTTGGTCTGATTGAAACCATTGCACCCTTCTCTTAGGATTGATAGCTTATTTTTACAACATAACTGAGAAAATTAACATTCAAGAATGCTGCTGAAGTAGCTAGGCTGGTTAGGGCACTAGTAGGTACGGGTTCGTGGGCGTTGACTCTGAAATCTGCCTTGCTGATAGATGATGTGCTCACTCATTTGGGAAAGGAGAAGCTGCCAAATAGCCAACACATTTGCCATCAGTTAAGGCATGATGTGAGGGAAGTATTTGTTTTGCTATAAATAAAGAATTGCCTTAATAAGAAACCAAAAGTAGAAGAAAAGATTGCTTCTCCAGATGGGAAATATATTAAGAGATTATTTAATAGTTTTCTGAGTTATTTGAATTGGAGAGCACACAGTGAGATCGCCAAAATTAAAGATGGAAGTGAAATGTCAAGCTGACAAGGATAAACCTCACTAAGATCTCATGAGGCTTTCATGAGTGGGTAGAGAAAAAGCAAAGACACTCCAGCGTGGGCAGGTAGGCAATATAGTCAGGGAAAATAATATAAGCTGAGCTTGTTGTGCCTTCTGCTCTCAGAACAGGCAAGGAAGCTTGAAATCAGGCTACGTGTGTCTAAATATGTATGCACACGCATGCCCTCTCTCTTTCAAAATGATATTTTAGATACTTTAAAAAAAATCTTCCTAAGAAATTTGGAGAAAAAAAATGATTACTTGATCTCATTTTTATGGGTGATATAAAGATGAGGTTACCTCTTTGAGTGACTTAGTAATGCCGTTCCAACCAGCAGTAGAAAAATCCTAACTAGCAGCCAGTACCGCAGAGTCCCTCATACCCTCAGCAGGTCATGATACCAGTGGTTACAGCTGTGGGGAGGGACTGGTTACCTTGTGCTTAGGGTGTCAAGGTCAAGGCTTTGGGCTTTGTAGCCAGACAGGCCTGGATTCTGACCCTCTTTTGCCAGAAGACTTATCATACAAAAGCTTACTTAAATTCTATAAAGTACTGATTGCTCCTGAAAATGGAGATTCAGAACAATTAAATGAGGAAAGATATACAGACTTCAGGCATTGTATACAGCCCTTACTGAATGTTTACTTTTATTGTTGCAAATGGGCAGAACAGTATACTCACACTGTGAATACAAGGACTGTGGTGATCAAAATGCAATGGCCATTATAGGCTCATGTGTCTGAATGCTTGGCCATAGGGAGTGACTCCCCCAGGAGGTGTGGCCTTGTTGTTGTAGGGGTGTCACTGAGGTTGGCCTTTGAGGTCTTAGATGCTCAAGCCAGGCCCAGAATGTGGCATTCTCTTCCTGCTGTCTGCCAATCCAGACGTAGAACTTTCAGGTACCTCTCTAGCACCATGTCTGCTGGCATGCCACTATGTTTCCAACCATGATGAGAACGGACTAGACCTCTGAAACAATAAGTCAGCCCTAACTATATGTTTTTCTTTATAAGAGTTGCAGTGTCATGGTGTCTCCGCACATTAATAGAAACCCTAACTACGACCTGAGTCATAGGCAGAAGAGTGAAGGAACCACAGTTATCATAAAGTGCAACATAAACGCTTCTCTAGATCAGACATGGAAGAGCAATGCAAAATGTCTCTGAGGCCAGAGATGGGACTGATGATGTCAGGCAGAACACAGGTTGGGGCAGTATAGCCTGGGATCAATAAGAGAATGGTGACCAGAGGCTTCCACTTGAGATGGGAGCTTGAGCCAGGCTCAGTGATCAAAGGCCGGGACTGGCTAGAACTAACTAATGTCTGAGGAGACAAGACTCTGGAAAATTTCAGCAAGTTACAGTTTATAGGAATGTGTGGATCAGAGATGATGCATACACAGCCGAGCATTGGGGACACATATCCCCTGTTGACTAGGAAAGTAACACTGACACAATTATCACTCAGAACACTAGATAATATTATGGTCCCATTGAGTGGGTCAGGCCTGTGGAAGAGTGCATTTCTTAGCCAAGGATCTCTATGAGAAGGGGAAAAAAAATCAAACCAGAATAACCAAACTGGACACATAATGCCAAGAAGGAAAACAGAACAGACAAGCTAATCCCAGAGCTAAAGTATTCTAGCAGTCTTAAAAATGCATTGCCCAGGGGTCTTTTCCGAGACTGATTCTCCAACCAAGGACCATGTATGGAGATAACCTAGAACCTCTGCACAGATACAGCCCATGGCAGCTCAGTCTCCAAGTGGGTACTCTAGTAAGGGGAACAGGGACTGTCTCTGACATGAACTCAGTGACTGGTTCTTTGATCACCTCCCCCTGGGGGGGGGTGCAGCTTTCCTAGGCCACAGATGAAGACAATGCAGCCAGTCCTGATGAGACCTGATAGACTAGGGTCAAATGGAAGGGGAGGAGGACAACCCCATCAGTGGACTAAGGGAGGGGCATAGGAGAAGCAGAAGGAGGGAGGATGGGATTGGGAGGGAATGAGGGAAGGGGCTACAGCTGGGATACAAAGTGAATAAACTGTAATTAATAGAAAAAATTAAAATTAAAAAGAAAAGCATTGCTGTAGGTATGTTTAGAATACGCAAACATAACTGCTCACACAATATTCAAGGAAATTAAAATCATGATATCAATACACAAAATAGCACAGAAACATGTAGATATGGCCAAAAATCAGCATTAACATTGGAAAGTAAAATTTTACTAAAGTTTAAAAACAGAAAAAAGTTAATAATAGGTTAAATAAAAGAAAACCAATGGGTTAAAGAATATTGCTAAAGAATTACCCTAGAATGAAGCATGTAGCAGTCAGAATAAAATATGAAAAAGAATTTCAGATGCAGAGAGGATGAAAGCACCTATCAGGTGCCTATAAAGGTAAGATAAAAATCTGTGACATGACGTATCAGCATAAAAATGCAGAATGTCAGAAATAGCAAGAAAACAATGGCATCTTACAGAACTAAAATATATTATTGGCAAGTACATAGTAGTCAGAGATCTTTTTCACCTATCATAGGTGACAGAAAACAACATACTAAAATCTCCAAAATAGTAGTGAAAATAATTCCAAACCCTGAGTCTTATCTCCTTCTCAAGTATCTCTCAAGCCTGAGTGAAAACGGAAATGTTTTCAGATTATTCTGAAGCACGAAATTTCCCCTCCAGATAGTCATCGGAAGTGGTATTCCAGCAGGAACGTGGAGAGGAGAGCGCATTCTGTGAGTAAAGGTCCTTGATGTGTCAACATGGCAACCCACGTTTGATCCCTGGAACCTATGGTGAAAGAAGAAAACCAGCTTCTGAGGGTTTTCCTCTGACATCCGCACTCATGCCACGGTATGCAGATGCTCACCACCACCACCTTCCTCTCTCTCTTTCTCTCTCTGTACGTGTTTGTGTGTCTGTCTGTCTCTATCTGTCTTCCTATTCCGTACACATACATGCACTCACACACACAAATGAAAATATTGTAGTTCATCAATTTGTAACATACACTTAAAAAAAAAAACAGTATTTATAAGTGATGATCACCATCTCCCAGGTACAAACCTTTGTGACCTACAACAGTGACAAGAACCACTGAATACACTGGAGCACAGTTATGGGAGGAACCAACCACTTTCTGATTGGATTTATGGTCCACTTCATAAGATGGAACCCACAGTGGACACTGATATAGTGCCAAAGGAACTAAAAGTCGTTTATGAGTCTAGGGTAATACTTAGTACTCTTATCCTGCTAAATGAACACAGCAGGAAAATCACTCCTAAAGATGTGATCAACTTCGTGTTCAACCCTCACCAGAGAAGCTTATTTTTACAATTAGATAGTTTTTTTTGCAGAGAGTTTGAGACTCTGAAGACTTGGTCCTAAACGGCATGTCTTCATGAAACCCTGCAAAGATCGAGGAGCTATGGGGAGCTTGAGGCAGAAAGGTTGTAATAGGCAGTGATGGTGGATGACTCCAGGAAAGCAGAACCTTCTGGATGCAGCAGGATCAGTGGACATGTGAACTCAGAGACACTGTGGCAGCCATGCTGGGGGTCTGCCCAGGGTCAGAGCAGACAGGACCCCAGCATTGTCAAGTAGAAGTGAACACAAAGACCCACCCCTTACCCAGAAGCTATTTGAAATTGATATCCACTCGGGATGGAAGCAACACTTTTCTCCAATGAAGTGTCACTGATGTATTAAGTACACTTTAGGGCAGGCTCCATGCCCGGGGGGGGGGGGGGGGGGGGGGGGAGTAGGTACCCAACACAAAATGGACTCCATGTACTTTTGTTCGTTTTATTCTGTTCTGTTTATGGCCTCTTTATTTCACTTTATCTTGAACCTGGAGATGCCAACATAAGATCAAAGTTATATTTTAAATAAATAAAAAGTATATTTTGGGAAATACATGCAAACATTGATACAGGTTCAAATATAAAAGCAATTCTAATTATGGGATACATCTCTATATTGGCTTATGAAAGGAGTTATTGAAATGAATAAGAAAATAAAGGCAATGTAGGTCAATGGTAGCTAATTTTTCTACCTTCTGTGTATATGCAAGGTCATTTCCCATGTTAAAAATGATACATAAAATCAGATTACATAGATGTAGTAAAAAGGAAAGAGGAAAGATGTGTCAGACAAATGTTGACAAGCCAAATTTAAAATATAGTTGGCACAGTGAGAGCACTATGGTGTAAGAGAGAATTTAAGGGCCAAAGTATTAGTTGAACCAACTAGCAAAATCTATAATTATAAGAAACTATAGTGATCACAACTTTATGATACAGAAATTAAAGTAGACAGTGGAAGGCAAGACATGCCTAGCATTTGCATTTGTTAATGATGTTAACCTTAATGATGTTCAGCTAAGCCCTCTCTGGATGTTGCAAAGATTAGACTCACAAGGAAATTGTGTTCAAATGTACAGTGAGTGGTTTACAGACCACCTATGCTGGAAAAAAAATTTAATGTAGCCAAAGGTTCTATGACACAAATAGGACACAGAGCTAAATTTGCTATTACAAAATATTTTATGTGTATGCTCTCAGCCCTTTGTGCTTAGAATTAAAGAGATCAACAAAACTATCCTGTAAACCATCTACTTCTCCCTGCACCATAAATGGCCACTGCTGTGGATTGCTTTGGTGCCATAAGACTGATGCTTCTTTTGTCATGGAATGGGATGTACCATTCATTGATGCCTGCATGTCATAGAATTTTGATGCGACCTTGCTATAATCTGAGTGTGTGTGTGTGTGTGTGTGTGTGTGTGTGTGTGTGTGTCTTTCCCAGGTGATATGCTTCTAACTCCCATGGTGATGGCATTGGGAGGGGTCCTGTTGACTGGGATTATTTTACTCTCCCCCACCCCCACAAAAAAGGTGTCACAGAGGGTGAGCCTGCCTTGTAGATTCAATGTAGCAGAGATCCAGCCATCTGGGAAACTGACTTGTGGGCTTCCATCTCCATGAAGATTGCATGGCCCAGGAAGATGCAGGGTGCTGAAGAACTCCACAGCTCTACACACTGCGATGGGATTTGAACCAAAACAGGAGAAACCTTCAGATGACCACGCTGCCGCCGTCTGTTCCCCTGCCTCAAAACGAGCTGGCTGAATGCTTCCTAAGGTCTTAATGATTTATAATCCTGGTGTTCCTAAGTTACAGATACATCAGCCCGCTGCACTCTAAGATTCAGACATTTCACAAATATTACACTGCACATGGATATATTCTATAAGGCAGTTGACTGGTTTTGTATTTGTTTTCCAGATTTTTAAAATAATTTAAAAAAAATAATTGTTGGTGTTTCTTTTTAAATGCTCTGAGTCTCAGTCTTTGAACATGAAAACGACACAAACACGCCACCCCCAATCACACACTATACCCCCACACTCCAAGGCATATACTCACATATACTCACACACACTCACATACACACACTCACACACAAGTGCACATACACACTCACACATACACAGTCAAACACACTCATACAACACACATTCTCACACATATTCACACACACAATACAAACATACGCTCACACACACTCATAGGCATGCCACACTTTCCCGTGCAGTTTGCAGACTCACCCCCTGGATGTCCACAGAGAGACAATAGGAACCAGCAGTGTGCACTCAAAGCCCCTCGACTGCTCGCCAGAGCTGTTTTAGTCTTGTCTTTCTAGATCCATAGGTGAGCTGCAATCAGAGTATTTACACCATGGACATTGGCAGATGCACAGAACAAGACTTATTCCCCCCCCCCCCGAAAAATGGAGCTGTTAAAGATATTACCACCCTGTCATTACCCAGAATCCTCCTAGACCACTGTTTCTTTTCTTTAAGATGGCTTCCTAATCCTGAGGCAAGATCACCTCAGAGATGGCTTTGTTTGTCAACACAGTTTAACTAAAAACCAACGACTCTCATTAAACACAGCCATTTAAAGACTTTTGCCTTTTTCTCGGCACAAGACTAAACTCTAAACTTTTCTTTCAGTGTTAGTATGAATAAATTATGCTTTGTTATCTCTCTAAATATCTTAACAAAAATGCATCATTTTGTTGACGCTCTTGACTTTCTTACATTGTGAAGGATTGGTTTTTCTGATACCAATTTAAAATTATTCTTCACAAATATGATTTTTTTGTCAATCAAAGAATAATAAGTTTAGTGAGTATTTAATACATATAAAATTGTGGTAAGATAGTATGCTAGATACACAATACAGTTGTACAGCTTCAAATTATTATTTTTAAGAATTGTATAATTTGATGAAAAGACATAAATGTGTGAAAAGTTAGATAAAAGAACTTATGTAACAGTAGGAAATCTAGCTGCATAAGGCTCACCTCATGAGGAGAGAACCTGGTTGCCTGCGGCTTTTCATCCAGTCACATTCTTTAACATCCTCGTGATGACCCTTAGTCCACAGATGTCTTTCTTTCCTCAGAGAGAAAGAGGTGTGAGTCTCAGTACGGGAAGCATAGCATGGTTGTCTAGACCTTCTCCAAGGTCATGCTGTGAGTTGACAGAGTAGCTGGTTGGACACTGGATCTTAGCCAGAGTTATAACTGGTAATGTATTTGAGAAAGGAGTTTTTGCAAATAATCTTGAGATGACAATAAAATGAAAACAAGTTTGAAGGAGAGAGAAACATTAGTTCTACTAGATTGACATAGTTCTACACCCAAAACACAAAAACCTCGTGGAGAGTTGGGAAGACAGTGTTTGAGTTATGGTGCATCAGACATTTTTGACATTTTTTTGGATCTTTATAACAACCAACTAGAGAAGATTTTAGGACAATTCTCCTCTTCCTCTCTAAGGCAGACTCCAAATGACTTTGGTGTCAAGAAACACCTCATCTGTAAAGTCTACTGTCAGCAACTTCATGGAGTTGGGAACATTCAGTCTTTGTCCTCCAGCCTGGGGGATAAGCTCAGACATACTGCTCACTGTTATGAAACATTATCAAGATCCAAAGTTAGCTCAAAGAGGCGAACACTTCCGCTGCCCTTTGACAATGGAGCTGTCAGCACAGAATTTGGGGAACCCAGAGGATTAGAGACTCACCATACATGTTCCCTAGACGAGAAGTTTCCCGATTTCCTCAGACTCGGAGCTGAGCATCCACGTTAATCTAAACAGCTCCTCTCTCAGCCATCAAATAAGTCCTCCCACTCTTCTGACAGAACCGAAGACAAGACACTTGAGTCATTCAAGCGAGTCTCATCGGGGTTCATAATAGTTAACTCATCTGGATTTTGAACATTCCCCCCCCCCCATTTGCAGCAGTCCCTTCTGTCCACATGACCTTGTGGGAGTTATTTCACACCTTCTTGAACCTTGGTATTTTTATCTCCAAGTTGAGTTAGTGCTACATCACATGTCCCTCCAGGCTATGCTGAGCAGCCAGCTTAGCTAATACTCAAGAAATCAGTTGCAAACTAGAAAGCTCCATGTAATATCTTAGTGAGTAGATTATGATACAAATTCTTGGCTAATGAGAATAGTGAAATTGCACAGAAACCTTGAGTCTCATACACTGATCTCAAGAGTAAGCAGTAAATTCAATTCTTAGATCCATCTAGTTGTATTTCTAAGATGTTTAGCACACAAGAATGCTGGTCTTGTTTTGTTTTGTTTTGAGATTGCTCATGACATCGTACTTTCTAACAGACTTCCCCCAAACTTAAACTTGTAGACATGAAACTTCACATTATTTTCTTTGATGGGAAAAATGGAGAGATAATTTTTTTTTCATACAGTCACAACAATTATGTAGGTATATTGAAGCCTTGACAAACAGGGGCCACATGTGACCCAAGACTATCCAGGAAGAAGCACACCATGAGAAGGAACATATGCAAAATAATTCAAGACAGCTGAATTCCTTCCTCTTCCTCCTGCTTCTACCCTTCATCTTCTTTCCTCAGTCATTCATTCTTAAGTATCTCCAGTTCTGTCCTGGCTGCCTCTTCCCTCTCCATCCCCTTCTCCTAATCTTGCACAATACAAATTTAAGGACTAAACCCAGAAAAGCAGAGTTCTCTTTGCAGGGCAGACAGAGAGGCAGAGAATCAGCCTGGAGGAGAGCAGAACTTTCAGCGAAGGCTGGAGAGATGCTAGGGACACTCACGTCTTTAGAACTGACTCTGGGGAGCAAGTGGATGAGGGTGGGAGGTTATGTAACTATTTATAGGAGGGACAAAGGAGGCTTTGGCGAGAAAGAACAGGAAAACAAGGGTGTTGAGCAGGGTACTTCTGGCTCAAGCTAAGGCACAAGATTGGGAGGGGGTTGAATGATCTGCACAGGGCAGGCTCTGCCTTGGCCATGTCTGCATGATCTATGTCTTAAAGACTGATAACAGGACTCTGGGAAGGTCAGGCTAAAACAGAAGAATGCATGGCAGGGGAAGAGCTGAACTGGTGGACTAGACAAGAGTGACCAGGGCTGGTGCCAGCAGCTCCTGCTGTGACAGGGGCTGCACGCTCTTCAGGAGGGGACATCAGCATCCTCTGGACACAAGTTGGGGCTACAGACTGTTCCTGGTCGTCTGCAACTCTGGCAAACACTCGGGAGCACAGTTGAGGGTTCTATGGTCAGTGATGATAAGTTCTGGGCCATAGATAAGGCAAATGGCCAAGGTCACCAAGTAGCCAACGAAATACAGCAGGGATGTGAAGGGCTCTGCTGGTGTCTGTGGAGACTTGAGACATCAGGCAATATTTACATAGGTTCAGCCTTCCAGCCATTATTTTTATTTATAACATCAGTATGTGCATCTCAAATACTCCATTTTTCTCACAGGCGTGCCCTGGGTAAATGATGTAGATAATCAGCATGCTAAGGTTTGAGTTATTAAGCAAATTTGACTTTTTTTTTCAAAAATAAATTTATAGGTTATAGCCATGCTAGAACACCACAGTTTGCTCAGTAGCTTTAATTTCTCCCAACCCTAAGAGGTCTAGTTCAAGCTTTAACTGTCCCTTGCTCTATGGAATGGTTTCTCGTTTGCAAATAAGGTACTAGCACAGATAACTGAGAATGAATTATTCTACCCCAAACCTCTGTCTCTCTTATCTTAGGTTCAGGGCTCATGATTGTCTACACATTGATCAAAATCTGTATCTCTATTTTAGTGTATTTACTGTTGATTCAACAACATACCCAGGATTTACTTAGCTCCTGGTTCTGGTGGCTGAGGGCAGTAAGCAGCATTGTACCAGTGTCCTGGTAAGGGCTCCCTAACTGTGTCATAGCATAGTGGAAAAACAGAGATGGCTCTGGTCCATACATATGAGACAGGATACATGGGTAGATTCACTTTACACTAATCCATGCTTAGATCAGCTCACTCTTGTGAGACCCAGAGTACACCAGGGATTAATCCATTCACAAGGGCATGTTCCTATGGTCCAAATACCTCTCACCTCATAAAGGTCCTCACATAGCGAGGCCAAACTTCCAGCAACTTCCCACTTGTGGTGACAAATTGCCTCCAAACACAGCAAGATCTAATGAGGAGGAGCAATCCAAGATCCTGGGGAGCACTGACTTGACCACAAGATCAGCTGACTGAAGTGCAGGGGAACTTATAGGTTTATGTACAGGGGAAGTTCAGGATAGTCTTGACGGTGAGAAATGGAGCAGAGAAGAAAGACTGGGCAGAAGTGTCGTGTGTGGGCACACACCTCCAAAACATACCCAGCAGCACCGCACCTGACTGGGGCTTTTAGATACAGTAGAGCTCAAAGGTGCATGCTTGCGAATTCTCAAGAACATTGTACATACACATACTTCCATTTTTAATTTAAAAAGTGTTATTACAATTTAACTAAAAGCATATGAAATCAGAAAATGCATACAAGAAATGGGAGTGAGCCTTCATCCCATTACTATAATTTCCTTCTCACCATTTCCTGCACAGTTTTAATTTTTACCAAGTTGTTTCGGGGGTACTTCTACCTATTCAGAAGAATCAACATCAAGGAAGTAAAGAATAACAGATGCTTCCAGTTTGTGTAACTTAAATCGCTGCTGGTAGGAGTATACAATAATACGGACACTATGGAAATGGGCATACAGGTTTCTCAAAAAGCTAAAATTGGAACTTCCATAAGACCAGTTATTAGATGCTCATATTTATTATTGCATTAATCACAACAGCCAGAACATAGAACCAGCCTAGACGCCCACCGACAGGTGAATGGATAAAGAGAGCGTGGTACATATACATAATGGGAATTTATTCAAACATAAAGACAAACAAAATTATGACATTGGCAGGAAAGTGAGTGGAAACAGAAATTACTATGTCATGCAAAACATAGTACCACAGGACCCAGAGAGACAAATACAACATGTTTTCTCTCATACGTAGACTCCAGATTTTACATATGTTTACATATTTTTACATATGTCCATGTATGTGTGGTTGTTATGTATATGGACTCTAGCTTCATTCCCATGGTTGTAATAAAACAGGGAAGGGATCATACTTGCAGGCCACAGAATCTGTCACTGCGGGAAGTGAGAACAGGAACTGAGGCAGAAAGCCAGAGGCAGAAACAGTAGAGGAAGGCTGCTTGCTGGCCTGCTCTCAGGCTCATGCTAGCTAGCTTTCTTCTACAGCCTGCAGAACGGTGCAGTTAATTTCAGGTTGTAAAGCAAGGCTATGCCTCCTTTTATGCCCTCTCCTATTTCCTTTTTATCGTTTGCCAGGAGCTTGAGCAGCCATGAGGGCCTTACAGATGTACCTATGGGATCTCCTACTGTACAGAATCTAGAACCCAAGCCATAACAGACTTCTGTTCTTTCTATACTACTCTGTCTTAGTTATTTGGTTATAGCAACTGAAGAAGGAACAACACAGAAACATACCTATTGTTGTTGTTCTTATTATTTATTATTATTATTAACCAGATAAGGTCGCATGGTGTAGCTCTGGTTGGCCTGGAACTCATTATGTAAACGAGGCTGGTCTTGAAACAGACCTGTCCCTGCCACCTAAATGCTGGGATTAAAGGCATCTTTTTCTTCTGTGCTTACTTTGTTTGTTTTGAGGTTGGCCTGCTGATGGCTCTCCAGGCAGAGTGTCGCTGGTCACAAGCATGTCTCAAGCCTGTGATGGTACTAAAGTAGCCCCTGGATAGTAGTATAAAAGGGTTGTGAGCACACAGCAAGTCTAGAAAATCAAGGCAAATTGTGATGGAAATGTTGGTGTGAGACTTGGCAAGCACTCACTGACCATCTTTTTTTTTTTTTTTTGTCATAGTGTTCCTGTGGAATGAAGTGATCATGTTGAATCACTTCATGATCATGTTGGAGGTGATCCCGTGGGATGGGGTGATGCTACTTTCTTTTTCTCCTGGGATCGTGAAAGGATAGCAGGCCATTAGACAAATCTTTCAAGAGGCCTAGCCTTTGATGGAAGAAGAGAATTAATGTGATCATTTTCTGTTTTCCATCCATTGGCTCCACAATCTTTGTTTTCATCATTTGATTAGCGCTTCACAGTCAAGACATAGCGTTCTGCCCAGCATAGTGGCGTGTGCCTATAATCTCAGCACTTGGGAGGCTGAGACAGGGCCACAAGGTCGACACCAACCTTGAATGCATAGCGGGTTCAAACCCAGCCTGGGTTTTATAGCATGACTGTGTCTTACAAAAGAGTAGGGGAGGAGTGGGAAGAAGATGTTTCATTATTTGAACATGTGTGTGTTTGTATGTGTGCATATGTGTGCGTGCAAATGTGTGTGTGTGCTGGGATTAAAACGGGGACCTTGCATTCACTAACAATTTGTTCTACAGCTCCACTGTACCCCAGTTCCATCTGAACTCAAAACATTTATTTGAGTCCTAGCAATAGAGAATATTTTCTTTTACAATTATGTCATTTCTTTTTGTTATTTGTGTCCTTTGCCTAATATTCTGTGTTAGTCATTGTCCTACTCATTTTGAAGATATATTTATATACCACGGCTACGTTTGAGGCAAATATACTTTTGTGGTTGTTGAAGGACAAAGGTAACATGATTTTAGTTTAAAGATCTTAACTGGCTTTGTTTTCAATTCTAGAAGTAGGTGAGACTTTTATCCAGAACAGGCTGAGTTGTGGAGGTTGATTTTCCAGACAAAGAAGGGCTGAAGAAGGCAGAGCCTAGCAACAGGGTGGATTGGTCACCCCACACTTAACTTTTCCTGTGCAATGGGAGCAGGCAGGCCGGACAGCAGGCAGATGAGTGATGACCTAACACCAGGTCCCTTTAGGTGGCTTCTGCATCACAGGGAAATCACCCACTGTGGCAAACAGGCCTGTGTGGGGAAGCTGGCTCCTACAGCTCCAATCTCCATTTCCTAGGTCAGATAATCAACGTAGTTTCTGTTGAGTGACTGCACTTTCTTTTGTTTGCTTCTTGTTTTGAACAGCATCTCCTGCTCTAGGCTCCTCTCCTCTCTCTGAGAACAGGAATTACAGGCATGGGCTACATCACCCAGCTGGCAATTGGAATCTTAGTGGGCATGACTTTGTGTTGATTTTCTACCTGGTCTGTTGAAGGACACAGTGCAGGTCTAGTCCAAAACAGCGGTCTTTTGTAAAGTTCCTTAGACAAAATATTAATATCACTATTTGTCTGTTTGCCTCTGAGTGTGCAAGCTTCCGTGTATGCGTGCATGTGGCACGTCCACATGTATGTGTGTGTGTTGTTCACTGGCCCTGTGCTTAAGGGTTGGGACCACAGCATCGACTCTCTCTTATTTCCCTGTGGTCATTATAAGTGCACTGCTCAGGGTAGCCTTGCTGGGTGATTTTCTGGAAAACTGTGTGACATGTCCTTATCAAGTTTTTTTCTTCAAGCCTAACTGGCCCCAGTGGGAATTTTAGCAACTAGCTAAGCCAGGTCATTATCACAGGAATAATGTAAAATGCAAACGTTCTCTATAGTGGAAACTTTGACTAGTTTTAAAAAATAGAAAACAAAACCCACTGTATAACAATTTTATATGGTTGCATAATGACAGTCTTATAAAAATATACGTTGAATATGGAATGTGTTCTCCTACATACTTCCTAACTCTCTCCTTTTCATAATAATCTCCTTTGTTCTCCAAGAAAATTTCACTTGTACTTTTGTGACACTCAGATGGGCAGATAAATACAAATACACATGCACACATAATGTGTGTGATTTTTATGTATCTATCTGAAATCTAGGAATCATAAGAGAAAGCATGGTATTTGTCTTTCTGAGAGTAGATTGATTCATTTAATATGACGATCACTATTTATACTCATTTTCCAGCAAATTACATAACATCATTCTTCATGGCTGGAAAACATTGCATGCACATATTAAACGTTTTCTTTATCCATTCTTCTGTAGTTGGACATCCAGGTTGGTTCCATTATAAACAGTATGGCGATAACCCACTGATACATTGGCTTGGAGTCCTTTTGAATAAATATCCAAGAGTGCTACAGCTAGACCACGTGGTACATCTATTTTTAGTTTGCTGAGGAGACTCCATACTGAGTTTCATAGTGTGTAGTCTAGTTTATATTCTCACTAGAGTGTAAGGGCTTCCTTCTCAGTATTATTGTTAGTTCCATCTTGTTGCCAAGTTACCAGCCTACCCCGTGTACTTGGGCTCACATCCTGTTTTCTACCACCGTGACCTTGAGTAAGTGACATAGGCTGTGTGTAAATTCCCCTATGTGGAAAATGAAGAAATATAAGCACTGTGCAAAGTCATTGTGAGAAGCAAATTAATGAGTCAAGAGGGGGCTTGTGTTCCCAGTAGTGAATGCTATTGTCATTAATGCAAATGGCTGCACAGCCGTGGCTTAGCCTCACAGTAGAGCCTGAGGACCTTCTAGAGAAGCCAGGAGATTCTGGGGAATTCCAGGGGGTCACGGCTCTTCTGTCCAGCTCCGGCTCGGCTTCTCAGAAGAGACAAACTTTTCCCAGAATGATGTCAGTCACTGTGAAATGCTCCCTGGGGATTCCTCACACATGAGGCAGATGGTGGTCCCAATCTACACGGCCGCCACCGAAGTGCTGGAATGATGCCCTGCCTGAGGGAAGAGCTCAGAGCACAGGGCAGAGGGACAGGTGCCTTTGCCAGGAAAGGACCTGACGGGAGAGAAGACTGTGCAAGTGTGCTTGCTTCCTTCTTCCGCCTCAAACCACTGACTCTCTGCTCCTCAGTTCTGCCCTGCTGCGGACTGTGGGGACACCTGACACCATACAAGTAGTTTCTTGGTAACCACATGTAGGCCCTTACACACTTGCTTTTCTGTCCAGTCCTGGGAGCCTGGGAACGCGTGAATGCTGAGGAAGGAGCCTCATTCTCCAACTACTTTCCTGGTCAGGAAGAAGGGGAAAAAAGAAAATTTCTTTCTTTCTTTCTTTTTTCTTTCTTTCTTTCTTCCTTCCTTCCTTCCTTCCTTCCTTCCTTCCTTCCTTCCTTTCTTTCTTCTCCTTTCTTTCTTTCTTTCTTTCTTTCTTTCTTTCTTTCTTTCTTTCTTTCTTTCTTTCTTTCTTCTTCCTCCCTCCCTTCCTTCCTTCCTTCCTTTCTTTCTTTCTTTCTTTCTTTCTTTCTTTCTTTCTTTCTTTCTTTCTTTCTTTCTTTCTTTC
>NW_026591450.1:2392322-2406670 GCF_907164565.1 Psammomys obesus | reverse complement strand
TTCCCTTCCTTCCTTCCTTCCTTCCTTCCTTCCTTCCTTCCTTCCTTCCTTCCTCCCTTCTTCCCTCTCTCCCTCCCTCCCTCTCTCTCTCTTTCTGTCTTTCTTGATACTGGGTTTTGAACCTTGTAAATGCCAAAGAAGCTGTTTATTCTTAAATATGTATAAGTCATTCTGAAAACAATGTTCTGGATGGCACTCCACAACTTTATACTTCCAACTGGAAATTTCTCGAATAAAAGATCTCTTTCCTGGGTCCACACTTCAGGGCCTTTCCAATCCCGGACTAGGCATGAATGTAGAAACTCCTGGAAAAAGATATCAGGACCTTGGAGCTTTCTCTGATAATCAATCTTTTAAAAAAATGATTTTTATTTATCTTTTGAGAATTTCAAAGAATATTTTTGATGACATTACTTCCCCTCCTCTAACTCCTTGAAAACTAGCCTTGACCACCCAACTTTGTGTTCTTTCTTTCTCTTAAAAATAAGAAAAAGCAAAACAAAAGCAAAAAAGTCCCACAAAATAATGTGGAGTCTGAATTGTGTTAGCTAAGTACTGTTGAGCATGGGGCCTGTCCAGGGCTCTATGAAGCTTCACTTCCTTGAAGAAAATTGAGTTTCCCTCTCCCGGCCTTTATCAATTGCAAACATCTTCTTAGCTAGGACAGAACTTTGTGCTCACTTCTTCTCCATGGTTGGACTTTGCCCTAAGCAAGTACAGGTCTTGTGTGTGCTGCCACAGTCTCTGTGACTTGATATGAGCATCAGTGTTGTTGTGTCTGGATGACACTATTTCCTTGGAGTCATTCTCCACCTCTGGCCCTTACAATCTTTCTGCCCATGTTCATCCTAGATCCTTGAGCCTTGAAGGGAAGAGCGTGACAAAGACAACTCTCCTAGGGCTGGGTACTACAATGTCTCTCCCTTTCTGGACCTTGTCCAGCTGCTGAGTCTCTGTATTAACTCCCATCAAGTGCATAGATGGATGCCCCACTAGAGTTGGGAAAGAATGAGGCTGAAACTAGGAGGAGCATTGTTTTCAGTCTTCAGAAGAGAAGGCGTGCTTAGGCTAGGGAAGGGCAGAGACAGAAGATCTTCAGAATGGAAAGTGGCAGGCAGTGATAGGCAATTTGATGTCAACTGATTCGATTAAGGGGTATCTAGAAACTTCACAAAGCATCCTTTTGGAGGAGTGTCTGTCCAGATCAGGTGTGTGAAGGTGTAGGTAGACTTGTGGGGATGATTTGCCTATGTGTGTGGGTACCCTATGGTATAAATTAGGAAGGAGAGATGAGAAATGATGAATCTCTCTCTTTTTCTCTCTCCTGACATCCCTTTTCTATGGTCATTGGCTATCAGAGTACTAATCTCCTGGTCCTTGATTTGGACTAGTCACTTCCTAGGATCTCAGGCCTTTGGTTTCAGAATTGATTTAATTTTGATCTGAAGCCAATGTTCTTGAGCTTGAATCTGCAGCCCCAGAGTCCTATCAGATTCTTGTCACATTGATATTATATCAGGAGACATTGGTCTGGGTGCTTTGCTATAACTTAAGAACTCAAGGAAGAAGTATGGTTGATATGAGGTATTTGTTTTAATAATTGGTATTTTATTAAAAGATTCTGTAATGGAAGTCAGGTCTTAAGAAGAAAACAAAACAAAATAGTTCCCTCCATAGGCAATCTTATGTAACTGAGCCATTAACAGTTGGGATGCCATATTCTCAGTGGTGAGCGGGGCACTGCAGCAAATGCAAAAGCAGCATAAGAGCTGCATATGCCTAAATCAGGAAATGGAGTTATAGCCAGGAAATTTAGACTGGATAGATAAAAGTGAAGTGAGTCAAATAGGGATGTCAGAAGAGTGCAGAGTGGCTAGCTACTCAGGACACTGGGAACAAGAAATAGATTGCAAATATATGTTCCACTAATGCCCTCATGCTGGAACACTAGAGTTTAATTTGCTCACTGTCTCTTCCTTAAGGGTCTAGTTCTGGGTAGCATCTTACAAACCATTAGCAGAACATCCTCTTCAGGTGGTTACATCTCTAAGTCCTAGTGGGTTCATGTGCTCATACTGGCGAGGTGTCCTTGCATGACTCAAGGGTCCTGTGAGCTGTTTCCACCTGGTGTCCTATAGATAGACTTTGTAAGAGGTGACATGTATGAAGGTGAAATTATCTATTGTGTCATTGAATTTTATCCCCAGCAAGCCACAGGTGAGAGTGACAGCAGGTGGCCTTGAGGGGACCATTGGGAGACTAGGAGAGGGCTTGTGGTCAGTGGAACCATTAGCTGAGAGGGTAGTGGGGACACAGACTGGACATAAGATCAAAGCGCAGGGCAAAACACACACAAAGAAAATCCCCTACAAAGCTCACCGAAGATAGAGATTTGCGGGAAAAGTGCTTGCCATGAAAGCATGAGGAACGGATCAGATCCCCATCACCCAAACAAGGAGCATGCATTAGTAATCCCAGCATGGGGGAGCCAGGGAGCCAGAGATGCAGATTAGGAGGATCCCTGGGCCTTGCTGGTTAGCCAGTCTGCCAGGTTTAATGGGAGACACCACCTCAAAAGTTAGGTACAGAGAGATTAGGGAAGGCACCCAGTATTGAACACTTGAACACATACACGCATTCACACACATACATACAAGCACACAACAACAACAAAACCCTCCCTCCAAAAAAAAATCTCAAAATCAAACGCACAGACAAAACCACTACCACAACAAAAATGAAAACGGCAATTTGGTGAAGAAAACACTAAAGAGTGATATTCACAGAGCCTTATTGGGCGGGTGCATGCCTGCAATTTCAACCCCAAGGAGGCTGAAGATTGGCGATTACGAGTGCGAGGCCCTATGGACAACATGATGAGAACACACGTCAAGCCCCCCTGAGTATAAAAACGACTTCACAGGAATAGGAAAGGGGTCCATTTGTTTTATAACAAGCAGGAGTGGAAAAGAACGGAAGCCGGACCTGCAAACAGTTTTAGGTCCCCTTCGCTTTTCAAAAATGGCATCATATAGTGCCTCACCCACACACCCAGCTGTGAAGCATCGGGTGCTTATATTGTGGCAGCACTTAGTAGTGGAGGGAATCGAGGAGACCAACCCTGTCCTCTCGAGGGTCTCCTTCCCACACGTATTTGCTGGCTCTTTTGTGATGGCTTTACCAGGGACTAGCTCGAGCTGACATAATAAAGATGAATGCGATCACATGACCCCAGGAGCTGAGTCTTGCCTATTTGTCTCTTGATGGATATGTGTACCCTCATCAAGGCTGAGAAAGCTACAGAGTTGCTCCCGGGGATAGGCACAGCAATTTATTGTGTTTGGAACAACAGAAAGTAAGAATTAAATGGATTTGTGGAACATTTCTTTTAAAACTATCTTAAAACTAGTAAAAATTGGAGCATATACTTTGGAACTTGAAGTTCTTACATCAGTGGGCTCTTTCTTTCTTTATTGTTTCCCCCCTGAGGGCAGACTTCCCGACCGTCTGGCTGTTCCAGCTTGTAACACAGGCTGAACTGTGTTATAGGCTTCTGTCAGCCTGAGTCTGCTAAGACTGGCCACAAGTTCCAGATGACTTTTCAAGCTGCAGACAGGCGACCAGACATGGAAAAATAGGCCTTTCTTCCAGGAACCGACAAAGGAACATTTCCACCAGCCCTGATGTGGACAAAATGCTGTAGCTTACAGATTTCCCAGTTAAGCAGAACTTGCCTAGAGTGATAGAATGAATTGAATATGAATAAATTGCTTTTGTGAGAACTGCACATGTCCTAAGGCCATTCAGTTTTCAAGTCAACACGCACCTAACTGACTGACTTGAGAAATGGGCCGTGGGTGAGTTTCTGGACGGCAGTACTAGCCCTATGCTGGACACGCACTGTTGCTTCTAGAATGGGCCACGACCCCGGCCTCCCACCAGACACAGCTCATCAATGGGCTCTTCTTTGAGTCCAGCATTCCACTCAGTTTTCCATCACCTGTTAATGTTTACCCTCCCTCCCTGAGGGCTCTGAGAATCAAATATCTATTGGATAATTTTTGCGAGATTACCAAGCCTATACAAGCGAAAGCACATTCATCTCTAAAACTATTTCACACGCATGATAGATATTAGAACACCAATGAGCTGAAATTATTGAACCTGTATCTAAAGGATGGGCATATTTAAAATTACCTGCCAGAAGACAATCCCAGTTAATCACACTGGACTTGTGTCTGATGACTTCTTGTTAATTGTGACTGTTAACCCGAGGGGGTAAAGGTCTAGCAATATCAAGTTAGCTGGGTTACTTAATGACTAAAGTCAAGATGGTGCTTAAAATAATATCCAACACTTTCAGCTAGGCAGTTAGCTTTATGGACTTCTATGCAAAGGGTCTTTATGGACCCTGGCGGGAAGAGTATGAGAACACCTTCATGGTTGGCAAGGACAGAGAATGAACAAAGACGCAAAACAGATCATGTTAACATCTGGGAATATGGTGACAACTGCTACCTTTCTGGGATTCTAGTGAATGACACTGCTTGGTCACATTTCCCAAGAGACACTTGGGCCACCAGGTTATACATACATTATATAGGATTCTAGCAGCTTCTCTCTATTTTTCCTAAACTCGTCTTCACTTTTTAATTCAAGCACCACCAACTTAAACTTAAGTTTCATGAAAATAATTGCTTTTAGCTTGGGGGGGGGGATTTCAGTTCTGAGTACTATATTCACACTATTTCCACCACTCTCTCCCTGTGCAAACTCTTCCCGTGTTTCCTCCTTCAAATTCATGGCTTTCTTAATTATTACTCACAGACACACACACACAGACACACACACACACACACACACACACACACACACACACACACACCTACCCCACTGGGTCCAGTTAGCATTGCCTGTTAAAATTTTTAGTTGGTTTATTCATGGGATGGGATGGGTTTTCAATACACATTTACTGAGTGAATGCACTGGAAATTTCCATGGAGACAGACAGACTTCTGCTCAGGAAAATGTGGTGGTTCATCTGAAAGCAATTTCAGCATCAAATCAATGTGGATATGTGATTGGCATCTGTGATATCTCCCTTCACTACTCCCGGAAGGTGGGGGTTGGGTGGGGAGCCCTCCTTGATGAACAGTCTCAGGTTGGGACTTACAAACAAAGGCCCACGAAAGATGAGTATATTCTTTAAAAAATAAAAACAGCAAATGAAAAGAGAAAAGGAACTGGTCGTTCTGCAGGATGACTGAAAGCTGAAAAATGAAAAATACTCAACCATCAACACCAGCCACTCAGGAGCCTCCTTCAGTAAGACGCTTTGAAGCAGCTCCCAGCCTGGCCATTTGTGTTGGCGACACCAGATCAAGAGAAATGACAGTTGCTTCTTCTTGGAGAAATCACACCTCTCTTGCTTCTTTTGAGGAGAACTGTCCAGAAGGTCCTGTCTCCCATGCTCCAGCTGTTCACACATGCAGCATTTCCCAAGGATTCCCTGTGCCACCCTTGTCTTACCCATTTACAAAGTGTGAAAGGGACTCCTGCCTCCTCCATAACCCATGGCTCAAGGCCTCTCTCACAGGTCATGTGTTGGGGCTTCCATCACCCATGGACAGCACTGCAGATGGGGCCCAGGGAGAGGTGATTCTGTCAGTCACCATGGACAGCTCTGCAGGTGGGGCCCGCACCTGCTCTGCTGTGACTGGATCTTGCAGAGTGAAGAGTCACCCCCTCACTCATGTCCCAACGTCATCATCCTGGGTGCAGAACAACTGCAAAAGTGAACGTGGCTCCCGATACCCTCTTATTTTTGTCCTCCTGTCTTCAGCTGCAGGACAGCCCTCGCCATGTGCCTGTATGGGGCATGCCCTTGGATGCCTCGCTCTCAGAAACTGGGGAAAAAAAATGTCTGTGCTTTTGGAAATACCCAGTCTGTGTTCTTCTGGCCGACACAGATAAAGGCCTGGTAAGGTTAGCCAATAGCTCTATGGAAAAAGCTTACAGATCCCAGAATTCCACAATGTAAAGAGGCTCCTGTGTTCAGTTAAATCTACCCCCATACTCCCTGGTGTAACCTGAGATTCCTTAGTACTCTGTTCTTCATGCATCAATTTGCTTTGATGCCTAGCTTTCTACATCAAAGGGAACGCAATCTAATTTCAAGAAGAAGGAACTGAGCAAGCGATGGGTGGTGCCTTTTCAGCAAAACAGCACAAAACAACTAGTCCGGGCTCACGAAATGGAATCAATTGGAGAAAAGTAAGTTTACTCGATGTTTCAAACGATCATTTCTCACATGTTTTGCTTTCCTTCCTAATTTTGATGACTGTTCTTAGAACATTTTTACCCCACAACCCTTCCCCTGTCCTTTCCTTTAGGGTAGAGCCCCTAAGGTACTGCTGCTCAATGCATCTTGGTCCCTGGGAGAAGAATGGCACCTGATATCAATATACCCAGCCCTCTGAGTCATCCCTTGTGAGTCATCTTCACTGCTGTCCAGATGTCCTCTTGGTTGCCTTGCTGTGACAATCAGCTCCAACAGCAGGATTATATCTGACCAGTCACTGGATTCAAAATCCCTCATGCTCCTGAAGAGAATATGTGGTGCAAAGTCTTGGGAGGCAAATGATTTTATTGAGAAATGTAACTGCCAATCACCAGTTAACCAAGTGACTCAGTCACAATATATTTTTGTTGTTGTTGTTTAAATCTTAAGTTTGAATTGAACAATGTTTATTTGGTCTGCAGTGAGTCATTTGAAAAGGTGAAGCAGCCCCACTTTTCTAGTATAACTGGTAACTGAATGACTAAGAGAGATGGAATTTGAGGGAGCATATCAGGGATTACAATTTAAAAATTCTTCTCAATATATTATTCATTAACAAATGCACTCATAGGAAGAATCCATTTATAAGATTCTGAATATTCAAGAATCTATTAGCAAACATGTTCTTCATGCATATATTAATATGAAAGTAGGTTTTAAGAAGATTGGATTTATAAGAGTATATACATGGAGAACATATTCTCAAATAATAAGAATATATTCACAGGCGCATTTCATGTGCCAGATGATATTTATCAGCTCCCTCTAGGAGTTACAGCAATAGACAAAGAATCCCCTAAGATGTTATGGAACAAAAACTCAAGTGAATTAATGGGAAAAACTAGTCATTGGCTGGAAGGTAAAGAAGCAGTTTGAGATCAAGCAAATGTTTCAAGGTGTACAATCCCATTTAAATTCAGGCCTTGCTCCAAATCCAAGTATCCTTCCTTTTACCTCAGTGACGCTAACTCTGACTGAAGTGATTGGAGGTAACTCTAGAGAGAACTAAAAAACAAAAAAACAAAACAAAAAATAAAAAAAAATTCCCCCCCCCCAAAAAAAACCAAAAAACCTCAGAAATCCCAGAACATTTGAAAGTCATCATTTGGCAAGAGAGAGATAGCAACACTTGGGTCCCATGCAATCATAGATTCCGTCTCTGGACTGGCATTCTGTAAGATTCTTTTCATGTGTGGGCTATATGAGGTCAGGTGTCTAATACAAAAAGGGGGGTGTATGGAGATTGTTAAGGATATGTTTGTTTTTGAATGTCTTAGTGTTGTTGCGAGTGAGAAGTTTATATCTGCAAACGTTATCTGAAATCACAACCTGAGTACAGTCTGAGAAGTCTTGAGCTCTCTTAGGACTCTTGCTAATGACCTAATTTCCAGCATCATGATGTGGGCTTGTGCTGTGCTGTACAAATGGTCCTGTGAGGGAACTCTTTCTAATAACATGGATGTTTGTGTTTCTTGGAATCTCATTGATGATTTTGCTGCTTTCTTGGTGGCTCAAAGTCACAGTCTTGTTGAGAACTTGAGGAGAGGCTGCAGGGAGTTGCCCCTAACATCTGTGGGTTTCTGGATACTGTGTGACTCCTGAAACCATGTAGGGAATCCTTGTGGTAAGGTAAGCTGTTTCTGCTCTTATAATTCAGATCATTCTGGAGGGCACTGGTAGGCACGTGGGGATGGAGGAAAAGGCCTTGCATGGAAGGAATGTACACTCTTTTGTAATAAGTTTATTCCACTGCCAATGTAAAAAAATAGCTGTCACTTTGCAGACTCCTGTTTTGCTTTTAAACGCCAACATCTTATGTTTGCTATGCTGCTCACATGTACATACACGCAAACATTCTCCAAATCAAAATTAACAGCAAACTCCCTAGGGTAGGCACCGTTTTCCACCTTATGAAATGTCACACCCACCCACGTGGTTAGAAAGTTGGAATTCAAGTTTGATTGTCTTGCATTATCCATTCATACAGCATACAGCTGTATGTCCAGTAAGTGCCAGGCACTACATTAAGCACAGAGAGTCAGCAATTAATATGACTGTTCTAGACAGGCCACACGTCTTCTAGACTGACAGGAAGAGGAAAAGGATGTATTAATTCTACTACAGAAGAAAGTAGAACAGAAAAGGAGGCACTGGCTTCTGTGGGATCATCTACAGTTAAGGTGCCAAGGAAAACCACTGAGATGGTGAACGCGGCTGTGGAGCAGAGGGCGTGGTGGACTGTGTCCACCAATATGAGGATGCAGAGGTTGGAAGAAAGAAGCCCAGTTTAACTCTGTCGTGAGACATCAAAGAAAAAGGATAGAAGTTGTGAATGGGGCTGGACTGTAGGGTGCCTGCAGGATGCTGGTCCTGCTGGGAGCAGCATGTGAGAACTGGCTGTGTACACCTCTTTTTGCCCCAGTGATGCTGATGGGAGGAGAATTCACATCACAGAAACAGACATATTTGGTGACTTTTGCTTCATGGCTTGGTTAAATATTTTAATGATGGCATTACTTCCTCCAGTAAAGACATCTGATTCTCCCTTTTGTTATGCTGAGGTTGAGAACATAGATAAAGATCTATCCATACCTGATAACATTGTCCTCCAGGAAAAATCGTCCAACCCCAATTTTGCTCAGTGTCATTTGTTCTGGGCTCTATTCATGATATAAATATACACATAATATATATATTTGAACTGGACAATTCTAAAGCCTGAATTAAAAACCTTCCAATGTAGTCTTTCTCGCTATTAACATCATAACTGTTTCCCGAAGAAAATATGCCCTCAGGAACAATGCAACAGTCCAACCCAGCCAGCTTCTCTGCTGGGCAATGCATGCATTTACCTCTGTTCTTCAACAGCTGAGAAAAAAAAAAATCAGACTGCAGACTGCACAGTAGGCAGATCATAATCACACATCCAGTAAGACAGGGAGGGAGGGTCTGCTCTTATGTGTTTATTAGCGTTGAAAATATATTAAAACTTTAACAGTAGATGCAGGAATTTTTATTGCATATGGAAGTCTATAAAAAAACAAATAAGAAAGACAATATCAGAGAAACAAATTTATGTCACCTGATAGTGCATTAAACTTACCTTTAGGTAAGCATTTAGAGAATGCAATACACACCACTTTGAGGTTTTTTTCTTCTCCAGTGACCTAAAGTTAGAGACATTCCTTAAGCAGAATCAACTTTGTTAAACTAAGATCATTTTTAATGTGGCAAAGGATGTTGTCAGGTGATTCTTTCTCATGGCTTCCCCTTGGTTCCCACTCCTTTGGATGAACCTTTCTTTCCAGGAGGAGAGTTTTAGCTGTTACTATGTGAAGAAGCAAAAAGAGTTGGAGACTTGAGGGTCTAATCTTTCATAATTGTGAGGTGGTCTGCGCACATGTTCACTTATAAAATATGATTAACGTCTGAGAACCGGTCAGAAAATTTCAGCCGAACAACAGCCCCTGAACTTCTCTCCAGAGGTCGTTAGTTCATCAGTCACCTCTGAGAGGTGACACCAGACCTGATGTACTGCAGTTTTTGTTTTGTTTTGTTTTGAGTCATCAACAAATGAGGAAGGAGTCCATTCTGAAGTTTCATCAGCGTGGAGCTGGAGGAATTTCTCCCGGGTGGGTCTGGGACCACTGCTGCTGTTAGAATAAGCTTCTGAGAGAGCCCTGACTGCAGGTCCTTGGAGACTCTCATCAGGCTGCTGGGATGGCCTCCAGTGGCTCTTCTGTTACTCCTAGGCACAGTCCTTGGAGTCACAACCAAGGAATGGTAAAAGAATAAAAATGAGGATCTGTGGGTCATGAGAAAACCAATGTGCTTTTAGAACTTTTTAAAAAAGATTCATACTTTCCTGAGTTAAGGGCACAGAAACCTCATACATCTTCTTGAAAGCACCAGGCTTCCATCTCTCAGACTCGCCGCACCCAGGTGACAGAGGTGAGCTGTGCTCAGATGTAGTTCTGGTGAACGCATTCGCATTGCATTAATGAACTGATTTTCTTGCGTTTTCCTAGGTTGAGATATACTTGCAGAATGGAAACTGTTTTCTTCTATAGGGGAAAGAGTGGAGATGTGTGCGCAATGGCTTGGCTTCTCCAGCATGTTGGAGAAGTAAGGATGCTACCCAAACCCACACTTGGACCTAATGAAAAGCGACAGAGTCATTGGTACTTGATCAGTTATCGAAGTCCACCACACACCTAAAGCAGACACTTTTCTGAGTATGACCATGGGGGCATTAAATTCAAATGGATGACATCCAGCCTTGTTGCAAAAAGCAGAAGTCCTGGTGCCGGTGGACATTCAGGAGTGTATTTATCTCCTGGCTTCTTGGCCGGAGACAGCAGCATCTTCAGTGACATCCTGGGAGTTCCTGAACATCAGGATAGAATTGTAAATCTTCAGTGCGGGACCCAGCTTGATCTTCATCACTTTGACAATATCTGCTTGGGTCAGAAGCAGGAAGGCTCTGCCATCTATCTGCTATAATGAAAGAAACAATCACAAATATAATTATTCCACACTGGAGCCTTTTTATCCATCAGTAGCATTTCTGGGGTTTGGAGTGTGACACAGAACTCATCTGGCCTTGCTAGATGGAATCGCCCCACTCCTTCATTGGAATAAAGTTAAATCAACTCCATTGTTCTCTCAGAATAGAGAAATCGAATTAATTTGAAGGTTCTCAGCTTGTTAAATATAAAAACTCAATGTATTAATTTAACCAAGCACAAACTTCCATTGTTATTTTTCAAGATTTTCGGCTCGAATGTATCAAGAACTTTAAGAGTATCACCATGTCACTTCAGAGCGTAAGGCACCATGAGCATGCTCTGTGTGGTGTTACTGTAGTGGGACACTGGGGACAGAACATTGGGCAGCAGAAGGAAATAGAGTGTAGCTTAGCCGTAGGGTGGGATAGCATACAATACACCCCTCCCCCAAAACACTTCCATGTGACAGTCCATGATCTGTGAAATCTCACAACTCATTAAGCAGAAGTATATATTATGACAATGGGGACCTTCTGATTTAAAAATAAATAAATCTGTGTAAACACATATTTGAAATATTAGAAAACTTGGGCCAACTAGATGGCTCAGAGGGTAAAATTGGTTGTTGCTAAGCCTGATGACGTAAGTTCAATCCCAGGAACTCATGGTAGAAGGACAGAACTGACTCCTGACATTGTCCTCTGACCTCTGAATGCACACCACAGCATGTGTCCATATGGACATGCGTACAAATCAGAATAAAAACTAATACTAAAACATCAGAGAATTTTATCTCTAAAAGTTTAGAAGTCCCATTTGGCTATCAGAATAATGATTTGTCTTTATCCTTTTAACTGCCCAATATTTTCAAGTTTTCTTTCTAGAATAAAAATACCATAAACAGAAAATAACTATTTCATTTACTAAGTTTTAAGTGCGTTTGGAAATGATACCAGAAGGACTCTTGGCTCCAGTCTTGGGGAGCGATGCGCGCGTTAGTGACCTTCACTGTGGTAAATGGATGCACACGGTACTTGTATACATGCATATCAAATCACCATGTTGCATACTTGGACTACACTCAGTCCTCCTGTGATAGCTAAATGTCTTCAAGTTAGGAAAGCACGTGGCTGTATGAAATGCCATGCATGCAAACCCACTTGAATCTGACAGCAGGGACCTCTTAGAGTTGGCCACTCCCTGATGGCAGTGATCCCTTTGCTGGAAGGATGTGGGCTCTTGGGTAGGCTTTTTAACTCTTATAAAAAGCCCAAAAAACTTTGGATAACTCTATGATAATACTGCCTGATGAAGACACATCTACCTGTTCTCCGAGGCTGACCTGGATTTAGCACCTGAATTTTCAGGCACAAACCCCTAACCAAATAGTCAGTGTCCTAAGCATGAGATAGTGGTGGTGAAGATGGCAGCTATCATTTATGGAGATACAGGAATCTTGTATAACGTGTTGTTTGTGTGTTACTCTCCTGATGACTCTGTAAGGTAGATGAGGAAACCTGGACTGTCAGGCTTCACTATGTGCTCACACAGTCTCAGAGGCAAAGCTGGGGTCCCAGGCAGTACCTAGTTCTGCTCCATATTGCTTTGCTTACTAAGAACCCACTGGTTGGTGTATTTAAAGATCCCATCCCTAAGTATGTGTATTAGGTGGGGAGGAGCAAGAGGGTTTCAGGGATTTGCCCACAGTGTTCAGAAAGTATCAAGCTTGAAAACTCCCACAAAGGGTTTGGTATTCATCAGAAAGACAGACTCACAGACAAACTCGGTCTTGGGTTTTACTGAACAAAGAGGGTGGGCTGTGTGCAAGCCTGGGTAAGGCATGCTCCGGTGGAACCACAAAACCCCTGAGGTTTGTTGGATACTATCAAAAGCTGCAGGGAGGGGTCTGACGATCCCAGGCCCCAGGACTTCAAGATTTCCCTTGAATTGTGCATGCTCTGAACTCAAAGGGAGACAGGGACTTCATGCTTTAGATTCCCAGGACATAGCTTTCTGAAGCACTGAAGAACAACAGGGAAAACTCTAGAGTTATCCAAGAGGAAGTCTGTGACACTGCCCCTTTCCCACTGTGCCTGGCCTTCCTGATGGCAACCTCTAAGGTAAACTCCTTTGCAGAGAGTGTTCTGAGGACAAAGAATAATGGTAAGAAGCTCAGCACGGTACCGGCTCCTAGCTGTCATGTGATAGAAATTACCACCATCATTATTTCTCTACGGTCTACAGCAGACCCAGTCTTTTCTGCAGCCCCTAGGACTGTGAATTTGCTAGCTTTCGAAAAATGCTGAGCAATTGAGAACATTCCCAACCATGAGGGGGTAGGAGGCATCAATGCCACAAGAGGATGCTGTGGCTTCCCACGTCCATTCTGAAGCAGGTACAGGCAGAGAGATGGGCTCAACTTACTCTCACTTTAGAGCAGATTATTCGTCCCTGTCCCCAAGGCTGCCTAAAGCCACCAATGCGAAGTCCTCACAACTGCCACAGGCACTAATTTTCTAATCCGTGTGCTTCCGCACAAAAAACGTCAGAGTGTGGCAGCCAGCACCATGTGACAGCAGGACAAAGGGTAAGAATGTCCAAGCACAGGCAGCACCACCACTGGGCTCCTCTGGGGTTCCTCTCTCTCACCTCCTCCCTCCAACTATTCTTATTTACACTCAAATAGATGGATACAAGGCACTCCCAGGCCGACATGTCCGGAAATATATCTAATTTTCCCATTTATTACCTCCTTCTTGAAGCACTTGGCATGTTCTTCACAGCCCAGAAGGGACTGTACAAACTCAGCCACCTACGACACAGGAGGAGAAGCCGAATTTAAAATATGAATCTGGAGTAACTTGGGGGTTGGAGGAACTCCACCTGTGAATAAAATGGACCCCAAGCCCCAAACACTTTGAATTTAAATCACATTACCTTTTTTTTTTTTTAAGCTCATTAGGTGTGTCCTGCACCCACTGTTTTTCCATCCTTTTGTCGCCCAGCTGGGTACACAGGGTAGGTTGACAAGGGGACAGTGATGACCCACATTGGTATGGAGCTCTGGCACAGGGAAAGCATCCTGCATCTGGTCCTCCTAGTCATGTGGGAGTGGTGGCCTTGGAAAGTAGTTAGCACAGGGCCACCGAGATATTGGGAACACCTTGCCCACAGGTACTTCCAAATAGCAAATTCCTCCTTTACACATCACCGGTTGGTTCTTGAGCGCACCTCCCCTGGTACCTGGCAAACATGCACATGTCTGTGCTGAACTAGATTCCCATGGAAGTGATGACAAAAAATGGAAGCTTAACGACCTAATAGCCCTACGTAACCAGGCAGCAGTTAGCAGAGAATTTGGAAGTCAGGGTAGCTATTCCCAAGCTCTGAGTTCTGGAAATCATTCTCCTCAACTTGACTTTCCCTCCTACCTCATAACTCATCTCCTTCATAACACACACACACACACACACACACACACACACACACACACACACACA
>NW_026591450.1:2388017-2392312 GCF_907164565.1 Psammomys obesus | reverse complement strand
ACACACACACACACACACACACACACACACACACACACACACACACAGAGAGAGAACAGTACATACAGACATAGGCAGCACATACAGACAGACACACACACACTTGTGAGTGCACGCATGCATCCACACACGCACGTATACACACACAATGCACCACACACACACACACACAATGCATACAAACAGACTGACACACAGGCAGACAGACACATCTATACCCACCCCATATACACACAGACACACAGACACACACACAGGCACTGACACACAAATTTCCTTGTAGTAAGAGAGCTTGATGACCTGACACACAGTGCAGGCAGCCTCTGAGTGTCCCCACAGACACCGCTTGTTTAGACAGATGCGGTGTGGACTTGGGGTGAGAGGATGGTGGTGGCAGTGTTTTGACAGATCTGGCAGGCCGTGCCTAGGCTGGCCCCTGGCCCAGCTGGGGCTGGAGTACATGGATTCCTAGGGTTAAGCTCTTAGGTGAACTGGCTTGTTTTCCCTTTCTAAGTCCTGGTTCGACTAGGTGGGGAGCAGCCGCCAGCACTTCCTGTGAGATGGAGAAGATCTGCAGGCAGCTGAAGAGCCTGGGTCCTTACACAAACACACTCTGCCTCCCCAGAGCACTGAGAGCACGTATGCCCTCTAAGACTCTGCAGAAACCAGTGGACTCTGCTTCTCTGAGGGCAGAAATGGACACCAAGAGTTGAGATGACAGTTCTTAGGGCTCAGAATAGTGGGGACCGGCACCCAGAAGATGCACCTGTGCTCCCGTGGCCACATTTGGTCTATGGGAACTAAAAAGAAAATCAGCCTTTGGGGGGACACTTGGCAGGTACCTGGTGTCTTCTTTGCTCACCTTGGCACTGCAAGTCTAGCTGAGCAGAATGACTTTACGAATATCCTTGTAATGTGGAAGGGAGGGTGTAAATTTTGGGAAATGGCCCTCAGCAGGCAGCAAGCTTCGATGCACAGACATCTCCCTGAGGCAGGACGCCAGCGCAAGTGTGAGCAGACCCAGACTTTGTTCGACACAGCAGCTGGTGGTCCACCGAAAGGCCGTGCTACCACGCTGAATGGCAGAGGAAGCTTGGTCCCTTTGCAGAATTAGTATTGGTGTCTTTTCTAGGTGACCAGGAAGCATGGAACGTATGTTGGCTCTATGCAGGGAGCTGATGAAAGCTATGGAGGCTGCTGGTCAAGTCACTTTGATGGGAAACTGAGTCAAATGACAGTAGTGGTAAAGGTGGCTGAAGTGTGACCCCCAGAGCTCAGGGCTTTGGCGTGTCTGAGTCCTCCCCCAGGCTGCTCTTTTGGCTGAGAATATCCATTCTAAGTATGAGGGCTTTGTAATGGGCACACCTCTGAACAGGACTGAACTATCTAAGGCTCTGATCACAGAAAGGAGAAAGGAGGATGCCATGTGAGGCATGATACACTATCGAATGTGTATCCACAGGAGACATGCAAAGTCTTCAGCATGGAAAGACTGCAGCTCAGGGGAACTCAGGAAAGATCTTGGAGGAGAGGCTCCGCCAATATATACAGTATTTCCTGGGATTAAAATTCTTGACAGATGTGTAGATTTGCAGGAGCCAGCCTAGAAACAGGACAGGTGTGAGCAACACCAAGGAGTCGGAGGAGAGGGTGAATGGAGGAAGGCAAGATGGTATGGTCTCCTCCTGGGATGGAGGTTTGCTTCTAGCAGCAGACAGCAGGGAGCCTGATGTCCAAGTTCTCAGCTTGGCCACACATCGCTATCTCCTGCAGAGCTTACAGCCTGACTGAAACATGGGCTCAGGCCAGAGACTACAAATGAGCGGAACTGGACTGAGTCCAAGCGCTGGGCTTTTCTTGTCAGAGTTCCGAAAGGACACTGCTGTGTGGTGAGAGCTGGGACCACAAGGCAAGTGAGAGCTGTGAAGGTGAGACTTCGAGGTCAGCCTAGACTGCTCAGGCCACCTTCTGTGGGGCGGGGACCAGCTACAGCCTAATGAGAAGCATGAAGGTCAGGAAAGCCAGTGCTGAGAGAGGAGAGGGTGCAGAGGTCAAATCCTCTGCACCGGACAGGCTGGAATGGAGAAAGGAAGCCTAGCCAAGCACCGGCTCCCTGTCACAGGCAATTCTTGTGCGGAGTGTTTCTATATTGTGGGGCACTGTTGACATCTCAGGCCTCTAATCCCTGGCTGTGAATGGCAATGTTGCCAGCTAGCTGTGACATCCAAGAAGATATTTCCATAGCTCGTCAAAGACCCCCTTGGGGATAGAGTCACTGTTAGAGTGACCCTTCCACAGGAAGAATAAGCATCATGGGAGAAAAACAGAGAAAAGGTTGATCAGGATGTTTTTCAGGACCTATGTTCTGTTCCACCTCGCTCAGGATCAGCGCATGGAAAGAGTGTCGGTCACAGGGACGGTGGGCTCCCATGACGTGCTGAAGTAGTTGGCTAAGACATGCTCTCTTGTGCCAAGAGCTCCTCCTTACTGCAGAAGGGTGGCAAGCCGCTCTGATCATCTGCATGCATCACTGGGTCCTGGCACTACAAGGAACCCCTCCTCTCCTTGAGGGTAGGTATCCAAGTGCTTGCCATCAACTGCAAAGGTTGATGAAGGAAGAAATAACACAGGGCACCAGGGCATCAGCAGCACAGAACAGAGTGTGTGCTGCTGAGTGGGAAGAATTGACACTCCCTCTTACAGTGCCACCAGCACATTTTTTGGGTTGTGGGCTCCTTATCTTAGCTCTCTGCACACAGCAGGACCTCACCACCTGTCTCACCTGCTCCGATTTTTGGAAAGGTCCTCATTCTTGTTTTTGGTGGCAAAGACCAACGCCATGAAATCTACGGAGGAAAAGGCCTTTGCCCAGATCTTAAAAATTCCCAGAGGCATCTGGGTGCAGTGACGCATTCCTGTAACTCCAACATTCTGGGAGGCAGAGGCAGGAGGAGCTCTGTGAGTTCAAGGCCAACCTGGTCTTCAAAGTGAGTCCAGGACAGCTAAAGCTACATAGAGAAGCCCTGTCTGAAAAAAACAAAACAAAACAAACAAACAAACAAAAAAATCAAAGGCCTTTTTCAGTATTATTAGTGGACTCTTACTGTCCCTAAAAGTAAATCACATGTCAAATCGTAACAGAAAGATTGTTTGATTATAGATTTTGCAGGTGGAAATGGTGAGGTTTTGCCTACCATAGTATAATACTGAAGGGTTTCCTTTTCACTCTCCTGTTCAAAGACCCTTTCTCCTACAAATGTGTGATTAAAAAGCAGACAACTGCTCAGAGAGAGTGACCTCTCTGAAAGAAGAAACAGTTATAATTTGCTACTCAATCTCGTGCAAATGACAGCTGTGAAGTGAGTCTAGTTTCAAGGTAATAATCACCCCATAAAGCCTTGGGGGGACCCACGCCATGGCTGGATCTGGAGAACCCATGCTGTGGGAAGATGTTACATGGCCCCAAACCCTTGGCTCTGATTCTGGGTTGCGTTCCTGGTTTGGAGGCTGCTCTGTGGCCTTGCACCATTAGTAATGGTTCTGGGGATCTCGCTGTGTACAGGAACTGACAGGTGTCTGTTTGCCATGTTCTTGGGAGCACCATATTCTGTGTCCAAAACCTCAGCTTCATTTTGGAAGGGATCCAAGCAAGTTAATTGTTGGCATGAGACAGCAGTTTGGGAAGACGAAGAAGGATGACTCTGCCTGGACTCTCCTATGAGCTTTACCCAACTCATGTCCCCCCATGACCTACTTTCCCTGGCTTCCTCTCTGGCACTCAGCACGCCTCTCTTCTGCAGTGGGCTGCTTCTTCAACCTTCCCAAATGATGCTCCTCTGTTGCTGAGCCTGGAGATGTGAGCTGGGTCGCACTGCCTGAAATTCCACCGGGGACTGTGTTTCCACTCTGACTCTTCTTTTTTTCCTCTAACAGCAGAGTTTATTTGCCCTTTTCTCGAAGGGTCCAATTGCAGAAGGCTGCTCTGCTTAGCCAGCGGTCCGCTGCATTTTTCAAAACACTGCCTCTTGTGTAAAGTCTGCTCTTAAAGGGACTGCCATCTTTTATAGTTAATGAACATTTAGGGAGAACTTGGTTGGGAGCTGGACAATTTATATGTTGTGCTTTAAGGAGCAATTTTAGAATGGAAGAGGTAAAAGCGTCTACACGATAGCCAGTCAGAACTGAGCTGTGCCTGGATGGTAAATGTAGTCTGTGCATGTGGAACAGGGGCTGTTCATTCCTTCCTTTATTCATTCATTCATTCATTCATTCATTCATTCATTCATTCATTCATT
>NW_026591450.1:2233546-2388007 GCF_907164565.1 Psammomys obesus | reverse complement strand
ATTCATTCATTCATTCATTCATTCATTCATTCATTCATTCATTCATTCATCACACAGACATTGGCCAAACACCTACTCTGAGTAAAAAGATTCGCTATGAAGATGTGCAGAAATATATTTTTAAAAACCCTAAAATATTTTAGTCTTTAGTCTTACAAGTTTGTCCTCTTACATAGGTAGAGTATGTGCCTGTCCCAGAGTGAGGACATTTGCTTCCACAGAAGATAACTTAATCCGCTCTCACAGCCTCACCTCTAACGTAGAGTTACAAAGCAATAACATTTATGACATGTAATATATTACCATGTGTTCTCTCCTTTCATTTCATCGCCACTAAATCCACTTCACAGCCTCCCTATGCTTTGCAAACAGTGCTGTGGGAGAGATGGCCACAGTGACAAAGGAGATAAAGCCAGTTCCCAGCTCTGTGGAGAGTGACAAAGGGCCTGAGCTGCCTCCTCTTCACGGGTAGCATCACATGGAACAGAGGTCTGCCTCCCAGGCCAGGATGGAGACAAAGGGACTATTCTCTCTCTCCTTCTATAGACACCCCATGCTAGATCTCACTGAATGGCACTCAACACAAGATGCCCGAGTTCATGGCAGCACACCTTGTCTGTGGCAGGGCCTCCCTCTGACGTGTCTCCTACTAACAAAGCCAGAAGCCACTATCTCATTCTAGGTCAGACCTGGGCTGCCTTTTCAATCATCTCTCCTCAGCTGCCATTCTTGCTGTGGTGTCCAGAGCAGCCTCCCATCCTGTGGGTGACAGTACCCTACTGATAATGGTACTTACTGAATGCTTCCCCAGCGCCATGGACATCCCTTGAGAGAGCCGCCTCTTAAAATACCACAAAACCCACATTTAAAATCCAAGGAAGATCATTCTTGAGGGCATATTTCGGTGTTGGGAAATGTGTGCGGTGATTAGGGACACAGGAATAAGCCCTAGGTGTTCTTGTTCTCAAGTGCATCTTATTAGATGTCAGAGCCTGGCTTTGCCAGTAATGAGAAGGGTATCCCTAGAATACATCCTGATGGAAGGCCTGGTTACAGCACATCAGAGGGAATCAGGGGCAGGGCTACTTGTTACAAGGTTCTTGGCCTTCCTGGGGCTTTGTCATTAATCTAAAGGCCTTAGAGCCTCTTCTTGCAGCAAAAAGCTGAAACTGTACATGCTCTGTGACAGATCTGGAAACTGGAAATTGCCTTCCTAATGGTTTGTTGGAGCATTTTAGCCTCCTTACATCTTCTTTTGAAACATCCCCAGTCTTAAAGAGATGGAGCAGCCAGTCCCCTTTGTCACCTTCAACCTCTTGCCTTTAAGTTTGTTAAATGTTAAACTTGAACAGCTCAGAGCCTCCTTCCCCATCAGTCACCTGTTTACTGCTTCATGGGCTCACATCTCCCCCACCCCCCGCCCGGGAAGTAAATAAAAGCATGCCTTCCTCCATTATAGGAGACACTTAGTGTGTGCAAGCTTTCGGATCTCACATCCAGCTCTCAAGTCCCCGGCTGGCAGTCTCATCCCTACACAGTTAGATTCTTAGGCTCATACCTCACAAGACCTTGAAGGCTTGAGGCATTCCTCAAAAGGCACAAGGAAAGACGTGTGTATGTCCGTGACTCGCCTCTTGGAGCCTCTATCCCATGGACTCTTGACACCTGAGTTGCCCTGCTTGCCTGGAGCCTTGTTGATCCTCAGTTGGCCCCATTCTCAGTTCCTGATTCCTCGGCAGCTGTCTCTGGGAATTATGCTTTGGGGGAGCACACACCTCCTATCCCTGCCCGCACCCTCTGATGGCAATACCCTGCTTACCATTTATTACTACATCATGCTGTGGAGTCTCACCTCCTGCTCTTCATTCTGTCCCCCTATTGATAAACTGGTCCTTCTCCTGACCTTAACACAGGTCCCCATTCTTTCAGAGATACTCCTTGGATTTGCAGATCTCGCAAGCTATTATCCTAATTAAGTGCTAAGCTGCTTAGTCCCGAGACTATAAAAGGAATCACTTTTAGCTCACTTTGTTCTTTGTCTTTCCCGTCTTACCTACCATTCATGCATTGAGTTTGAGTTTTAAAATAACCACTGAAGTTAGATGTTTGTACCATAGCACTCAGCCCAGACCCCTGCCACTCTGGGGCGGAGGGAGCTGCTGCCAATGTAGTGGGTAGCATATTCCTCTCCTTGGATTTGCTCTCTCTCTCTCTGCAGTAAATCATTCATGACTCACTATAACACCATGCTCAGAGTGTGACTGTCTGCCCAAGAATCAAACAGACTACAGCCGCTGACTGAGCCATTCTGTCCTGTCACCCTCCCATGCAGCCACTGTTCCCTGTCCCGGGTTAGCATCCTCTATGCTCAGTGTGTATGCGGTGGGAATACACCAGCTCAGAGCTGTGGATTATGTGGCCAAAAAAAAGTCACTCAGTTTTTGGGCATATCAATTTCTTCTTCTGTCAAAGAGGTAGAATAAGATTTTGTGCCTTGCCATCATTATCCAAATATATACTGTTGTCCATGTGATGATGGGCTGTGAGCTAAGGATTTATCGAGAGGGGAGGAGCCAACTTCAGGCTTACTTTCCAACAGGGAGAAGAGCAAATGACCAACTGGGAAATCAGTAAGGAAATGCTTGTCAATTAGAACTCCCCAATTGTTCAGTGCCCTTTTACATATGATTTCATCATAATCATAGTAGGTTTTAGTTCAGTTGGCTTGGTCATGAGCACACTTTGCAAAGTAGTGCAATTCTCCAAGAAGGTACAAACCCAAGTACTCTGGGGACAGGGTCCTGCTCTTCTGCTCTCCCCTGTATTCTCTCGTCCATTGACTCAGCTCTCTGCTGTCATGACAATATGGCCCCATCACTACATAGAATGGACAGGAGGTGGGTAGGGAGATACAGCATGCCAAGGAACAATGGCAGCTCCCTCTTCCTCTTGCTGCAGGAAACTGGGTAAAAGGGAATCCCAGGATATCAGAGGAGGTCTCTGGGGAGTATGCTGCAGATTTTCCAAGTCTGTCCAGCCTCAGTGCAAGACTCTTAGAAAGAGAAGCTTAACCCGTACCAAGGGAAGGGGATTGGTGTAGGTGCTTGGAGCACAGGTCGAAGCTAATTTAGCTCCAGAACTGTATCAATCCTTGTCCATAGAGAGAACCAGGGTTTCCTAGGTTGAAAAGACATTATCTGAGGTCAGCCAGTGAAGTGATATCTTTGTCAGTCAAACAATGTGTTCCCTTAAATGAGCACGTTAAATAGGAGACACTGCTTCAATGGTACAGTAAGCACTGAAGCTTAACTGATCCACACAGAGCAGCAACACTGTGAGGCACGACTATATTGGAAACCAATACTGTGAAATCTTATCCGACTCTCCCCACTGTAAAACATTGCACCCGCTGTTGTAACAGTAAGTCCACTAAAAGTCGACGTGAGGTTTACCTGGTAATCTTGCAGTATGGGGGAAGAAACCACCGAGGCATGTCCTGTCTCTAAAGGGGAGCACACAGGATCACCCAGCGCCCAGCACGTCTGGAGCAGTGCTCTCCCAGAGAAAAGGTTTCTAAGCATAGGGCTTTATGCACTAATGCTTCTCCAGTCAGAACAGGGCAGTGGATTTGGAAGATCTCGGGTGACTCTGCTCTGCTTAGCAAGGGGATGGTGAGAAGACACAGCAGGTGAGACTAGAGTAAGGCTGGGATGGAAGGAGCTACATCAGCCAGGCAGAGAGTGGGCTTTCCCAGTGTCTTCAAAGGCTTGCCTGACTACTGCTCAATTTGAAGCTTAAGCTTCATAGAGAACTCGCACGCACGAGGTCTGAGATGTGCAGGTGACATTTCCCCCAGACAGTAGAGAAGCCCGGCTTTGTTTCACTCCCGTGTCCCCAGTGGCTCTTCTCACCTCATCCACTGTCCATCTGGCCACTCGGCTGGCTTGGATATCGGCCACACCTGGAAGCAGCTTGCAGTGCTGCTCCCTGCCTAGGGGGAGGTCTCGGAAAGGGCGGGCAGACATGGATGTCATGGAGACCGACTGCTGTAGCACCCGCTGCACCTGTGCAGCTGAGTATTCTGCAAGAGAGAGCAGCATAGAGTGAGCACAGCAGACACTGCAGGGCAGTGGGTGAAAAAGCACAGGTAGTCGGTATTGTTAGAGGAGTCCCCGGGCTAGCCTGTGCCACTTAACTGACTTAGACCAGGAAGTGTGTGAAACTCATCATGTAAGGCCTCCATATGTCTGGTTCTTAAGCAAGTTCAAATAATCTCTGTGAGGATCTGCTTGGCCACAAGTGAAGTGCTAGGTTGTCCCCAGCTTTTCTCTCCTTATACCAAGAGTCAGAGGAACCACAGAGCCATGCAGGATGTGAATACTGGACAGACCGGAGCCTGAACGACACAGGATATATGTGTACACAAAGAACAGTTTCCTCCTAGAAGCCACTTCCCGCATTAATAAAGACAGAATGAGCCCATATTCATGAGTGTCTCCCTAAATTCTCCTATGATACTGAATAAAATACAGGAGTGTTCCCATGAGAAAGTGCGTGACATCAGCTGATACTGTAGAGTCCCAGAAATATGTCATGACCTCAGATGCAGGGACACAAGGTCAGGGCACCCAGGGAGCAGAGCCACAGCTAAGATGCGACATCTCAGCTCAGACATTCTTAAGGGACGCCTTCTTTATTAAGCAAGAAGTCTGAATGGATCCCCATTATATGGTACGAGGGGCGGTGGCTGCAGCTTGTTCAAGACAGGCTGTAATCACCGCAACGAGATCCCATCACATCACGGCCAAACATTCATGAACACTGTCACCCTAGTGGGTTTCTCCTTTCAGAACGTTAGTCAGGCCTGGCAGAACAGGCATGTAACCCCAGCACCAGGGCATGGATGGAGCCAGAAGTATTTGTTTGGGACAGACATGGGGTTTATAGGGAGCTCTTGGTCCACCTTAGGCTATATAGTAAGTCTCTATCTCAAACAACAAAACAAAGTGGATTTACTCTTATGTTCTATCCCACCAGTTAAGATGGAACTCGGGGCAGGGGAGGTCCTTTGTGGTGTGAGGAGATCTAGAAGCTCAGTCAGTGAAGCGACTGACTACCTTGCAAACACGAGGACCTGAGTCTGACATCCACAAGCCACGGGAAAGAATTGGGTGTGGTGGCATGTGCTGTAATGGCAGGGTTGGGGAGGAGGAGACAGATCACTGGGGCTCACTGCTCAGACAACCCAGCACAACGGGTAAGCTCCAGGCAGAGATCACCTCTCAGAGGGGGTAGACAGTGCCTGAAGGTGACACTTGAGGTTGTCCTATTTCCATGGACACACATACACACATACACGTACACACACTGAATGCATCACATCAGCACACACAGGTACATACGCACAGGCTCATGTACCTGCACATACACAAATGGACACACACAGACACATGAACACATACACAGTGAGGAGCCACATCAGCACACACACACACACACACACACACACACACATATACCTGTGTACCTACACATACATGAACACACACGTGTATAATAAAGACAGAGGTCTGCTGAAATAGCCTTGGACCTCCAAATGGATAAAGAGCAAAAACCATCACAAATGCTAACACAAACCTCTGCCCCTATAATGACATCCTTGAAGATACTTTCAGTTCATATTAACTAACTAAAATCTACAGAGACTTAAAAGACTTTAAAAGGCAGATGGCAAAGGGAATGCTTCACACCTTCCGAAAGCCTCTTTTCCTAATGCAAGTGGCAGGTTAAGCAGAAGCAGCCACACTGCAACTGAGAGCTCATTATTGGGCTATCATGTTATATTCTGTTGAGAGTCTAAAAAACTCATTATGCAGATATTTCCACCTCACAATTATAGTTTTCAGTGTAAAAGGCTGACCTGTATTTTGCGTGGTCAGTCACATACCTGCTTGGAACCAGGAAGGCCCTGAATGGTGTGTGAGCTGTCCATCACTGTGCTCTTCTGCACTGCTCTTGTGGACTAGAGCAGAGACTTTCATATTTACTCACGTTTGCTGTCTGCCCAGATAAAAAGACAGCAAAATTGCAGGCTTCTTCCTAATTCTTATGCTCCAGTTGCAAGCGGCGGCAAATTCATCTCTAACTGCTGATTGTCCAAGCTGACCTTTTTAGTATGTAAATAGGTTATCTCCCTTCATGTAGTTCAGCCAACAGTATGTTAGGCTGCAGGTTCCGATGGGAGATTTCACACCTTGTTGGAAAGGCCAGCATGTTGACAAATGTGGTTGTTCTGTAATGAAGTCGTCTGGTGGCATGAGAGCATATTAAAAAAAAAAAAAAAAAAGGGCCCTGAAGCCTTGGCATTACGGGCCAGTGTGTAGTTGCAACATAGATGCCGCAGACCTGCCTGGAAAACCAAGAATTTAAGCTCCAGCTTTCAGATGAAGGCCAGAATCAAAGACCAAACACTGGCTTTTTTTCCCCCTGAAAATTATAGTGGGGTTGCTTTGCTAAATAGAACAGACTTAAAAATAAACAAAGATATATCTCAAACGTATGTGAATCTCATTATTCATCAATTGAGTAAATGAACCAAGAACCATTTCCAATATACAGAAAACTCCGAAAAGACACAGTGGATCTTATATTTAGAAGGTACAGAGATATCAAGTTTTGGCGATAAGCCTTTTGTGTTTCACAAATAAATGCAGAAGGCACTAAAATGGGAAAGAATCTGTGTGTCCCCAAGGAAGAAGATTGTTGAACTTTGGAGGTAGCTGTGCTGAGGCTTACTCTTGGAAGCTCATATAACATGGGCCTGACAACATCTGGATGGTTCTGGGGTTTCTTAGCTCACTGAAGGCCACTGTCAGCTTGGCTCTAGACTCTGGAAAGTGGTGGAGAGTAATTCCAATTAGTTCAGGGGAAAATTATAGCCTTGGGCTAAAAAAGGTGGAGCATGGCAGCTCTACGTGGGACACTTGATGTCGTCCATTGTTTGTGAACAGCGCATCATGCCTTTTCCAAAACAACCTTCTCATCTGAAGACCAGTGAAATGTGTGTCGCTTAGTTATCTGGAAGCTCATGAAAGCTGGGCGAATAGTGTGAGATGCCACCGGAGGTCCTACCATGGATGGTGGGAAAGACCTACAGCGGTCTGAGGAGTGGATGGTCCCTACAGCTCAGAATTTCCTCTGGGCGACGGCTGTGTTTGTTCATTTACAACCCTGAGCCCGAGCGATGTTTGCCAGAACCAGTTACGTGCCAAACACAAATAACATATTTTTTCTGTACTGCTATCAGTTTTGCATCACAATATGAGAATTTTTTTTGTTTGTTTTTTATTAAACCGTCCAGGTTTCTTACTCTGTTTAGAACAGCGCTAGGTACAGAGTGAATGTCTCGTACTTATCAGGCATCACATGATTGTAAGAAGGAATGAGGGCTTTCACAGTTTCATAGTGAATATGGAGACAGCCAACATTTCCAAAGCCGGTTTGCCTAGGTTTTAATTCTCTGAAGGCCAAAATCCTTTCACATTCACAACCTTTGGTTCCTTGTTCAGATCTCACACCTATGTGATCCTGGGAATGACGGTGTGGCAGCCACCAACATGGAAGGAAACATGACAGTAGCTGCTCTCAAGGTAGAATGGGACATTTGTTCCCCAGGCAAACTGGGACAGATATAAGTCAACCACCCTGACACTGCTAAAACACACTTGGCCTAGGTGCTTGGGGAGTATGTGGCTATTGATAAATCTTAAAATCAGGGGATTTATATTGTTTTAAATTCTGTGCATAAAAAACTTTTTTAAAAAAATTCCCTCAAAATTCACACATATTTTCAAGATGTGAACATACTGATTTTAAGTTTTTCTTGAACCCAGTAGAGCTCACCTCACAACGGATACCTCATAACTGTCTCTCAGCACTTTAAAGATCATCAGAATTATTGGAACTATAACAGTCATATAACAGTCATATTGCATATAACTATGCTTCTGTCATCAATGGGCCATAGAGACCACCATGGTCACGCAAGAATACCATGGCGCTAAAAAGTTCCTACTGCCTCCTATTTTTATTACGCCTTTCACATGGCCAGTGAGTAAATACTTCTGTATTCCCATTGCATATAATAGTCTGCACAGTTTACTTGTATAGCCTAGAGTATGTCAGGTTCTACAGTACAGCTTACATGTATAGAGGCTAGCTCATTTAGAAAAGCGTTAAGTACGCTCTGTGGTGGGTGCACAATGAAGAAATTGCATGGACCCGTGCAATTTGCTGAGTTTATCTGTCATTAATCAGCCTGTGAATGCACTGTCCTCCTCAACCCAGGAGCAGCTGATCTTCTAGCAGGAGGCACTGGAGTGTTTTCCATGAACACAGGAGAAAGGTTTCTCTGCTTATTTCATCCAAGGGCTCCGGCACCCCAGCCGTTTCCACCTACCACAGCTGGCTGAGGTCTGGGCGGCTTCCTAGTTACACAGTCTCATGCAGCAGCCACTCCTACCAGCTTCCCGAGAAGCCAGCTTAGGAAATTCAGCCTGTAAGAGCATTCTCCTGTGAGAGGTCTCAGCACTTTAATTAAACAGAATGTCCTCTGTAGCAGAAACTGAAACACATGTGTAATCCTGGCTTTGCCTCTCACACCAGCATGAAAGAGACAAAAAATCAAAACTACCTCTGCGTTTAGGGTACTTTCCCTTTCAGAAAACAGAAGATATAATCCCAGCCACCTCAGTCATTGCCACCTGTGGAAAAAATTAGAAATTCTTTTACATCTTCCTTTTCATTTTAAAGTTGGTATTCACAGTTTAATATATATGTTATATATATCACATGTGTTTAATGATTTTGTGAAGATACTCAGAGATTTGGAACACTCTCCAGGTTCCCAGGCTAATCCATTCAGCAGCACATCTCACCTTAGGATAGAAGCAGGCCCTCCACCAGAGTGCTGAAAGACTTGGCTGAGCTCTCGTCTCTTTAGAACAGCACAGAGAGGAGCATTCTGAAGGATGCTGAGACATTACCTGTCCTACAGAGGCAACAGCTATTGCCCTGGGAGAAACACGGTCTCAGAAAACTGCATCCAAGGGTGAGAGGGGCCTTTTAGTCTCAAGACGCCGAGGGGACGGCCAGACTGGCCAGCTTTGGTTGGCATTTGACATGGGGACTATCTTCCCAGAGGCTTCACAGGCTTGCACCATGGAGCACAATAATATGTCTTATTCTCAACTCTACAGATTGCCTTTCTTAAAAATAACGTAGAGTCCAAGGATTTCAAGTCATCTGAAAATAACAAGAAAGTAGGTCCCTGCTTTCTTTCCAGCCCCTCTCGCTCACCCTCCCCACTTCTGCTCTGCCTCCACAAGGGGAAGAGAAATCCTTTATGGAAATGTTCTTTAAAAATATGGCTGTTTCTTCACAAAGGCTTCGCACAACAAAACTGAAGCTAAGTGAGTCATAAGCGGTAAACAAGCCTGCATGACTGGGCCTCAAGCTATTTTTAATCCACTAAAAACGGAGACCCATTTCACAAGGAGCCTTCTCTTCAATGAAAGCGGGAGCCATGCTAGCATGTTTTGTGCTCCACAAAGAGGAAGTAAAAAAATTAAAGTTGCAATTGGCCCTGAAATTCAATTACATGCATTTTTTCCATCTACCATGTAATCTGCGACAGTCACTGGCTGGGGCCGGTCTGGTCTCTGACACTGAGAGTCGCTGTCTGTGGCATTGCATTCCCTTGGGAACTGCTGCTAAAGGGGGAGGCAGCAGGCAGGGCTGGCTTCTCCCTCCAGACATTCCCCATGTCTTGGATTTGCTGGGCCATCGGGTCTGTGTTATGGCATCTTCTCTTCCATGTCTTCACCTGCTTTGTTCGTCAGCACAAAGGGCAAAACAGACCAAGATAAATACAAACATGATCTGCAAGACAACGGCCATGAGTGTGTGGGAGCTTGTGGGAGCTGTGGGAGCGTGAGTGTGGCAGGCACAGGCATTAATGGTGAAGGTACTCAGCTCAGGCTGTTCCTCAGATGCCCGTGCAGTGACTCACACATGCCTCTGTTCCATTCCTCAGGCCCTTACTACATGGAATTCAAACCCTGGCATCTACTTAGGCAGAGCCTTGAGGTTGTGGCTGCCAGTCATCCCTCGTCATGAGTCGCTTCACTGTAGTTGATTTTATATAAACGTGACTGATGAAGGGCAGAGATTCCATGGGGTTTTACGGGCTCTCCACTGGGCTACCAAGAGAACCAGAAGCTGGGTCCTGCCTGCCATGGTAGCCAAGAGACACACATGGCTTTAGAACATTTGCAATGCGGAGTGAATTTTGAGATGTGCTCTAGTATGTCTGGGATTTTGATGACATAGTATTAAAAAGAACATGAATATGTATCCTCTTAAAAAGTCTTTATTTAATACTGAAATGATATTTTGGGTACACTGATTTAAATAAAATATGCTGCTAAAATTAATTTGCTTTATTTCTTTAAACATGACCATGGCAACTATTGCTCTCTTTTTATTAGATGGTCCAAGTCTGGTGAGAGCTGACACACAGCTTCTGTTGAGACCTGGTTTGGCCAAGGAGATAAACAAAAGTAACATTCTTCTTGATGAACCCATGGACAATGGGCTTGAGGTGACCTGTGTCTACCCAGCCCCAACTGCAATAATGGCAGAAGACATAGAACCCTGAGGCTATGGGGCAAACCTGAGCTCAGAGGGGCAAAGGTGCAGGAGACAGACAGCCAGAGTTGTCTTGGCTGCAAGACTGAGCGAAGCATCTCTCTCTCAGCAACAACAGATAATGACTTTAGGGTTAATGAGATGTTGACTGAACGGATGCACAGTTCATTTATCTATCTATCTATCTATCTATCTATCTATCTATCTATCTATCTATCTATCTATCTATTCATTATCTATCTATCTATCTATTTATTTATTTATTTATTTATTAGACTTTATTAACTTTCTATCTCAGCTGTACTCCCCTCCCTAGCCCCCTCCCAATACCACTCTCCCTCCCTCTTCTCCTCCCATGCTCCTCCCTTCGGAGGTCCTCCTCCCCTTCCATCTGACCCTAGCCTATCAGGTCTCATCAGGACTGTCTGCACTGTCTTTCTCTGTGGCCTGGTAAGGCTGTCTTTGAAAACTAGGTTAGGAACCATTCAGATTTAGAGTTGCTCTCTCTAAGGATCACACTCTACCCCCAAAGCACAAATAAGAGAGACTGGGTAACTCTGCTGCCTTCCACCCACCCTGTTCTGGAAAGAAGGATGCTAGAGAACAGGAGCTTTGCTGTCTCAGGTTGTCTCCATTTCCCAGCATACTCCTCAGTTAGTCTGAAAGAGCTCATCGTATGTGAGGCTCCAGTTCCCAGCGTTATAGTCCTGTTCCCACCTCAGTCTCTTGATCTGAGGGAGAAGGGCATGCCTGACTATTGCCTTACTCATCCTTGAAGGCTTCACTCCTCACTAAACAAAGGGGATCACCCACATTGCCCTCCTGCAGGGCCTCACTGCCACATCCCTGAAGGACCATCTCTCCTGCCAGGCTTGTTCTCCAGCTGCACAGGGTCTCTGGGTCTGAGCTCAGAGACCTTCTGTGTAGGTGGCCTAGCTCTTCACAGTGTATGCAGCAGCAGTACTGGGCTGTGTAGACTCTCCTTCCAGAGCTCATTCTTACCTCCCACTCATCTCTGTCTCATCGCCAATTCCGAGGGAACGTACGTAAGCCTGTTTTCTCTCTTCAGAGGCTGCCACCAAGCTGGCTGACGTGTGGGACACAGTCTTCCTGGCATCCCTTACTTCCTTCCAAACAAGCTCTTTCAAAGAGGCTCACTGCCAAACTTGGCTGAATCCCGATGGAGGAAGTGGTACATGAGAACTTCCTGGAGCGGCAGGTCAGGGCGAGGGGCATTCAGTTTAAGCTCTTGCGGGTAGAGCTCTAATACTTTCTTCTGATTCGATTTCAGCAAATGACCCTTAAGGAGGTTCTTGACCCCAGGGTCTACCCCAAGGCTTTCTAGATACAGAGGTCTGGGCTTGTTCCAGCTCAGGCCTCACTGCTCTCCTGCCCTTTTGTCTAGTAGGTTATAATCGCTACCTGCCCAGGCAGCGTCCACAGAGCCCTGGCACCAGCTACCCCGCTTATGCTTTGGTCTCTTTTGGTGGAGTGTATGTACAGGGGCTGCCACAGAGGCCTGTGGTGTGGCACAGACCTGACATGGTGGCCACAGTCCAGGTGCTCAATGCACAATGCTGTTGTTGAAACGCCAGGGGAGCTTTGCTGCAGAGGCAAACAGTGCAGAGCAAATGCTAGTGGGCCAAGCCAAGAGAACGACTCTCCATCCTGCGCTCTCTCATTACTGGAAAGGTCGGAGACTGTTTATGGTGTGAGATCAAACTCACCCCTTAGTTTGCTATTGGAGAAAAAGCTATCCCTTCACCTTAATTTTTAAAATAATGCAGAGAAGGTCCACACTGACTTTTGGTGTTAGTCACTCAACAAGACTTTGGTGGAGTGCATTTTTTGATGGCTAATGGCTGGCCTTTCAGTTTAATATCTGCTTTGCCCAGCTTGAGACATTCCTCATTAACTTCTTTGATTGAATACTACAATCTAGCTGCACAGAATGTATTCGCCTATCTTCTGCAACACCGACCTTCTCGTGCACAAAGGTGAAAATGGAATTGGATACTCACTGGCGCCAACCTGATCAGGAAGCCAGAGTTGCTCTTCTTATGCACTTATTCTCCCCACCTGTGGCTTCTTACTCAGCTCCTCACATCCCAGGGAGGGGGAACTAGCTGTGTGCTTCCTGCATCCATAGACCAGAACAGTTTTACTGCCTGACACACGTGTAACAGTACTTTTGTGGAGTCTGGTAGGTCTGCCATCTTAGCCATGCCTTGGCAACTGGAGGAAGTTGAGCAAGCAGAGCTGGGATGCTCTTCTAACCGTGAGTCTCACACGCTCCTGTCTAAAAGTGTGAGGCTAGAGTAACAATCTGATGGTGGGGTGGGGTCCTATCACTCCCAGAAGCGCCTGAGTCACCTTTCCTTTAAGAGGGATTTCTGTGTTGTAACTGGAGGCATCAACATTCCAGGCAGGTCCTTGTGGGCAGCATCAGATCTTTTTCTCAAAATACTCCTATTCCAGGATTCTCCCAGGATCTATTCAGAGAAGCGTTTGAAGGAGCACTCAGAGCAAATGGAAGAGTGACTGGCATTGCCTCTCAGGTGAAACGATGCAGTCATCACCCTCCCTGCTATGCCTGCCACTCGGGGAACAGCGCCTTGACTCACCATTCTCACCAAACCCTGGCACAGGGAGCTGCCTTCCTCCCTGGCAGCAAGATCAGCGCAGATGCTGATTCCCACTGGGAGCCGAGGGCTCCCCTCATGGTCATGATGACGTGTTCCCAGACAGAAGGAGGAAAATCCATCTGTGGTCCAAGTGGCTTCTCTGCATGTCTCGGGAGCCACCTGTGTCCACTGGTACAGGTGTCCCCTCTGTCCTGCACACAGCTCCCCCACTGAAGGTGGCTCCGGAAAGGGGCACTCCTCAACTAGGTGTTTGGAAAACTGACCTCATATCTCCTGGTTCATTTCATTAAAAGTACAGAATAGTCCATAGTGACCTTGACATAGTAACTGCCCACAAAACACTTCAGTGAACATTTCTGACCCCAAAGCCTGTGTCTGGGGCAGTGGGGAGGGGGGTGACTTACAAGAAACAGGGTGCCCACTTAGATGTATGGCACACCTTCCTGCGATGATCTGTTAAGAACTTAGGACTCCCAAAGTTGTAGATTCCTTTCACAGTTCACTTTTGAGCACTTTCCCGAAGGAAGACTTACTAGCTATTTCCTTCTTGTAGGGATCACATTTATTTAACGTGTTTTTTTGTTTGTTTGTTTTTTTCTGCTTTGCAGAAATGCCAGACACACAGGTGCACAAAGAATGGCCTGCTCCTCCATTGGCCTTAGCTGTGGCTGCTCTGGGTTCCTGCTGCACCCATCAGGACTAGTGAGGGTGAGGCCAAGAGCCCTGGCAACTGTATCTGGTGCCCGCGCCAATGGGCTGCAGCTTAGCTTCTGAGGAGACCCTTCTGCTTGCTTTCCAGGAACGACTCCACTCAGTGCAAATGGACCACAGTGTGTCTCCTGCATGCCAGCCTCCCACCCTGCCATCTTTTATCCTTAACTGGTTTCTCTGGCTGGTTAGATCTAATTACAGAAGACGTGACAAGTGGCAGGGATCAGTACATGTTAGAACAGAAAGTAAACTTACGACTGGTCTCTTTGGCAGATGAAATTGTACTTCTAAAAATATTTTATATACTTTAGTCTATCCTTTAAAAATCATCAGAGCCAGGTGTGCGGTAGTGCATGCCTTTGATCACAGAACTCAGGAAGGCAGAGGCAGGAGGATCGCTGTGAGTTCGAGGCCAGCCTGGTCTACAAAGGGAGTCTAGGACAGCTAAGACTACACAGAGAAATTCTGTCTCAAAAAAGAAAAAAGAAAGAATAAAAGAAAGACTAAAATAAAGAAATATATAAACAAACAAACAACAACAAAAGAAATTATAGAACAAAAAGGTGAATTATACAAGTTTTAAAGACAGTTGACTTGTTTGGAACTGAAATAAATAAGTAAATAAACATACAAAGGACTCAACACATTTTGGTTTCTGGTTTAAGCGTATATAGGAACCTTGTTCCAACCTCATGAAGTTACTCTGTTCAGATCTCCCCTTCTAAGTAAATAGTACCAGAGGCCAACATGCACAAATTATATGTCTGACCTTTTCCAGTTTATTAACATTCACAAAAACAGGGAACTTTAAATACATTCTGTCTCTCTCTCTGAAAAATTGAAAAGCACAAAACCTAAAACAACTAAATCTTTAAATGTTGTTACAATCACGTTAAACACAAAGAAGGTGGCAGAGGGGTAATAGCAACTTGGGCCAGCCACATGCCACACTGTAAACTCTTTTTTTATTTAAATTTTTATTTTTTATATTTATTACAGTTTATTTACTTTGTATCCCAGCTGTAGCACCCCTCCCTCATTCCCTCCCAATCCGGTCCTCCCTCTTCTCCCATGTCCCTCCACAAGTCCACTGATAGGGGGAGGTGATCAAAGAGTTCATGTCAGAGACAGTCCCTGTTCCCCTTATTAGCATACCCACTTAGACACTGGGCTGCCATGGGCTACATCTGTGCAGGGGTTCTAGGTTATCTCCATGAATGGTCCTTGGTTGGAGTATCAGTCTCAGAAAAGAGACTGGTTCTGTTGCTCTCCTTGTGGAGCTCTTGTACCCTCCAGGTCTTTCTATCTCCCCCTTCTTTCATAAGATTCCCTACATTCTGCCCAAAGTTTGGGTGAGTCTCAGCATCTGCTTTGATACCCTACCGGATAGGGTCTTTCAGAGGCTCTCTGTGGTAGGCTTCTGTCCTGTTCCCTGTTTTCTCCGTCTTCTGAGGTCTATCCCATTTGCCTTTCTGGGTGAGGATTGATCCCCTTACCCAGTGTCGTCCTTCTTGCTTAGCTTCTTTAGGTGTACAGAGTTTAGCATGTTTATTCTATATTATATGTCTAGTATCCTCTTATAAATGAGTATGTACCCTGTGTGTCTTTCTGCTTCTGGCATACCTCACTCAGCATGATCTTTTCTAGATTCCACCATTTGCCCCCAAATTTCATGATTTTCTTGTTTTTAATTGCTGAGTAGTATTCCATTGTGTAAATGTATTATAATTTCTGTATCCATTCCTCAACTGAGGGGCATCTGGGTTTTTTCCAGATTCTGGCTATTATGAATAAAGCTGCTACAAACATGGTTGAGCAAATGTCCTTGTTGTGTACTTGAGCAAATGTTGGATATATGCCTAGGATTGGTATATCTGGATCTAAAACAGCATCTTCAACAAATGGTGCTGGTCTAACTGGATGTCTACATGTAGAAAAAAATGCAAATAGATCCATGTTTATCACCCTGCACAAAATTAAAGTCCAAGTGGATCAAAGACCTCAATATAAAACCAGACAGGCTAAATCTGTTAGAAGAAAAAGTGGGGAAGAGCTTTGAACTCATTGGCACAGGAGACAACGTCCTGAACAGAACACCAACATCTCAGGCTCTAAGATCAACAATCAATAAATGGGACCTCATGAAACTGCAAACTCTTATGTAGAAAGTGGGGTCCAGCAGATGCCTGCATCCACCCATCTGCATGCAACTCACATGGTGGCCTTCCCTGTGACCCTGCCCCACCTTTCTCATCCTGGGCAGTCTGGCCCAAGCTTTGCAGACCGTACTGCTCAGGCCTGCTGAGCAAGGCACATACCAAGCGCTGGTTTTTGTCTCTTCCTGAAAACACATCAGCACAGTCACCCAGAGTGCGCACAAAACTCACATCTAAGCATAATCTCACGTGGAAGCATGGGTCCTAGGGAGCCACTAGATCCATTCAAAGGCCTGGACTCCACCACCTACGGCAGGGGTCCTAAAGATGTCCTAAAGATGTCCCCGATAACCCTCAGGATGCTCTTCTGGGAGTGCACCCGGAGCAAGCAGCGCGCTCAGTTAGTTTAACCCTATTAATATTGCATATTTACACTGTCTGGAAAAAAGTGGGATATCAGCAGGAGAGTAGGAAGGAAGAGAATGGGTGAGGCAGAAGAAGAACTATGGTATGGGAGATACCTGGCAGGGCTGAGGCAGGAACATCATGAATTCCATCTGGGCAGTCTGAGGCAAGCGTGAGACCCACCATCAACAACAAACAAACAAAAAACCAGAACAACCTCCCTTGGAACAGCAATCATATTAGCTAACCACCAACTAACTGCTTCTTAGTAACTACGTTAGAGATCCAGGGGCAAGCAAGGGTAGTTGAGGACATGGGCTGACGCTTTGGGTCCTTAGTGGAAAGGCGAACATTTTCCCTGGTCTTTCACTTCCACACACGACAGGGAGATGAAAAGCTGATGAGACAGTACCCAGGGAGCCTCAAGATGCTCCTTTGGGGAGGGAACATGATGCCATAACTTAAGGCTCTCATTGTCCACATGGGGGATCCTCACTTCTAAAGATACAGGAAGCTTCTTCCTTAAGCAAATGGTGCTTGTACCCAAGCCCTGCTTTCCACTGCTGTTGAAAACAACTGCATTTTGAGTCAGTAATTTTCTCTGCACACTTACTTTCCCTGGGAAGACACTGTGGAAGCAGAGTCACCAGAACAGAGTTACACTTTAGGGTGGGCATACTGAAGGACCACCTCATCACAGGCAAACCAGGTCTCTGTTAAGGAATCATAAAACAAGGCAAGGCAGTAAGCACTGACACCTAAGGCATCATCATGACTCTTAATTGTCAGTTCTAAAAGGCAAGCTGCTACTATTTATGTGTGTGTGTTGGGGGGAGGGAATTTAATAAAAACAGAGTTAGAGAGTAAAGGAATTTTATTAAATCTCCTGTTTGCAGAAGAGTGAGTTAGGTATGTTGCCATGACACTTTCAAAGCCTGCTGGTAGTGATGGGGAGGGTTGAGAACGATTCCTCGGGGTGCTTAATAGTGCACTGGGAAGAGACAGTGCCAAGGAAAAGGCTGAGGAGTGACAGAAATAGGCAAACAGGAAAATGCTGCTGAAATAAATGGGAACAGCAAGTTTCCAGGGCCTTGGTCTCCCTCCTGCTTCCCAAATAACTGAGGGTGGGGGGGCATCCAGGGAATAAAACTGCCCCTCATTTTCAGTCTTCCTTCAGGCCGATAGTCTGATAGAAATGAGTACACATTCTTCAATTTTATTCAATCCTGGGACAGTGGGACCATCTGAAAGGTTTTTAAATGTCACCGGAATGTATCAGGACTTCCCAGAACAGGACTTTGGGGATGGAGAGAGAAACGCTCCCATTTGGAGCGAGGGAGAATACTACCAAGTGCTAGTTTTCCTGGTGTCTATGCCCACATCACTTTATCTTTCAGGGCTTCCTCTTGTTCCAAATGAAAGATTGGAGAAGAACAGAAGAATAGACAGCTAAAGAAAATGTTATGTAGGTGTCGAGGGAGACCCTTTATCTGACTGAATCTGCGGGAAAGGCTTTTTCAGACATCTTGCAGCCAGGCTGCAGAAAGCCCACCTTTCCCCATTGTAGGCCAATCTCTGTGAAGAGCTACCCGTGGCTGCTTCTGTCCTAATTTCTTTCTTGCTGATCTTTGAGGATAATCTGCCTCGAGAGTGGATTCGAACCTTGTTTCTGAATTACTCCTGCAATTCAGTTTTCTTGCATCCTGGATAATGATCTAGGTGTCTTCAGGAGGGCTTTGCTGAGGGGAAGATGTTTTAAATTACTGGTTAAGATCACATTGGTCGAATTTAGGCAGATATATTTTAAAAGTTGCTGCTTGGTCCTCAGGCTCTCCTGTTTTAATGATAAGAAAGCGTCACTCTCAACCTTGCTCTCCTTTTTTTTTTTTTTTTTTTTTTTTTTTTTTTTTTTTTTTTTTTTTTTTGAGCTCCACAGAATAGCTCCCTGGGAAGGAGGAACAATTTAATGATCTCATGTACCCACCAGCTGAAACCAAGCAGGATACCTATAAGCTGCTCTGGAATTTAACTAAAAAAACTCTTTACTGCTCCAGGTTCAAATGGGAGAGCGAGGCTCAGGATGGAGATGCAAAGGAGAAACACAAGCTGGGAAAGAGGTACATGATGGCTTGAACCCAAGGCAGTAATGATGACAAACATAGGAGGGGACCTGTGGGAAGCCAAAGGACCATTCTTCCAAGGCCGACTTGAATAGCCATGGAGGCCAGAAAGGTAGAGAATGGCTTAGAGAGCTGGGAAGGGCAGTCTGCTGCTGTTCCCAGTGACTGAAGTCAAGCTGCTTGGCCAGTGTTTGGCCAAGGAGGCTCGACCCAAACAGACAAGCCCACAGCTGGCATCTGCCACACGTCACAGGCCATCAGAAGAATTTTCAAAGAAGACAAAGAGGCATGGAAAAGAAGAGAGTTTGCCTGAGAAATCTTCTAGGAGGCATCAGGGTGGGGATTCAGAAACAGGCTTCCTGGGTACAGGTTTGTGTGCCGGAGACTCACATCAATATTGTTTTTATTATAAAATTAAGCATTTAGGTTAGAGGAATATTGTTAGCAAATAAGGAAAACTTGGTGTAGAGCCACATCCCAGGAGATACAAAATCTTCAGGTGTGACCTGGTTGAGTTGATGTTTCAGAGGACATGGGACCAGGATGAGCCAGGGTTAAGTATGAGAAGCAGATGTGGGAAGGAGGTACAGGAGAGAAAAAAATTCCAAAGAACCATGGTCTGGCTAGGCAGTTGGTGGAATGAGATTGAGAGATGCTGTCAAGGGTCTAGGAAAGGTACACAGTGGCTCTGAGCTTATGTGTCCACAGCCAGAAGCCAAGGATACCTAGCTACAGTTACTCCCACTAACTTATTTCCTGTGCTTCCTTTGAAGCCAGGGACTTAGGGAAATCACATATGAAAGCAGGCAGATCTCTTCCTCCTGCTATCAGGGAGCTGAGCAGTATGATATCAGGTTCCTGATGAGCAAGCCTCCGGCTGGGCAGAGCTTCTGCCCATCTCCTGGCAAGAGATGCGACCCTGACCCCAGCTTTCCTCTTCTTCCTGCCTCCCTTGACTTCCCCGGGAAGTGAAAAGCTTGCTATGGAGAGGACCTGAGGGAGCAGAGAGAATGGAGGGCATTCATTGTAAGAGGGCTTTATTCTCGCAAGCATGTGCGATGTGAGACTGAACAAATCCACGCTAATCCTCGCACATCTGCAGCGTGCCTTCCCCCCCTCCATGTAGAGCATGGGAAGGCACGCAGAAGCTAGCCCCAGGAGGACCTAGGAGCCAGCTGCATTTCAGCTGTCTGCCTATCTTTAGCATCCACCCACAGTGGGCAGCACAGATTAGCCGAAATCCCAGGCTTCACCTGGGCCTTAGTTCCACCCCCTTTCCCTGTCCCCAGCAGTGATGTGATACCTGACACCCTCTGCTCTCTTTCCCCGACATCTTTCTCACTCAGATCACCTTTCAGTAAGAGTTACAAAACAATCAAAAATTTCTAAAAAGTAGGTTAGTGGAAAAGGTGGGAAACAGAGCTTCTGAGAAAATTCTCCCCCAGAGAAAGATTTGAGATTTAGCAACGTGAACTGATAAACTAGGCCATTCAACCTATTACACCGTTACTTTCTCTGGCAAGAGACCGCCTGCTAGATTTGCATTCAGTTTCATTTTAAGACTTTCTTCTTTTTTTTTTTTTTCTTAAAAAAACAAAGGGAAATTTTCCACTAGCTATAAATTTTACTCTGACCCAGGGACATAGCCAGTGAATATTATGGTCAACAATTAGACGCCGTCATAGTAAAACTATTAAACATTGCAAGCTACTATAAATAATGATTGTTGCTTCTCAACAGAGGTACAATATGCATTTGTGTGGTGTTTGTCAGACCCCTAATGAAGATCTAATGGCAGAGACTTCAGTAGGGGCACTGCCAAGCTGCAGCAAGCTAGTCCTGGCGCTGGGCGCTGGTGTGGTGTGTTAAGCTGCAGCGTCAGCGGAATGCATCCTTTAAGGACATCCTTGCATGGCACAAAAGCTGAATTTCAACACTCATAGCAATTATCTTAAAGTAATTAAGACACAAATAGAATCTTGAGGTGTGTGTTAACAGAAAAGGCAATAAAAGCTATTCCACAGTTATGGGAAGGGACTGAGTGATAGTTCCCAATGGCTGTGATATCTTCCAACTTTTTTTAAATAAAAATACAGAAGGCAAATTATAATTAGCTTAGTTCAGAATTTGAAATAAAATCAAAGAATTGGCTTCTATAAAACATTTTAAAAAGTGATCTTGCTTACACTCCTTATCTGTTTGGTCCTCTCTTTCTGTAGCTCAGAGAGGAATCACTAGGTCACTGAACACAACGATCAGGCACTATTGCCCATGGCAATGAGGCCTCACCACAAATCCTGTTGATTTATGTGAAGATATTAAGTGTGTGCACACATTTTAAGAAGCACTTTGAAGCCAAACGTCATGGAACACACCTTTGATCCCAGCACTCAGGGAGGTGGAGGCAGAAGGATCTTTGTGATTTTGAAGCCGGCCTGGTCTACAGAGCAAGTCCAGGATAGCCGAGGCCACAAAGAGAAACCCTGTCTCAAAACAAAACAAAACAAAACAAAACAAAACAAAAAAAACAGACAAACAAACAAACAAAAAATGACTTTGACACATTGTGGTTTTTTGTAAGTGTCACAGAGGGTTGGATTATTGCCTATCAAGCTGGATTGTGATCATTTGTAGATATTTTAATTCGGACAGTGTTCATACTGATGGGTCCTAGTGTCTTAGGCAAGGGTCCTTACCCTGTCCTTTCTAACCATTATTTCCTCCCTCTCTGTTCCCAGGTAGAGGAACAGAGAGGCTTCTTCTGTGTGAAAGTCCCATGTGAGGGGAATCTAGAAGGTGAACAAGGGACTAGAAACCACTAGGATGCCTGACCCTTGGGGATTCTTGGTCCCTGTGTGGGTTCTGTAGGGGCCAAGAATCCTAGCCTGAAGACCATAGTTTAGGCCAGCAGGGAACTGGAGGCCAAGTTTATTTTTTAGAAGAGCCCGCAGCTCCAGCGACTCTACCCTCAGAAGCATGGAGCTAGGACAGATCAGCTTTCAACAGAATGCAGAAATCTGCTGTGCATGCAGAAAAAAAAATCTCTTGGTTTATACATGTTTGCAATGAGTTAAAATTTGATGAGAATTGTTTTGGTCAAATAATCGCATGTGACTCTACACCCTACAACATGCCAGCAAACGGTCTCTGAATAAGCATGGTCCCATGCTGATGAGCTCAAGACTATACACATTTACAGAAGACTACAGGAGCCGTGTCTGCAAAACTATTGTTAAGTGTTATAGATAAACCTGCACTGGATTATTAGATGACTACTCGTGCTTTCCAGCATCTGGAAATGAAACTTACATTAAAAAGCTGGTGGAATGAAGGGTGGTAAAACTCTATAAAAGTAGGTCTGGTTCTGTAGTAACCAGTAGGTCTCCAGTGATGTTAAGTTACTGGCCACAGCCCTGGAGGGCAGTGCCTTGGAGAACAATACCCGAGAGGCAGCATCATGGAGAACAGAATCCTGGCAGGCTGTGGCAGCCTGGAGGGGAGCAAACTGGAAGGGCTGCCCTCTGAAGGACAGCTGGCACACACTGGCAGCTTGGGAGATGCCAGATAAGTGACGGAGGGAATGGATGGTTTTGCGCATCTCAGGGCCAGCACCAGAAGGTATGGTTGAGAGACAAGGAAACTGTGGCTTCATGATGGGGGAAGAGACACACTGTCAGCAAGTGCAAGTGGGTCAATCATGTAATCTCCGTGTAGGGACTCAGGGAAAGTTGAGGCTGCTCAGAGCAAGGCCTCTGCCTGCCACCGGAGTGGTTCCTAGCATGAATTGGTTCAGCAACTATGCATTTGGCTGTGGGGGAGCAGGAGAGGTGTTTGAGCAGGGAAATAGGTCAAAGCAGGATGGACAGAGACCGACCCGGCAGAGACATTGCCAATATGGCTACACTGAGTTCCTGCTGAGGCCTCCTGTTGGGAATGAAAGGAAAGTCATGGCCTTTGTGCACTGTCAACTTCCCATTTCTTCAACAGGAGACAGGCCTGTGAGACCACCTAGCACTATAGCACCATTCTTGCTCCAGCGCCTAGGTATAGATTTCTGAGAGCCTTTAGTCCAGAGGATGCAGGGAAGAAACCTGAAGAAAACTGCAGTACAAAGAGGCAGCGCCTGCTATTCTATTATCTCAGAAGGGAAACTCTGGGGTGTCCTGAGACTAGGCTGTTGACAGAAGTGCCTTATCTTTAATAAAATGAAACAGCTTCCCATCTGAACAAATGAAATTTAGATGCAAAGCCAGAATCACCTGTTGCCATATTTGCAAAGGGCTGGTGTAGGCAAAGGTGAATCTATGCTCCCAACATCCATAGTTATTAATTTTGCTCATGTTTGTGGATAGCAATAGATCATACTAATTAAATGAGAATGAGCTAAGGCTGAGCTACGAGCAACCTAGGACAGAACTCTTTGTCTTACCAGACAGAGAGATTTCATAGCAATGTATCACTCAGGAGTAGAAGCATCTATTCCATTTAATATTGCTCACAGCATCTTTAGGAAGGTTCTGACATCTTTGTGCTTTCTTGGCTGGAATAAAGAAGCCTGGCATACTTTTCCAGTGAGTGTTTTCGCTAAGGGGATTTACTCTATTTTTCTCGAAGTACATTCATGAGAACACGTGAGATCTGGTGCCACGTAGACCCGAGTTCCAGTTTCATCAATCAGAGTCAAGCTGTGTGACCCTGAGCATGTGGCTTAGCTTCTGTGAGTCCTTCGTTTTGCCTTGTTTTAGACAGTGAAGATAAGCACAAGGCTACAGAGAGTGAGGGTAAGCTCTGAGTGCTGGAAGCCCAGCAGACAGCTTGACCCCTTTGTGTTTCAGGTTTTGGTGGCTTCATTCTGCATGGATTGTTCCAGTGTTCACCTAGGGTGGCTGGATGTGCTAGTAGCGAGCTGTGTGTGTGAAGATCACATGACAGCAGTACAAAGCACATTTCGCCCAAGCTTAGATAAACAGCCTTTTTTCTCTCCGTATTTCCTCATCTATATCTCTGCCTCTCTGCCCTCCTCCTGGGCCTCTTCACCCCTAGCCACAGCAGCTTTTCTCCATCCCTGCATGCAGTCTGCTCTTTGACTAGTTATTTCTTCCTAGTGGAGGCTGAAGTAACAATAGCCACCCCCAATAGGCTCATACATTTGAATACTTGGTCCCCACTTGGTTGAAATGTTTGGGAAGGATTAGGGGGCGTGGCCCTGTTGGAGGAGGAATGTCACTGGAGATAGGATGAGCTTTGAGTTTCCAAAAGGACAGTGTGATTCCCAATTAACTCGCTCTGCCTATACTTGTGGATCAAGATGGAAGTTCTCAGCCAGGCGGTGGTGGTGCACGCCTTTAACCCCAGCAGCAGAGGCAGAGGCAGGTGGTTCTCCGAGTTTCAGGTCAGCCTGATCTACAAAGTGAGTTCCAGCACAGCCAGGGCTACCCAATGAAACTCTGTCTCAAAAACAAAAACAAAAAAGAAACAAACTAAAAAAGATGTAAGTTGTCAGTTACTGATCCAGCACTATGTTGCCATGCTTCCCAAAATGAAGATCATTGTCTCTAACCCTCCAGAACCCAAATTAAACACTTTTGTAAGTTTCCTTGGTCATTGCGCTGTCATGACACTAGAAAGGCAACTAAGACTCTCCTGGGTGCTCTTCCCTCTTCTCTAAGAGTGGCTGGTCCCAGGGTCAGGTTTTTAAGACTCCAGGTACCTCCTACCATATACAGGCCTGTTAATTCCCTCCTACAGCACACTATCCGTTTTCATCCTTGCCCCTGCCACAGGCTGAAGCTAAAGATATGCTGGTTTATCTACAGACCTGCTCCACAGCACCCATTCCCAGCCTAATGTCCTACACCCAGTAGAGAATTAACAGATACACATTAAGCAAATGAGTGGATGGATACCAAAGCTCCTCAGGGCAGGTTCTGTCTTTTTACACATCCCTCAGAATTTACAGGGCTTTGTTATTGATATATTTAGCTCTGTGAGATGATTTTAAATGACTCTCCATAAGTCACACAATAAGGTACTCAACTGATAGCATTGTTGTCTGTACTAGAGCTGCCTAAGGCCTTATATAATACTCTTCACACAGTAGCTTTGAGTAGAGCAGGGAAATAGGACCCTTTACTGTTGAGCCCTGCACACTAGGGTTTGATAATGCATCCATGCATCTGGTGCCTTTCCAGGTGCATGAGGTACAAAGGACAAGCTCATTTGTGTTGTTATCAGCTCATGTCCCAGTTAAAAATGCAGGATGAAAGGGTTACTCACAGCAATGTAATAAATGCAAGGGTGGAATCTTGTACTGAACTCTGAGGAGATGTGATGCTAAATGAAGGATGGGATTTTTGAGCTGCGTCTTAGATGAACGAAAGCCTCTCTGGTGATGGGTCTTGGCGCCTCCAGAGCACAGGAACAGCTCCATGAATAGTTATGGGAGCCATGAGGCATATTTGAGGAAAGAGGATACTCAGAAAGTGTGAAATCTGAGCTTGGAGGGCAGGTGGGCAAAGTCTCCAGGGCACACTAAGCACCGAGAACACGCTCTCAGTCTCATGGGGAGTGTGGCAGAGCATCACGCGTGGGGAATTCTGAGGGAGTTAGGGGGAGGATCACTCTGGGGAGAAAGGATGTAAAAGTACAGTGTGGTGTTGACAGTGAAATGAGTGTTTCACAGTGGCCAGCCAACTGTGCCCTACGGTTCTGGGAAGCCCGTAGCAGGCCTGAGGTCTGTTCTACCTTCCAGCCTTATGTCGGGGTATATGGGGCAAGAAGCATCTGAACTCCTCTTTTTTCCCCTATGAGCTTCCCCACAGAGATGTGCACGTCTCCATCCAAGTGATTCCAAAGACATCACACCTTTCAAATGGAGAGAATTTTCCAGATACAGTGGGAATAACAGTCTGCCTGGGGAAAACAGGCTCGGCAGCACCTTCCCTCTCTATGCTAAATAAACAAGCTTCTCCAAGTCACAGAATGTGAAAGAACATGCCCATACTTTGGGTAGTGAAAGAACTTTTAAAGTAAACCTAGAGAAGCTATTTAAAGCAAGTTAATTTTTTTTTTTTGCTTTATTTATTCTATGATTGGGCCTAATAAAAATTTGGTATTAATTTACAGCAAGTGAGTTAAAGTGCTGCTTGTAGACCCTCGAGTAATATTATCCAGAGAACACTGGATTGAAGAATTTTACAAAACTATAACACGGTAACAAACATTATTTAATCCCATTGTTTATTTCAATTTAGGTAGAATAAGTGGTCAAAAGGAGAATTGTAATTAGTCATTCTCTACAAGGACACAATGTAAACAGGCCCTGCTTTAGTCCCCAGAGGTTTTATTTAGGAAGCATAACAATGCAATTTTCAACAATTTGGAAAACTTACATATTTTTCTAAGTGAATAAAGTTCTTAATGGATAAAGTTAAAATACACATACATATATACATATACATAGTTCAGTATTCAGAAGTTTTAGACTAAGCATGCCAGTAGAATTCAATGAATGAGTGAATGAATGAATGAATTAGGAGCTGGAGGGACTCCTGTCCTTGACTCAAATTACTATAGACTTAGCCAGCAGAGGATACTGGATCAGCTGGTCTCATTGGCCAGATCGCCTTTTCCCCCCTTGGACTGGACAGTGGAGGCACATCCTTGGAGCCCTTTCTAGAGGGTTCTCAATGCTGTGGAAAGTCATCCTGTCACGGATGTGCCTCTCTGGGTGGCCTGGTGGAGATCTGCTCCTCGTCTGCGAGTCAGATGTGAACTGTACAGGGGCAGCTCCCTCTGGGTGTTGGTTGTATATTCAGGGTCTTGTTAACACCTTAGTATACACACACACATACACACACACACACACACACACACACACACACACACACACACATACATACACACACACAAATGTACTCAAAAAGATATGTGGCATCTTTCAGGTACCTTAGAGACTAGCTTCCTGTTTATAGTGGAGGAATAACCACATGGTACCCACAATGCACCTGCCACTCTGGTTATATACATATATTAAAATTGTGAGCTCTGTAATGGAGAAAGCCCTGGAGGAAAATGATTAGGTAAGCTGTCCATGATTACAAACTTAGTAGGTAGCAGAGGCAGCATCAGAGGGATGGGAGCATCCCATGTTCTGGTCTGTCTCTTGGGAAGAAGAAACCTGGGCATTGATATGGGTGTAGGATCCCATTTGGAAATGGGGCAACTATCTCTGCCAAGAGAACAATGTCCCGTGCCCTTGGTGCAATTTGGAGCTTCAGTATTCTCCAACTAGTGCACATGCTAAAGGTTTAAATGCTAGCCTGAGGAACTATTAGAAAGTGGTAAATCTTTTAAGAATGAGGGCCTGGTTGAAGGTAGTTATGACATTGAAGGTGTATATTTAGAGGTGACATTGGGACCTGGATCCCCCTCTTCTTTTCCCAGCTACGAAAAGATGAGCTCATTTTTCTACCGACGCACCCTCCATGCTGTATAGGCCCGAAGTGATCAACTGATTATGGACTGGAGTCTCCAAAACTCTGAACTAAAATAAACCTCTCCCTCCTGCCCCAGATACTGAACACAGGGCTCTACAATGCAAGCTCCTTAATGCTCAGCTCTACCCTCAGACCAACCTCTCTTATCTCACGCTTTTTTTTTTAACAGAAGCAGAAAGCTGACTAATATAATGCTTTACCTAAGTATAGTATGTCTAGGAATGGTAGGTGAATTTTTCTTCATCAGGAGTCACTCTGGTCCCTGACACGGCTGTCTATTGGGACCAGTTATGTGTTTTGGGTTAGCCTTGAAATAGTGAACTTTCTCATCTACACAAAAAAACTATAATATTGTGCTTCACATTTAGAGACCACATATTTATAATCTTTACCTACATTCTATAATTACTCAGGTACACTCACTCCCAAACCAAGACAAGCCTCCTTATCACTGATTCTGAGTTACTCAGATCTTGTTACCCCCAGAACCTGCTGCTCTCCAAGTGTACACAGCTTAATGTTCAAAGTTGATGGGGGACAGTGTGCTCAGAGAGCAGGTAGCACACGTGCGTGCACTAGACGGGGAGTGGTTTTAATGCGAGGGTCTGAAAGCCACTAGGCGTGCCTAGTGTAGATGCAACCCTGCCAAGCAGGGCCAAGCAAGGCAAAGATTCAATCAAGGGCTTGGAAACTAGCACAGCAGTGGCCCCTGGATTTGATTAAAGCGAAATTTCTTGTCATAGATGTCCTACCGCTCTGTGATGCTGGTTTCAGCTTTACTCACGAGGGAGGCAAGGACTGAAGCCTGGTCATATTTTAAAATTAAATTCAGTACATGGCAGAGAGACTATTTTTGAAGTTATTTACAAAGATGGCCCGTTGTGCTAGTCATCCTTCACTCACTGTGACAAAATAGTCAAAATAGTCAACTTAAAAAGAAAGAAACATCTATTTTACTTCATGATTTCAGAAGTTTTCATACAAAATTATTTGGCCCGGTTGCCATTGGGCCTGTATATTCACAGGGTAGGGTAAAGTGCTAATTGTGGCAACAAGGAAGCAAAAAAAAAAGGATTGGGGGCTCTGGTCCCTTCAAGGGGACAGCCCTAGTCACCCAAACTCCTTTCACTATGTGCCATATCCCTGTATGGCCTGTCACTTCCCAGTAGCATGATGGGTTAGGGATGAAGCCTTACCACATGGGCCTTTGGGTCCCATTCCAAATCCAGATTCAAACTGTAACATTTTTTTTTTTTTAAATCTGAAAGTTCCATTTGTGAAAATAAGGAAAACAGAAATTCAGAATTCAGCTACATTTGTGGCAGACAGAACATGTTGTTGAGTCATTTTAATGTGCATCTACCTCGCTTCACACGTCCTCGGGAAGTCTTAACAATCTCTGCATGTGTCACTGAGGACGGTCCCCTGCTGGAGGCACTGACTGCACAAGGAGAATGGGAGGGACACTCAGAAGACATTAGAGCCGTCAGGGCAAGTGCAGGAACATGAATGAAGTCGCAGAGGAGCAGGAGAACATGGCTCAAAGGGTCTTGGGTATGGCTGCAGGGAGTCTAGAGGAAGAGTGGGCTCCATGGGGTTTGATTCTTAACAATTCAATTTGACAAAGTAATTGCAGACCTAGTTGCTATATAATGAGAAGTTCGGGTTCACGGACACCTTATGAAATGTTCCAATCAGGGTGGCTCACACAACCATCCCTTAATGTTTACCCTCTCTTAGGGAGCCTCTCCAGCTCCCTCTTTTATGAAATCTGCATCAGACAGCATGGCCTATGGTTGCTGTAGTGGCTGTGCCCCCTGGTCCAGCTGTTCTCCACATCAGCCTGGCCCTTTGCAGACTCTGGTAACCACCTTCCAACTCTCAGAATAAGATGGACGGTTTTAGAGGCTGCGCATATGTCTTACAGTTAGTTTGAAGTTTCCGGTTGTTTTCTTTTTGTGTGTGTGTGTGTGGGTGTATGTGTGTGATAAGGGGACAGGGCCTTTTATTAATAGCAAAGATTTGGGAGAAAGGGCCAGGCTTGACATGTTGTTAGAGGGGAGCTGACACTGGTGCAGATGACAAAGCACACTAAAGCTGCTAGGAGGTGAGTAAGCATTTCATGACCAGTGACTCAGAATCCAGAAATCGTCAGAAACTGAACCAAGCTGGAGACTGACTGGCAGAGGAAGCAGTAGCAGGGGCCAGAGGGAAGGAGGGATATCGTAGAACTTAAGGGGTTGATCGAGATTCCAAATGCTTGGATATTTACAAAAAGGAAATAGATATACAGGTAACATTATACATACTTAGGAATCATATTTAGGAATGTACATGTATATACATGTACAAACATGTATGTAAAAACAATTAATAAAAGAGGCCATGAATTCCAAAGACTGCTAGGGGACGTGTATGGGAGCATTTGGAAGGAGGAGAAAGAAAATGAATTGACACCAGTGTTTGTGGATGTATGGGACTTGGGGATTGACGGGAGGAACTGATTCAGCTGGAGGCAACATTATATATGTTTTATATGGGACCACAAAGATGTTTTTCTTCAGCTGTACTTTCCTCCCAAAACTTGAACTAGAGGAATTAGCCTTTCCTTAAAGGGAAAAAGCCAACCATGTGGAATTGCAGGCAGGAAACAGCCACAGGGTAAAAATGAGGAGCCTGCTCAGCTGGATTCTCAGCCGGACTTGAGTCTTCCCCCACATCTCATCCCCAAAGTTTTATCCCATCAGCGAGCAGGTTTCAGGGATGCCATGTCTTGAATTAGTGATTCTGTCAAATGAAAGCTGTGGGGAAGGAAGGACTTCATTGGACAAGATTATTACAGGGTGTGGTCTGCATGGGGGAAGAGGCTGTTGGGTTAGGAAGAGGTTTCCACCAAGGCTGGAGAAGTGAAAGAACAGAGAGGAAAGAGGTTCACTGTCTTGATAGCTCGGAGTGCTGTACCCTGGGGCTAGCCTGTTTTCTTAGCATCTTCCTGAAGGGCCAGCTGAGGCTGAGCCACAGGTTGGAAGTCCCGGGAAGGAGATGGACAGTTACAGATGGTTTGACAAGCTTCTTGTCCCTGTTTGATGTAACAGTTAATATAATTACTTATGGGGAGTGAATAGGTATTCAAAAGGTGTTGTCTCTAATCCAGACACAACAGCCCTCCCTCTGGAGTGTTCTGTAAGTCACACAGGTGGAAGCTTCTTACAGTTAGCTCATTCCCACGACTCAAAGGGTAGATGGAGACAATTAGATAATTCCCAGGACACAAAGGATAGATGGATTTCTTAACCTTTGCTGTTTCCTAGTTTTGCAGGACCAGGTAAAACTCAACACCTCATTTCTCCTAGGCTTTAGGCTTCCTACCCTACTGACACCCACAGAGGCCTGGCATGGCTTCCACCTTCAGAATCTTCTGTTTCCCCTCCTCAACCTCCATAGATACAACGGCCCCATTCCTTTAAAACCAAAATCAAATGGTAAGCAAACAAGATAGAGGTTGAAATAGATTCCTAAACTCTCCCTTAAACTACAGGACACAGAACACCACTCTGTATGGAGTTCCAAATCTCACAGCCTGCCTGCTGCCTCAGGCCACCTTCTCTGTCTCCCACTGTTCTGCACTCAGGAGCAGCAGCTGCTCTGAAAAAAAGTCCATACCACTCTGATGCCGAGCTTCTGATTACCAAACCCCCTACTAGGGGCTTTATTCGTATTCATTGAAATGTCACTCATTGCATAGGGCCCAGCCTAAACACCATTTCCCAAAATATGCCTTTGCTGCCCATGAAAATAAATGTGCTGCTCTCTCCCGAACAGCCATGAGTTTTTTAGACACCCCGAGTCTGTAACCATTGTTTCTGTTAAAGAAAGAAGGAGCTGCTTCATGTTTCATGAAGATGTATGGAGAAGAACATGTAAGTCGGTTACTCTCATCAAAACATACTCATGAATGAAAAAGGCCATGAGCACTTCCTGTCATCCTGCTGGTCATGTGTATATGTGTGTGTGGGGGGGGGGGATGCTGAAGATGATCAAAGTATTCCTCAGCAATATGTGTGTGTGTGTGTGTGTGTGTGTGTGTGTGTGCGTGCGCGCATGTGTGTGTGTGTGCTGAAAATAAGGATTTAAAGGAAAGGAGCATAGAGATAAAATGGCTCCTACTCACATACTCCTATACTCACAGACCCATACATTGCTCAACCCTTGTCAGAGTAGCTTCTTCCTGCAGCAGACGGGAATAAACACAGAGCCCCACGACTAGACAAGGTACAGAGTAAGAGACTTTGGAGCACTCAGTCCTATGTGAAATGCTTTTATGAAACTCTTCGTCTAAGGGCTTGAGGATCTACACAGAAGAGGAGGCAGAAAGCTTGTTAAAAGTAGTAGATGACTGTAAAGAAACTGTCTTCCAGACTCAGGATTTACCTACATATGAACTCACAGAGACTATTGCAGTAGTGTGCACAAAACCTGCACAAGTTCAAGCCTGAGTGGGTCCCAATACACTCAGGAAGAAGTAGACACAGGGTCCCATCCATACTGTGAATAGATTAGCAAAAACAGTACCCCTATCAAAGAAAAAAAATAAGGTTTTCCAATGAAGTCTCAGTGGGTAGAAGCGCAGTAATTAGACAACACAACTCCACAGGTTTCGTTTGGGAGGGTTTTTGTTGTTATTTGATTCATTTTGGCTTTTTTTTTGTCCCATTGGTTTTGTTTGTTTTATTTTTTTAGAGAGAGATGGAGACAGAAAAAGAGAGGGGGAGGGAAGGACGGAGGAAACAGTTTGGGTGACTGCTGGAGAGGGACAGTAGGGAGGAGCTGGGGGAAGAGAAACATGATCACATGATATTGTGTGAAAAAAGTTTAAGTTAAAATTACTTTAAAAGAGAGGAGAGAAAAGTATGCAACTGAACTGAGAATATAAGGTGAAGACATCTTTCAGATATTTGGGATCAATTCAGTATTTCAAAGACAAACAAAAGTTGAGGGACCTCATAGCTCTTAGATCTGCTCAAGCAAAAATGTGAGATTCCTTCAAGTTGAATGAGATGCTACACAGTAACCTGAAGATAAATAAACATAGGCAGTTCTCTGAGAAAGGCAAAACCAAAGGAATATAAAAATAGTAATGCTGTAACCTTTATTTGCAACGTCACTTCTTATAGTCTTCCTGATTCCAGAGTAATGCATAAAATAATTACTGCCTATGTTTTTAAATACATAATAAAGAAAATGTAATTTGTGATACCACTGAAAGTTGTAAAGGCAGGGTTATAGAACAGTAGAATTTCTGTGTGCTGAAATTTTGGCAATACAAATCTAAACTGTGATTTGATAACTTTAGAAGGATAAATGTAATCTCCATGGTAACCACGAAGAAAATAGTTATAGAATATAACTAAAATAAATTACAAAGGAATTTAAACATTTCACAATAAAAATCAAACACAAAATATGATAATGATGAAATGAGGAATAGAAATTCTTCAAGTTATAAGCAAATAAGAAAATGACAGAAGCGCATTGTTTCCCATCAGTAATCACTTGAAATACAAGTATATTACCTACTCCATTTAAAGGACAAAAAAATAGCCAGGATCAGCAGCAGAGAACTGTAGTCCCAGCTACTGCAGACACTGACACAAGAGGATTGCAAGTTCAGGTCTAGCCTGAGAAACTCAGTGCTGACTTACTTGTGTTTTGTTTGTTTGTTTGTTTGTTTTTCAAATGTCAACCTCACACAAACTAGTCATCCAAGAGGAGGCAACCTCAATTGAGAAAATCCTCTATAAGATAGGACAGCAGACAAGCCTGTAGGGCATTTTTCATTAGTTAATTAATTTATTTATTTTACATCCCAATTGTAGCCCCCTCCTAACTCTCCTCCTAGTCTTCTCCTCACATCTCTCCTCCCGTCATTTCCCGAGGAGAAGGGGAGGTCTCCATAGGTACCAACCTACCCTGGCACAACAAGTTCCAGCAGGACTAGGCACATCCTCTCCTACTGACACCAGACAAGCAGCTCAGCTAGGAGGAAGGGATACAAAGGCAGGCAACAGAGTCAGAGACATCCCCTCCTCTCCAGTTTGTTAGGGGGTCTGCATGAAGACCAAGCTACACATCTGCTTTTTAAAATTGGGTTAATTGGTCTGTTGGTGTTTAATTTTTCTTTATATATTCTGGCTATGGGCCCTCTTAGGATGTAGAGTTGGTGAAAATCTTTTTCCATTCTGTAGGCTGCCATTTTGTACTATTGATGGTGTCCTTTGCCTTTTCAGTTTCATGAGGTCCCACTATTAATTGTTGATCCTAGTGCCTGACCTGTTGTCTCCTGTACCAATGTGTTCAAGGCTATTCCCCATTTTTTATTCTATTAGATTTAGTGTATCTGGTTTGGATCAAAGACATCAACATAGTAACTGGATATACTAAATCTAGTAGGACAATTTCTTAATTAGTGACTGAGGGGGAGGGCCCAGCCCATTGTTGGTAGTGCCATGCCTGGGCAGGTGGTCTTGGGTTCTATAAGAAAGCAGGCTGAGCAAGCCATGAAGAGCAAGCCAGTAAGCAGAATCTTTTTTTCCATGGCCTCTGCATAAGCTCATGCCTCCAGGTTCCTGCCTGGTTTGTGTTCCTGCCTTGGTCTTGGTTCTTGCCTTTGGTTCCTCAATTCCTTTCCTCCCCAAGTTGCTCATGGTCATGGTGTTTCATCCTAGCAATAGTAACTCTAACTAAGATATTGCCAGAAAAAATATTATAAATTTCAAATGTTTGCAAAAGTAAAAAGGAAGATAATATATTTTAGAAGTTTCAGTAAACAAGAATACCAAAAATTATACACATCAACACACTTAGTAAAATATCCTAAAACATAAAATACAAAACAGATAAAATTGAAAGCATAAATAAAATATTCTAATATAATATCTGGAAACTTCAGTATCTCACTTTGAGTAAAGGATTAAGGATGGGTAAGGATACAGAGGGCTTAGATACCACAAGAAAACAGTAAACTTAGCAGACATATACATAAGCTCCATCCAAAAGCAACACACACATTTTTCTCAATTATACATGAAACATTCACCAAGATAAAATATAGATTAAGCAAAAATCAAGTTTCAATAGGTTTACAAAGATAGATATAAAATATTGATCTGACCATGATTGGGCTTAATTAGAATAGAAAAACTAATATATGAAATTCGACAGTATATTATCAAATAGTCAAGAGGCCAAAGAAGAAATCACAGGGGAGATGAGAAAATACTCATGGGTGCTTAAATAAGAATGCAACCAAGTGCAGGTGATGCCAGGAGAGCTCTAGCGAAAGGGACATGAATAGCTCAGAAAGCTTATACTACAGAACACAAAATATCCTCAACCGAAGACCTGATTTTACATCTGAAGAACCCTGGGAAAAGATTAGAACAAAGTAGAAAAAGAAGATAGAAAGAAAAAATCAAAGAGAAATGAGAGAGAGAGAGAGAGAGAGAGAGAGAGAGCAAAATCTGGTTTGTCTAAAACAGTGGTTCTCTACATGTGGGTTGTGACCCCTTGGGGGTCAAGCAACCCTGTCCCTGGGGTCACAGATCAGATATCCTGCACATCAGATATTTGCATTGTGATTCATAACAGTAAGAGATTTATAGTAATTGAGAAGCAATGAAAAACAATTTTATGGTTGGTGTCACCACAACATAAGGAACTGTATTAAACGGTCATTACATTAGGATGGTTGAAATCCACTGGTCTAAAAGAAACAAACAAACAAACAAAAACAACCAACCAACCAACCAACCAACCAACCAAACAACCAAACAAACAAGATCAACAGAGTTGAGAGCCATTTAAAATAGATGGTTTTAAGTTATTAAAATTATATAGGAGGATACTAATACCAATCCTATGGTAGTAAAAGTGATTATTAGATATTTTACTACAAAAAAAAAAAAACCCAAAAACCCTGGATAACAGTTACCTGGATCTCCTCTATTTTGTCTTTATTCAATTTTTAGGTTTAAACTTATTCTTATTTTTGAGATTATAATATAATTACACCATTTCTCCTTTCTTTCCTTTTCCAAATATTTTTATATACCCTTCCTTGGTCTCTTTCAAATTTCTGGCCTCTTTCTATTAACTGCTTAGGAAAGTTTATATACACATATATGCAAATATATTCCTAAATAGAATGTATGTATAATGATACTGTATGCATGCTTTCAGGGCTCACGATTTGGCACTGAGTAGGCAACTGCTGTGCTTTTCCCCACGGAAGATGATTTCTCCCACTTCTCAACAGATAACTTTTTAGGAACGGAATCTACCAATAATAAATGTGAAGAAATAGAAAATGTTACCAGACCTTCAGTAAATACGAGTATTGAGTCAATAGTAAAAATAACTGTGACAAAACATTTCTGGACCATAATGCTTTACCATCAAAGTCTACCAAACATTTAAAAGGCTACTATCTTAATACATACATATATACATGCATGGTTATATACAGACATATGTGTATACGTATATACATATATGTATGTACATATATGTATACACACATATATCTGTACATATAACATATGTATATATAACATATATGTATGTTATATGTACAGATATATAACAACACTTAAAGAGAGAAAGGCCATGAACTTGAAAGAGATTATGAGGGGTGATATGAGATGGTTTGGAAGGAAGAAAGGGAAAACAAAAATTATAATCTTAAAAATGAAATAAATTACTTAAAACAAACATAAAAGCTATTATCAATTCTCAAACTTGTCCAACAAACTGATGGAATGAGAATAATTCTTAAGCCATAGAAAAACAAAACAGACAGGAAAAAAGAAAATATCCTGCTTGTAGATGACATGATTTCATACGTACAAAATTCTAATGGAACTCTACTGTGTCTTCTGATGCATGAATGGATATACACAAAAAGATTTTGAGAATGTAATAGACTCACTTGCTTAAAGATGAAATTCTGACAGAAACTTCAACATGGAGGAGGACATTACCCTAAGAGAAATGAACACACATAAACCAGATACAGAAGGACAAATACCTTGTGATTCTCTTTAGATGATGTACTTAGAATCATTACATACACACACACACACACACACACACACACACACATACACACACACACACAGATACATACATACATACATACATGCGTACAAACAGCGACTATCAAGGCTACAGGAAGGAGGATGGGGACTCTGTCGCCTGCTTGTGGATGACTTTCTGCTGGCTGGGATGCCTTGTGTGGCCTCATTGGAAGAGGATGTACAATCATGGATCAGGTAGTGCAGTTTGTTAAGCCAAGTCGGCAGCTTATAAAGGACTCACTCAATTCAACTGGTTAAAAGATGTGCTAGACATGATAAAAAAATAATTCCAGGAGATTACTGTGTCCACAGCAATAGAACATGCTATAATGTGGTTAGTTCTCAAGTGGCTTGGTGTGCTGGGGTGGGTTGGTATGCAGGATGGGGTCCCTTTTTTGAGGAGGAGGGGTGGGGACAAATGGAAAGATGGTGGGAGGGTGGGTCAGGAGGAGAAGAGGCATGGGACTACGATTGGGAGATAAAGTGAATAAAATAAGCAAATCTAATATTTAGAGAGAGAGAGGTGGTGGAGTACTACAAGAATACGTCAGCTACACATATGGACTCACCTTTGTCATGGCAGCATGCACAAGAACTTGCGAGCTCATGTCAGACAAAGTCCTGGCATGAAGAGAGACAAGTCCTGTCTCCAGCTAAGGATGCTGGTTACTGCTGGATGCTGGAATGCAGAGTCAGCCTTTTAAAGGTGGGGACCCTCCTGGGCTGACCAAGCTCTAGTGCAAGGCTCTAATCTAAGAGTCCAGGGGCAGCACAAGCTGTACCTGAAGGCTTTACAGAAATGTGAAAAGAGGACCCAAAGTTGGGCTAGAAGGGAAGCAGGAGTGGATATGGAAGAAGTTGGGGGAAGGGATTTAACTAAGTATGGATAAAATACATTGTACAAAATTCCCAAAGAACTAATAAAATGAGAATAAAGAAACTACCACAGCAATACAAAACTTGGCAAGGTCACTTTGAGAGAAATGTAAGTGATCCTTATCATGAAAAAAGAATATTCATATCACTCATAATATTAAAAACCTGATCATGCATTAGAAAATGGAAGTGAAAATTGTACCAAGATAGCATTTTCCAGTAATCATTTGGAAGAACCAATTTTAAATATTTGATGATATACTTTATTTTAGTATTTAAATGCATACTTTGGGAAAATTGCTATAAAAGTAACAAATGCATGTGTTTCTTTCTTATGGCATTGCGATAATTATACTAAAAGCATAGTGACATATGTCTGGGAATATTTATTATAGCACTGCTTATAACAGGAAGACTGAAAACACCCATGTGTCCACAGGGCACGTATGGCTAAATAATAATACATCACTCCATGGGCTCCACACAGGCAGGTAAAATTCCCAGAATGCATTGCTGCATGAAAGAAATTCAGGTGAGAACCATGCCCTACTCCTTTGCTTTATCAGTGTGAAGACACTCTAGAAGGTTGCCTGAGGCTACTAACAGCTCCTACAGGGAGGCGCTGTGTAGACGGGAAATGGGTGTAAGAGAGAATTCCTACTATATACTTTTACATATGTTAAATTTTCCTGCTACTAAGTTAAAAGGGCAAGAAAGAAGTGTTAAGATATTGATATGTCTTTCTTTGCCACAAGATTTTAAAGACTATTTATTCCCTGCCCCCATTACTTATTATCAGTACTGAGGATGGAACCTCAGGGCTTTGTGCAAGGAGAGAATTGCTGTGCTGTCCACTAGCCCACATGTGCTAACTTTGTCATACTTTTGCAAAAACTTTAGATAGGGTTTCACTAAGTTGCCCAAGCAGGACTTGAACTTGGGATGCTTATGAATCAGCCTCCCAAGTGGCTAGAACTGTGAGCCAGAGTGACCATGGGTTCAGAACTATCCATTAGAGCCTGGCGGGCTTACTATTTAGCACACACTTAAAGGACATCATTATCCCTTTCCCAGAATCCATCAGATGCCAGTGTTAGGACCCTATGGGTGAATTTCTGGTGTATAATGGGCTGCTGTCCAGCCTTGTACAGGCTCATTGCAGGGTCCCATAGCCACTGTGGAATCGTGCCTGCAATGGTAGCATCAAGCTCTGAAGACAGCATCTCTTATCTCTCCTTCCTGTCTTCTGGCTGTCATGTTCTTTTGTCCCTTCTTTCTCAGTTTTCCTCTAGCCTTACAAGGGTTGGTATAAATGTCCAGCTTAGGGCTGGGCATCCAGCTGTCATTTTTCCTAAGCATCTTGAGAAGCCACAAATCTCTGCATTCACCATTTTTTTTCAATTCAAAGAGAGGCTTCTCTGTTTAAGACCGAGAATACCATTTATCTATGGATATATACATTAATGCTTAGACTTCAATCTGGCACCATATCAATTTAGCTAAGAAAGAGCAAAGAGGGATCCAGAACCCATGACCTCTGCAGGCATTTCTTTTTTATTATTATTACTGAGTTTGCAGCGCTAGGCATGTATTACCTCCAAATTCAATCCCAGAAAGTTGGTTACTCCCATAACAGTAATGCCATTACTGTACCATCGGCCACATCTTGCCTGGCAGGTGGCCCTGTAGTTTGTAGTTCACAGGATTCACAGCTGAGGAACACTGCTCTGGTTTCATCTCCTCTAGTAACATACCCCCTTCTGGCACTATGAAAGCCATATAGTAGGAAAGAAGCTTCCACCTCGGCCCCTGCTTTATATCTTGCAACCAAGGTTGGGGAGCAGAAACATAAGGGGTGAATATTTTCTCCCGTTCAAAGGTTGTCGTTTACCTGAATCATAATTTCCTTTGCTGTTCAGAAACCTTTTGACTTCAAGTCCCTTTTTACAATTGTTGGCCTCATTTTTAACTGTACTTTACTTGGGGTTTCTAAAGCCTCCACCTCCCCTCCAATCCCCCAACTCATGTAGGAAAGAAAAGAGGTTAGAAGGGAAAGGAAATGTAGATCTCTCTACATTTCTGTAGTTCTGGCTGGTTGGGGTTGTCAGGTTCTTTGGGACAATACCAATCTTAGTCATCAGGATATACAGCAGTTCTAGCAACAGCAAATGGCAAATGGCAGCAGCAGAACGAGCAGCCTTATTTCTCCTTAGTCTGTCTCTTGAAACCCTCCTTCTTTCCCTCTCTGGGCTCTCATAATTATATTCTCCCAGGGTCCTCAGAATTCCACTAACTCCAGCTTGCAAAGATCACATACCTCTCCAAGACTGCATGAGGCAATTATAAGCTGTGGACAAACTAAAAGCAGCCCCATATCCCACACTTGGGATTATGACAACACACAATTTGCATAGCATAACTGGAACCAAAACTTGTACTAGAATTTCCTGAGCTGTTTGGCATCCTCTTTAGATAGTTCTTACCTATTCCTATATCTTACAGTGTATGTTTCAGTTTCAGGATTTATAACTTAATAATGCCTCTCAAGACCTCATAGAAACAAGAACAAACCTAATCACAAACTGGCATATAGAGGAAAATAATGAAAATCAAAAAAGAAATCAATAAAATAAAAACTAACAACAAAATAAAAGAAAGAGTTGGATATTGGAAAAAATAAGCAAAATTTATAATCATTAGCTGAACTAACCAAAAATGAAAGAAAGAAAGAAAGAAAGAAAGAAAGAAAGAAAGAAAGAAAGAAAGAAAGAACAGAAAGAAAGAAAACCCAAATTAATGAGTTCATAGACAAAGAGGAATCATCATGACAGAGGATCATAAGCACATACTTTAAATAATCAGCCAAAATTCTGGGCAGATGTTCTCTATGACCCAACCACTGCTGAGCAGCTACCAAAAGCTGATAGTTGGGTGGGAGAGATTATCCCTTTGTGAGGATGTGTCTACAAATAGTATTCCCATGCTCCAATAGATGACCCACATTGATGCATATCTAGGCAGTACTAATAGGAATTAGTGTGTTATTAAAATAATGAAAAAAGGGAAAGAAAGTTGCAATGGGGTGTTGAATGCAACATGAGGGTTATTAACAGGAGAAATGGGTAGTATACAGTACATATTTCATCACTTCTCTGCCTTTTAGATAAGATCAAGTGTAGTATATGTTCCTCCCAGTTTAACAGTTTAAAATTGTCATATTTTATTGAATGCATGTATGAAATTTCTAATAATTATTAACCAGAAAACTTAAAAAAAGTGGGACAAGTTCTTAAATGTATATTACTTACCAGACTTAAGCCAAGAGTAATTTTTTAAAAAGTTCATGAGATTCATCACTAGCAGTGAGACTAAAGCAACAGCTGAAAACCTACCAACCAAAAAAAGCCCAGGTCCAGATGGATTCACCACAGAATTTTACCAGACCTTTAGCGAAGAACTAAAACCAATGTTTCTCAAGTTATTCCAGAAAACAGAAAAGAAAAGAATGTTTCCAAATTCTTTTTATAAGGCAGTGTTATGCTGATTGCTAAACCATGTAAAGACACAACCAAAAAAGAGAATTATAGAGCAATCTTACTGGTGAACATAGATGCAAAACTTCTCAATAAATACTTGCAAACTGCATTTAAGAATACACCATGATCAAGTTGACTTCATTCCAGAGATGCAGAGATGGTTTAACACACATACACCAATATACATGATCCATGGTACAAATGGACTGAAGGATACAAAGCACATGAACATCTCAGTGGATGCAGGAAAAGACTTTGAAAATTCCACCATCCCTGCTTGATAAAAGCCCTAGAAAATCTAAGGATACAGTGAACACACTTCAACACATAGAGGCTACACACAACAAACCCACAGCCAATATCATGCTAGACAAAAATAATTCAAAGTATGCCCACTAAAATGATGAGTTCTACAACCATGTCCACTATCTCCATTACCTTACAATATAGTGCTTGAAGTCTTAGCTAGAACAATAAAACAAGCGAAGGAACCAGAAGACCACAAATAGGAAAGGAAAGATTATGCTTATTTTCACATGAAATTACTCCATTCATGAGACCCTAAAGACTCCAACAGACAAATCCTACAGCTGATGAACACTTCTAGTGAAATTACAGGTTACAAAAGTAACGTTCAAAATTAGTAGCCTTCCTATATACCAATGATAAACATAGAGACAAGAAAACCAGGGAAACAGTCCTATTCACAATAGCTCCCAAATAAGCCTAGCCAATGAAGTAAAAGACTTGTAAAAGAGAAGCTGTAAAACATTTAAGAGAGAAATAGAGGGAGATACTAGAATATAGAAAGACATCCCGTGGATGGGCAAAACCAATACCATCCTATAAAAGCAGTCTACCGAGTCAACACAATCTCAGCCAAAACTGTAACTTCATTCTCCACAGAAATTGAAAAAAAAAAAAAAACCCAAATTCATGTAAAGCACAAAAGCTCCCTTATAGCCAAAGAAATCTTGAACAGTAAGAATACGATGAGAGTCAGTACCATACCTGAGTTCAAGATATAGCACAGAGCCATAGTAACGGGAACAGAATGGTGCTGGTACTTAACAGAGACGGAGATCAGTGCGATAGAGTACAGGAGCCAAATATTAGTCCATGCAACTACAGCTGTCTAATTATTTTATAAAGATCCCAAAAATGTACACTGGAGGCAAAGCAGCTTCCTCAACAGATGATGCTGGAGATGTTCGCATGCAGAAGAAAGAAACCAGCAAAGGGCAGCTCCGCATTGTGCTTAGTTCTTGTACAGCCACGGAGGACATCTATGGCCACTCATCTGCACCAGTCTGGAGTAATAGTCCTGGTCAGGAATGTGGAGAGATAAACAAAAGACCTCAGAAGAGATGAGCTGTGTGGTTAGTAAAGTCAGGAGCCTGCTGAGTGGCCTGGCAGGTCAAAGAGCAAAAAGACAGAAGGCAGGACCCAGAGACCTCCAGCAACTGTAAAGTAAGGACCAGGCCTGTGCAAAGAAAGCAAGGCCTGTACACACAGTTTGTGCATTAGTAGGATATGCCTTGGAGGAGAAGAGGAAGAACTGGGTAAAAATGTGGCAGTCAGAGCCAGGGAGAGAGCTTCCCAGGAGCCTCTGAATTTCCTGTGTCTGCCAAGACTCTCTAACTCACTACATTATGCAAGTACACACATGGGTCATGGTCTCAGAGACGTTCAGATGCAAAAACCCTTAACACAATCTTCATCTCTGCTCTTTATATCTATGAGAGTTCTACGCTGTCTGCTCTTAACAGAGAGTAAGAACAGAGCTCTCTCCTCTTACACGAGTGAACTTGGAGCTGAATAATTACTGTTCATCTAGTGTCTTGATGAATTCATTATTTATAATTACAAGCAAACAAATGCAGTTTTTGCCTTGTACCACAGTTTTTATTTATGTCTCTGGCAAACTCAAGTTGATATTCTCTAAACTTGTCACAGTTTTCAGGACACTGATATTCTGACTCATTGTTCAACAAGGCCCAAGGTTCAAGTAACACTGTTGGTTAGTCTGTCTGAGCCAGGATCTCACTGTGTAGCCCAACTGGCCTTGAAATGGCTTCCCTCTTTCTGCTTTTGAGTACAGAGATTACAGGCATGTGCCACCAGGCCTGACAAAACCTCCCCTCTCTCTTTCTTCTTAAGACAGGCATTAAAATTTAAAAGCCAGAGTATGGGATAAGAAGTGCTAATGAAAATGTCACCAAGTGAGAGTTTAAATTTTAACATGCTGGCGACTAGTAAAGTCCAGGCTCTGTGTGAAGGGCCAAGCAGTTCAGATATGACAGGTTCCGTGCCTTTGAAATGTCCTCCAAGCATCACATAAAAAAAAAAAAAAAAACAACCTGTGAATCATTTTGACCAGAGATGACTCAAATTATTAAAAAAAGAAAGAAAGAAAGGAAAACTCAAACCTGAGCAAGGCCAGCTGGACAGCAGCACTGTGAGGCAGGAGCTGGGAGTCTGCAGCCAGTTGCTCTGTTGGGTCAGCTCTGGGCCGATCTTTTGTCAGACAGATCTGGTTTCAATCTGTGTTTCTTCAGTTTTTTATCAGTGCTGGCCTAGATTTCCAAAGTTGAGTGGAAATGGAAATATTCTTTCTCTCCCTTTAACCCATCTGTCTCCTTTTATTTACATAATATAACATCTTTCCCCCTGAAGAATTCTGTTCTTGAAGAAGGCAAAAATGAAAGTAGAATAAATGGAAAAATTCCTCCTAGAACCGTGAAACAGAATCTTCCGGTCAGATCAGCAATCAGCTAGGCCTCGCCACCACCACCAACTTCCAAGTGAATGAAGCTACAAGGTACTAAGACCAGAATCAAATTGCCTTTGTCAAGTGACTCACAGAGTCCCACCCCTTCCCCCAAGACAGAACAAGGGGATATTTCTGCTAACCTGCTAATAGTGGCTCCTGATTCTAAAGCAAGGAAACTAGCCTGGATAATAACTGCAAATGCCAGCAAGGAGAGGGTTTACCATCGCATTGAGTCTGTTGTTACTGTGGTCATCAGAATAAATCATCAGCTTACAGCATCTCATTGAGGTAATGGAAAAGCACATTATCACGAAGAAATGATGTCTAGAGAAGACTTAATTGCCACGATATGTGTTTTTAATGGCTGGAAACACAGACAATCAGAAGTGCCTCATGCCAGTTCTCATGTTCTTTCAGCCACAAGAGCACATTTAAAAATATCTTAAAAATTAAGAACAAGAGATGAAAGTAGCTTATCCTTCCACCTCAATGTAATTATAGTATTTTCTAGGAAAAAGGGACATGTGTGAGCCAGGTGTAACTGCACTCTGTCCACCCTGTGACTTCATCCTTAGTTACTCATCTATGACATCATCATCAATAGACATTTAGCTGCTGTTTCAATCTATTCAAAATGTTCCCAGGCCCACGTTCTGTCACCACCATTTGTTCCTAGGAAAGTGACAATACACGGACACCCCTGGGCCATCTCCTCTCATGTCCTCGGCGCTTAGTATGGGTCACGCCAGTCCAATGGAAACTTTAGGATCAGAACCGATATTAGCCCAGAGCCAGAATCACATCCTACAGACAGAACAAACAGAACTTTGGGAAGTAGAACAATCACTCCTTGCTGAAAAAAATCGCCTGGGGGATTTTCTTAATCTAACTCATAGTCAAGTTTGCTTTAGGCCAGAGAGTTTGTATGTGTGTTTGTCCTGAAACATATTAAAAGGAAGCTTCACTTAAAGTTGGTGGACGGCGATGGCCTGGGTGGCATCCAACGCTGGTGCAGCGTGGCAGTGCGGTGTATCTAACATCCTTGACTGAGGCCCAGACGAGGGAAAAGCCAAACACATGCTACCAAGCACACAAATTACTACAGAGCAGGAGGTGAAGAACAGCACCCCAAGGGTCTTCTTCAAGGGATGCAACTGTACAGGGAAACTGAAGGTTATGCCTTTGCCGATGAAATAAATGCAAGGAAGAACACAAAAATAAAACTCTCTGGAAATGGGCAAATTGTCACAAATGTGATGACGTTTGCAACTTTCAGTTCTCTGATGTGAAGAGGTTCTGAATGTATACACAGGCTGGGTTTGTCCGAGAGACTCCTACAGTGTTGTCAGCCATTGCTCTTCTCCTTGGTGGACCCCAAAAGGTGGAAGACACCATGTACTTCAGAAGCAGGGCCCAGAGACCCATGGGTCAGAACTTACTTGAAAGCCTCCTCCCTGTGGACTCGCTTTCATGGTATCAGAATGAGCCATGCAAGCTTCCAAAGGAGGGGAGCAGCCAACAGTCCCCAGAGCAATGACATCTATGAACCAGCATGGCACAATAACCCTAGCATTACATTAGTGACACACATACCTGGGTAGTAACCAACAGTTTTCCAGTTAGATTTAAGAGCCATCCAACTATAGAAAACTAGCCAATTAACCAAAGCTAATGAAGCCATGGATCTTGAATGAGAACTTGCAACTGCCACTTTAAGAAACCAGGATCATCCCTACTACATTCTAAATGGTTGTCCTTATACTACAGGTAAATATAATCTTCTGCCCTCATCAAGGAAACTTGTCTCTGTATCAGGCAGAGAGCATTACAGGAAACCACAACCAATCAAAATGCAGAGTTGTGGAGCCAAGCCCCAATGGATACATCTAGAAAACACCCCCGCCCTAAGGTCCAGGGAACATTGTGGAAGAGAAGGCAAAGAGAATGTAAGAGCCAGGAGATCACGGAGTTTGCTGTGAGAGGGTTTCTCTTAGGAATGTCAGAAGCTACACCAACAAAGTCTCAGCAACGTGAGTGCTGAGACAGACTCCGAAGAAGGACAAAAATAGACATGTTAACATAAAGGGGGGAAGCCCAGAAAACCTCAAGCTTATGAGGAGTGCTGAGAGTGGGAGAAATAGTCCTCCCCAGGGAGAGTGCACATTAACTGATTATCCAATACCGAATAATTGACCCTGAAAACTTAGATACAAGTAACATTATACAGACAGAGCAGATTATATTTAGGAGTATCTAAATATAATGCATATACATGTACATATGTGCATGCAATGACAATGAAAAGAGAGGCCATCAATTTAAAAGAGAGCAAAGAGGGGCATGAAGGAGGGCTCAGAGGGAGGAAAGGAAAGGGGAAAATGGGAAAATGATATAAATACATTATAATCTTAAAAATTAAAGAAGAAAGTATATACAGGTATCTCATTTCAATGCTTTCTTGTTAGCTTTTTGTTTCTATAATATATCTGAGGTTAGTTAATTATTTTAAAGGGGTTTGATTTGATCATAGTTTTTAGCTGGAAGCTCAGGTAGCATGGCAAAGGTTCTGACAAGTTTCCTTGGATTATATCACATTGTGTTGGGGTGTGTATGTATCTCCCTCTGTGTTCTCTCTTCTCATCAATAAGTATGCCGGATTCCATGCCGGGGCTCTACTCCAGTGATCTATCTCGTCACTTCCCAAAGACCCCATTTCTGAAGCTGGTAGTTGGACCATTGACATAAGACTGTGGGGATTATCCTCAAACAGGAGGTCTGCAGTAGAGCATGCTCAACCCATCAGTTTTGCTCGGAGTTACTGGGAAGAAGTGCTTTCTTTTGCCTTTGGTTACAGGCATGGAGGTGCAGTAGTTTCTCGGTGGACTGGCACTAAAAACCACATCATCCTCTTGTCTGACTGTGTGTGGAGATATGCCGTTTCTCATGAGTCTCTGTCCTAAGACCATGATACTCCTAGGTCTTAAGGCGAGCTTATCACTCTTGTTCTTGTCCTGATACACTCTTCTGGAACTTTCTAGCCTGTTTTCTTCTCCTTTCTTGCTTCTCTACAGCAACTAGTGCTGTCCAGTTCTGGTGCAGGCTTTCACAAGGCTCATTTGTAACCCTTCCCTGTTATACCGCCTGTGGTCACACCTGTGTGTGACCAAAGACTCAATGCTGAGGCCGAGAGAAGCATCCTAGTCTAGACTGACTTCCAGTAAGGATCCAGATGCAAGCTTTTGCAGCAGGGTCTGACCACCAGCGCCACGGGGCAGCTCTTTGAGGCTGGAGGATCACGGTGCCAGGCGCTCACTCCTGTCTTGGGCCACCCTCTTCTCCGCCAGCTTCCTGCACTGCCTTGCTCCTCTCCCTACTTTGCAAGGTGGGATGCCGGCCTTGCACCATCCCAGAATGGAAAATATGGGAGTCTCTAAGGAACTACTGCCCTCTTCCCTTGTCCATGCAGCTTTGATTGCGCTCTTACGCTGATCCTTAGTGTTCTGAGAAGCATACATGCAGATACTCAGGATCTCGTCCTACCTTTCAGTCTGCTTATTTCTTTGGCATGTCAGGCCATCCTGCTTTATCAACACTACAAAGTGTCCTCAGCTATCCTTAAAAAGGAAAGATCCATTGTCATGGGCCCTGTGGTGCCTCCCAGACCTGTCCTCTGGGGTTCTTTTTACACATCTCTAATTTTACATAACGTTCTATGGTTTCAGTTGATTTGTCCCTCTCACTGAGACTGATACAACCCTCAGCTTTGCCTGAGAACTAGACAATCAAGTATTTGCCAGATGACTGACCAAGTAAAAGTGATTGATGTGCTATTTGTCCTTTCTCGTTATATGCTTTAATGCCCCTGCTACTGTCTCGCAGGGCTCTCCTGGTAGAAGGACAGTTGCTTAGTTTTCTAGTAACCAGCTATCCACAGAGTTTAAAACCCTGGCCAAAGATTTCATTATTCTGAGCCTAAATTTTCCTCTCTGGAAAACTTCAATACTTCTTGCTCATTCCGCCCAATATGGGGTTGTTAGTATGTTAACACTGATTTTTAAAGTTTCTGTTTATAAATAACAGCACAAATGCAATGCATTTTAAAAAATAAATGCCCCTGTGGTGAGTCTATGTCAACTTTTACAGTTTCACATATGATTGATGCATTCTGTAGACTTTTCCTTCTTTTTTAAGGAAGACTAGATTACAAACAAGCTATCATTTCTAAAGAGATGATCTATGCACCCATCTATCTAATACTCCACTCATTCTATTCATCCTCCTGTGCACTCATCCTTCTTGTAGATTGTTGACAAACAATTATGATACAACAAAGTGGGTCTGAAAAGGAGGAGCAGAAACTGTTTCAGTGGGAGAGAAAAGGACTCTGTTCTCCAGTCATCACAGATGGCTGCTTTGGAAGTCCATACTGGGGTCTAACTGAATTATTGGGAGTAAATCAGACTTGTGTGAATATATTTTGCCAGCAGGGAGGGTAGAGGTAGGCGGTGGCAGCAGCATAAACAGAGAACTAAATAGAACTTAAGGCAGGAAAAGGGACTCAGGCGCTGGAAGATAGGGGCAGTGAAGGAGAAATTAGAAGAAAGAGATGAGGAAGAATTTTGTTAAGAGAACTTGACTCCACTCTAAGGACAAGACGGAGACTTTGAAGAGCTATTGTGGAAATAAGACATGATTACATTTGACATTCAAAATGCCACTGTGGCTTTTGGCTTTGTGAGAACAAAGGGTATGAAAATAAAGAAGGACAGGACTGGCCCTCATGGTGATTGGGTTAGACTTGATGGTATTTATTAAGGGACTCAGATCAAATGGGGAGACCCAGATGGACTGAAGAATCAAGAGTTAGAGTCAATAGATCTCCTTCTGCAGATAGAATGATGTTGATAGGATAGCCATTGCTGTTACTGTGGTTGCTGGCTGCAGTTAGAATAAGGAGATTCCCTTCATTGACAAAAAAACCAGAGCAAAGAGAAGGTCTGCGGTGGGAGTATCATACCCCAGAGGGACTCTATCAAGAAAGGACGTAAGGTCTGAAGGCTGGAAGAGCTTCCAAGCAACTCAACTTGAAGTGAAACAGTCCAGGGCTAACGATGTGGGAGGGAAGTCAGGTCAGGAAAGTGTGGTGCCTGTACCTCTGTCAGGAGGAGACAGCAGGATGGCCAGTGCACCAAATGCACCATGCATGGCTGGGTCAGACTTGTGGAAATCGATCTTCTGTGTCCCATGAGTAAAGGGACATGAGCATCCTCAATGCCTCCCCGTACATGGTGTCTTCTGGAGGATTTTGTTTACCACACCAGCTAGAAATGACCAATTTCTAAAACGTGTATTGTTGCCTTGGACTCTGCACTTGGTTCTGAGAACTTGAAAGGACATAAATTATGATAATAATTCCCCCCTTAGTCAGAGCCCAAAGCAGTCTTTGAAGGCTTGTACTTGTGCATAGTGCTATATGTTTCCTTATGTAAACTTCTTATTAAATTAGGCATAATAAGATATTATCAGTAAATGATAACTTAATAGAACAATAAAATGGGCCACTACTAGGTAAAGTCAGAATTTCCTGAACTTAAGGCACTATACGACAACCAAGACGGCAATTAGCAGGTGGCTACCAAGGCTGCCGTGGTTCTGCTGGTCAAAGTAACCCCTGGCGTGGTGAAGCTGGGCAGTATGCCATTTTTCTCACGCTGCTCACAAAGAACACAATTTTAAATCCATGCATTATTTATTTCTGGCATTTTCCACTTAAGAACTTCTGAACATAGTTGACCCCAGGTAGCTGAAGCCACTGAAGGTAAAGGAATGGAAAAGAGGAGAGTATAGTATGGTACTGAGAAGAAAGAACACGTATAAATTAATCAGGTCTTAGAGCTCTCTCCCCACTGTGTTCTGTGACCATCCCAGAAGACAAGCACCTGGCTGAGGCATTCGAGGCTGGCCCATTCGGCAAGATGGGATATAGCTTAGAACAGAATATGGGGGTCTCCAGGAAGTGCAATTCCTGCATTCAGAGATATGCAAGTGATACAAATGGCTTAACTCTAGGATAGTAAATAAACCGTGTCCCAGAGAAGAGGAAGGCCTGTTAGAGTGCTGCATGGGATGGCAGGAGCCATGATCAATGAGTGGATATACCTCCTACTGAAATGGTACCACTGTTGCAATCAGGTCTTTTTATCTAAAGGAAGATAAAAAATGTCCGGGTCAGATGCCAGAGGCCTTGAAGAATGGCAAGTTTGGGATTCTTCCTTCAGACACTGATGCCAAATACTAATGTCTGGTCCATTCCTAACTGTGTAGCTACAGTTCAAATTTCTTTTAGGCCATTTCAGGTAGGGGCCATGTCTTTTTATCCTCTGACTGTTCCTTAGGGACTAGTTTGGTGACTTTAACTCAAGTTGTTGTTTGTTTGTTTTAAGGATATATCAGAGGCCCGGGAAAGGCAGGGTCAGAGCACATTCAACAAGAATCAACCAGCTAAGTTCACTGGGTTTCATCAGGAAACCCAGTGGGGTGTGGTCTTGAGGACTCTTCTTTCTCCTGACATAAACTGCCACTGTTTATGTCGCCACCTGTGAACTCAGCATCTTGTCCTTTCTACCATCCAACAACAACAACAAATCTACTAAAACTTAGTTAATCAGGAAGAAAAAGAGGTAGCCAGAAGAAACGATGGCCATGATACAGTTCTGAGGCGCAAGGTGCTCTGAGGAGAATTAGCGAGAGGCAGTCTCAATAGGAGTGTCAAGTGCGCATTATTTATGATGACCACATAGAACAGGGGAGTCCCTGAACTCAGACAGGAGTTTTACTTCTGCTTAGTCTGACAAGGCTACAACCAGGAGGGTGGACAGCTAAGCAGAGGGAAGGGGCTATGTAAAAGTGGCAGGGACATGCTGTGAGCATCAGGCTGGAGATAGTCTGCGAAGGTAGAGAGGCACAGGGCAAAGGGTGTGGCAAAGGTCCCCTCCCTCATCCTCCCACCCCAGCTCTAGTGTCTGGGAACAAGGCCTGCAGCCCTGCTGGGGTAAGTGGGTGTTCAGTAGGATCCTAGAGAGAAAGAGAGAGAGAGAGAGAGAGAGAGAGAGAGAGAGAGAGAGAGAAGAAAGCAATCAACGGCATTTAAGGTTACCAGCAGAGGATTACATCTTCTCAGAAAAATATTGCAAAATCTAGAATAGAAAGAAACACACAAAAATGGATTTAGAATCAGCTTAAATAAAGATGGACAGCCTCGGCTTGCGGGCCGCCAGAACCATGTCTCAGGAGGCATCAGCGTGAGGACGCCACCCTGCAGCACCCTTAGATAAAAGGAGAACAGTCTCCTCTTAACGCTGGCACTGAGTCATAGAGCAGCAGCTGTGGAATTTTATTTACTGTTCTAGAATTTACACTGTAATTTTAAATTATAAATACATGTTATGTCACCAAACACTAGTGTCTGCCTGGCACATTTTCTGAATTGTACCAGGCAGTGAATTAAGGGCAGGGACATGAAAACTGAAGACAGTGTGTGTACTGGCCCTGAGAACTGCCAGGTTATGTGAGAGGCCAGGCCTGGAGGCCAGCCCACCACACCAGTACACGGAGTGTGGGCTGGTGGGATGAAAGAAAGGGACAATTAATTCTGTGCCCTGGAAATGGAATAGACTGGAAACATAGACAATGGATGCATGCAGAGCGCACTGGAGTTAGAGTGCCCTGTCTCAACTCCAGAAGATCCCACTGAATTAGACTCTCCGGGAACAGGCCTCTCTAGATGACCAAAGTTTTTCTTCAGTGCATCAAGGTTTAAGGTGAAGTGTGCAAAAGGAACGTTTATTCTTCTGTTTGATTGTTGTCTCGGAGGATTATTGCCTCCTGCTAAGGTTTAAGTTTAGTCCTGGAAGCTTCTAACCCCTATACAATCTAGCCTAAGCATAGAATGTTTTCAGCTTATGAGACTTTCTGCTTAATAAGCTCACCCTTTCTTGTTTTTACTGAGTTCTTGGCTGGCTGTTCATCTCAGCTGTTCTGGCACACAAACTCCTCTCCCAGCTGATTTATTCAATCTGGCCAGGAATTGCTGTGCTTGGCCTCACACTAACTCAAGAAACCTGCTCTAATCTGGCTCCTTTTCTTTTCTTTTTTCTTTTCTTTTCTTTTCTTTTCTTTTCTTTTCTTTTCTTTTCTTTTCTCTTCTCTTCTCTTCTTTTCTTTTCTCTTCTTTTCTTTTCTTTTCATGTTCCTTGTTGCACTGTGATTTTACTTCTTTTTTTTATTAATTACATTTTATTCACTTTGTATCCCCCCTGTGGTTCCCTTCCTCCTCTTATCCCAATCCCTCCCTTCCTCCTCTGCATGCATGCCCCTCCCCAAATCCACTGATAGGGGAGGTCTTCTTTTCCTTCCTTCTGATCCTAGTCAATTAGGTTTCATCATGAGTGGCTGCATTGTCTTTTTGTGGCCTGGTAATGCTGCTCCCCACTCAGGGGGAGGTAATTATAGAGCAGGTCAATCAGGCTCCTTTTCATTCTCTGGCTTGTTCAGTCTTCATTTGAGTTCTTTCTCTGCAGCCTGTCTCTCTATTACCGTCCTGGTAAAACTGCCTCCTCTCTCTCTCTCATTGCTCCTTAAGTAGTTTCCCTTTCCTGTCTCTTCTCTTCAGAGTCGGTATCCTCTTTTGACAAGTCTCTCTCTGATTCATCACTGTTTCTGCCACTCAATTAGACATCACTTACAAACGTGGGTACTTCTACGAACTATTTTTAACGTCATTGTTAGGGATTAAAGGCAAGTACCACCACACCTGGATGGAAGCTTTTCTTTATCTGAAACTCAGATCTGCTTCCCTCTCTCTCCTGGGATTAAAGGCATGTTTGTATTCCAGATGGAATCCACAGCCCTAGAAGGTCTTTGGATGTGATCTCTTGCCAGCACAGCCATGTTCTGAATGAAATTCCTCTACAGTGAAGTACAAGAGATGTTTAGGATTTTAGAAGCTGGATGAAGGGAAGTGGAGGCCATGTGAGATGCTGATGTGTCTGACAGCTGGAGTAGAGTCCTGGATCAGGAGAGGAGACCTGAAACCGAGGTTTGCAGGAGGAGGAGCCTGACTTGAACTATACTAATCACTTATAAAATTACAAACGTATGTATTAGTCTGAGTCTACCCCCAGAGTGCCATAATGATGGTGCCTTGGTGGGGCTGGAAAGTCCTGAGCTCTGACGTCAGTGTTGTAGGTGCACACGGCTGAGTACTATCCACTGTACAGGCTGGACTCATGGACACAGTGAAGCCCCACACCAAGGCCCCAGTGCTGAACACAGCTCTGCATTCAAGTGTTGGCCGTCAGTCCTGACTACTAATGACTTCTGTGGCCCCAACTGAGATGCTTCACACGCACACGCAATGGGAGCTGTTGTATGTGTCGAATGGGAAAAAGCTAGCCATTTCCTTCTCGCCCAGAACTCCAAGGGCTCATGGGAATTGGTTCTATAAAAAACCGCCTTCACACAGCTGAACAGGAGCATGGGTTCTCAGATAACTGGATAAATGTTTGGGGAATGTCAAACCAATTATATGCCTGTGCAGTGTGCTCAGCAAGACTTTAGATTTGGAAGAAAACCGGAGAACACACTGTTTGACTAGCCCAATATTAAAAAGACAGAAATGAGAATTCTAGCAAAGTTGCCTGGCGGTAAGCTGTTCATTAATGGTAATGTTGTCATAGGCACCTGGACTGACTGAAATCAACCTGTTGACATTCTAAAAGAGATGTGAAAGTACCTGACACAAATCTGTGCTATCATCTCTTAGAATTAAAGAATTCAGATATTTGGTATCACCAACTCCATAAAGATTAGATTTACAGGACATATCGTTCACCAGGATATTAAAAATAATGCATCGATATTACTGTTATATTTTGATCAGGGTTATAATAAAGAATTTTCAAAAGTATTTCTGCCATGTAGTAGATAGCCACATATGGGTATTTTTTATTATTTTTAATCTAACTTCCCTAAGTGTCCAAGTGTGGTAAAGTTGAGGCACAGGGAAGAAGTTTATTATGTCAGATTATATAGACTCTAAATTGTAGAAGACTCGAGATACTCCATAAAGTAGTAAACTTCTAATGCGCAAAGCAACAGAGTAAATGATTCCCTCAGGTTAGACATGAAGAGACTTCCTATTGTGAATTTCCTCCATGTGATTTTTAATCATTTATTACAGTTTAATAGCGACAAGGGATCAATTATCTATTAGACTATAGTTTGGGGACTTGCTTGTCTTTATTCAGACTGCAGTTGTAATTTTATAATAGATTCTATTTCTCTCATTCATCTTCGGATACAATCAAGAATGTGCAAAGGACTTCAAACTCACACAAGGGATAAAGTATCTATTGTCTTTTGAAAACCTACAAGGCACTGTGCTTTCTATACATGCCACTTAAATTACTCTTAAGAATCCTCCCTACAGGTTTGTGAAGTGTGATTCTTTATATTTTTATAGAATAGAAAATTAGTGTACAGAGAAGTCAGGTTAAGTATCCAAGAAGAAAAGCTGATTAGCAACAGAGCTCTGCCCAAAGCTGCCTCTTGGTTGGCTCCATTTACTACTTCCTCCTCCTCCGTCCCTCCTCCTCTCAGGAATTTCATCCATGAGTACTGAAATTAATATAGTTTCCACTCCTCCCTCCCTTCACTGCTAGGACTCCCCTTGTGTCACTTAAATCCATCTCAAATTCATGACTTCTCTATAATTATTGCCATTGCACACAGATTTAGCTATCACATATACATCTACACATATATCTGCACAATCTCCTGGGGCCATTTGTTGTTGTTCTTACATACATGTGTTTAGGGCTGAGCACTTGAAACTGGAGAGCCTTTCAGTTCTCCAGGATCTCCCCTGGGGAAAAACTAATTCTCCCTCTCCCAGCACCCACTTATTGCCTGTATCTATTCACCTAGAGATGGAGCTTGAGAAATCTTCCCCATCCTCATTGGCATATTGACTGGTGTGGTCATAACGAAGGGTGGTTTTAGGCTCATCAATCTCAGATTGTTGAGATTTGATTCATGCAACACTCCTGTCACATCTAGAGGACGCCAACTTTTAAAGTCCTCCTCAGGCCTTCCATAGTTAGCCACTGTCTGTTCTGTACTATTTTGAATTTTGTATATATTTCTCTACTACACTTATGAAGAATAATTATCTTTCATTCATATGAGTACATAAGAGCATATATATATATATATATATATATATATATATATATATATATATATATCTTCTTATGCATCTGTATTCTCAGGGAGCACAATTTAGTCAGTTGAAGTTTCTTCTATGCCCATAATGGGCACCGCAGCTAGAGGTTTGAACAAGCTAGACATGATTCCTGCCACCATAAAGCATTGGATTCTATGAAGAATGGAGAAGTAAAATGCAATTAAAACAACGCATACAAAGGTTAAGGTTGGACGAGCAGGTTTTGAGTTTAAAGAACAGATGTCCACACTGTAATGTACAAGAGGAAAGCGAGGAAGTGGTGGCAGCACACTGAAGGGAAAGCGACCTCTACGCTGAGGATAAAGGTTGATTCTGAGTCAGCCAAACATCTAGTGGAAGCGAGAAGAAAAGAAGAACATACCGCAAATAAAAAAGCTGAAAACGGAAGGGGCAGGAGATAAATGGGAAGGAGGGCATTCAATATGAGGCTGGAAACAGTACGATGAAGTTCTCTGAAAGTTCATTCTTTAAGCATCTAGGCAGGTCATGACGGGAACTAAAAAGCTGAGTGGCAAAGATGCCACTTGAAAGAGGAACGAAATTTACGGATGGTAACCAAAAAGGACAATGTCACTCTGTAATCAAAGTGAGAGTCTGGGTGCCTGCAATATGCCATGGCAGCACGGAAGGACGGAGAGGAGATCTGGAAGGTAGACTAGGTTTGCTTTCTCACCAGCTCCAAAAGGTTAGGGAAGATTCAAGGTGGCCCCAGACTTCTGGCTTAGGCGGCTGAGTAAAGTGTGAGTCCAGTTTCTGGTTCAGGCTTAGGTGAGTTCAGTTTAGATGACCATATGGCTGAGGTGCATAAGCGCGTTAACCAGATGAAATCCTGGATGGCAATTAAGATGGAACTTGGAAGTCATCAAAAAACCAGGGTTGCCAGACTAAAGGGCTCCACGAGATAGTATTCAAAAGCAACGGAGAAAGAGGAGGTAGAGGTGGAATCAAAGAAAAGAGAAGTGGCCAGAGGGAGGGCCACTGTGGAGAAATTGCCTAGGACCCATGGGGAAGATTTCCTGAGGGTAGAAGGAATGTCACAGACCATATCAGCTTCCAGGAAATCAGAGTCCTGAGAAGGCTCACCAGGGGTACTGGCCTACCAGCCCAAAGAATTGAAGCTGAAGCTTATTAGTGAGAAAGGCATGTCTGTAGCCTAAGCCTCCTCATCTAGAATCCGAGCCTGACCTTTTTTTTCCAGTTTATTTTCATGTAGCTGAGGCTAATGAGGCTAGCAGCCATACCTGCAGGGTAGAGCCAAGGTTGCTGCCAATCCAGGAAGGAACAACAGAGACAGGAATTCAAGGAGCCAAAGCACTTAGACTGTGAGTCATCAGCTCAGAGATGTTTTGTGCTCTGCTGAAAAACACGGTGCAGCGTGCTTCTGCTACCCCTGACAGGAGCTGCTAGCTGATGGGGAGGGGTGGGTTGGGGTTAGAGGTGAGGGGGGGTGCCTTTGATGGCACTCTGCGTGGCATTGCTCAGACTGTCTGAGCAGTGGACAAGGGGAGAACACTGATCTCCACAGTGGCTCCCAAACGGTCCTCTGTAGACAAAAGCGGAGAAGGCAAAGTCATCTCATGCATGCCACCACCTTGCCTCTCAGTCCCCTTTGTCATCTCTTCCTCCTCTCCAGTCTGTTTCCCTTCTTGGATCTCCTTCCTCTAGCAGTGTGTCCTATTTATCACCTTTCTCTTCCTATGCAACCCTCTCAGCCCCCACTCCACCAGCCAGGAGCCAGCTCAGACAGAGATTCTGTCTGAGCTGTTTTCTCTCTGCTCTGTCCTCTCTTCTTCCTCTTCACACTGCCTCCTTTCCATCTCCTTCTGCCCTGTTCCCTTTCCTTCCCATGACAGACACACACACCCTTTTCTCTCTTTCTCTCTCCCTCCCTCCCTCCTTCCCTTCCCCCTCTTCCTCTCACTGGGGATCAAATCCAGGGACTTATGCGCAGCAAGCAAGTGCCCACCACTTTATTATGGAGCCACACCCTGGCCACCACTCTCCTTTCAAATCTCCAGCACCCATCTAGATGCCAGGTGGGGATTGCAAAACATTTTGGCAATGACATCTAAAGTTCAGCTTTCCCCAAACTGCATCATCCTTACCATCAAATTGACTTTCTCCCACAGTGTATTTTCCACCTTTGGCTGCTCATATCAACCAACACTTGGCTACCGGAGTCCCTAGATCATGCGTGGCTACTCTTTCCTTACTTCCACAATAAACTGGTTGAGTCAAACTCTTCCTCTGCAGAATCTGAGGGACCACAACACACTCCTAGTCCCTCTGTCCCACAGACCTTCCTACCTCTGCTCCTCTGCCCTCCTTTCCCATTGTATCTTACCAACTGCTTTCCAACTGCCTTTTTTTTTTTCTCAAAAACAAATTTGATCATATATCTTCTGGCCACATTGATAACATTTCCATATTTTGCTACTGCCAACATATTATACTCAATGCTCTAATTCAACACTGCTCAAAACAGCTTTAAGTACTACTCTCTGGAATCCTGCTGTACTGTTGTGAATGGGACAAGTCCCTCATAGGCCCAGACGTTGGAACACTTAGTCCCTAGTGGTGGTAGTGTTTAGGGGAAGTTGTAGGGGACATGCAGCCTTTCTGGAGCAAGTATATCACTGAGAGGAGGCTTTAGGAGTTCACGGCCTCACTCCACTTCTGTTTCATGGTTTCACTTGGAATGGTGATCTTTCAGCTTCTTGTTCCCAAAGGTTGCTGCTTCCACTGCTATTACATACTCCTCCTTTGTAGCCATAAGCCAAAATAAACTCTTTCTTCTGTAAATTGCTTTCTGTCATAGTGTTTTGTCACAGTAACAGAAAAATAACTAATGAGGTCAGTATCTACCCATGTGTATGGGCAAGGCACTTCACTCCCAGCTTTGTATGAATTATCATACCTAATACCAACAATGTGCGTTTTTCTCTTTTAAATATTATTAAAATGCTAGTTTTTTTCACATGTATGTTTTTGTCTCCCCACGCTTTCCATGTCTGAGCACCACTATGACTATGTCTTACCGTAGCATTCTTTCCATACTTACAATCAAGTAAAGGGTGGAGTTCCATCCTTGAAAAGTGAACAAGCATTTAGACAGCACATCCTTCCCAGTGGAACCTGGGTGACAGCTATCAAACACTGCACTATGGAAAGGACAGCCAGAAATCAGCTGCTAGAAAAAAAAAAGTAACACAGAATATTTCAAACTGCCTAAACCATTTTTTTAAAAGAGACTTCCTCTAATGCCAGAGATCTTGCACAGGCTCCTGGTGGGTCATCAGGAAGCAATTCTTCACACACTTGATGAACTTATCTTCCACTTTGGGAGGAGACTCCCCCTCTCCTTTATACGTGCTTGCAGTTTTGCCTTAATGTTTTCTGCAGAACTGGCTTCTTTTGGTGTTTAAGATTTTTTTTCTGTTTTTTTTTTTTTTTTTAAAGATTATTGACATCTTGATCTTAGTGTGGATTTTAGCCTTTTTCATTCTGGCTTTATTTTTGTGCATTTTTGCCTGGTATATTGTTTAGATTTATTCCCTGGAGCTTTTCTTCCATTTCCTCACCATCAAAAACATCATCTTCTTTATCAACATCTTTATTTTCTCCGTCACCTTCACCTCTTGATAATCATCTTCATGACCAATCATGTTCATCATCATCTTCATTATGGTCATCACCTACTTTTTTCTGTGCAATGTTGTTGCCATTTCCAGTTGCATATCACATTACAAACATCCTTAAGAGTTTTACATCTTCCTCATCTTTAATGTTTTTGAGTCTGCATCTTCCTTTACAGATACCAATAATATGCACAGGCTCTGAGCTGCGTTTCAACCTTCAGACCACATGTGGTGGTATCATTTCAAAGAGCCCAAGGGAAACTCTTGGTTATACAGATATTTTCAAAGTTGCAAGTGTTGCTTTACAAGCAGACTAGTGCTTTTGGAATCTGTGCCATTGCCTCTGCCTCAGTGACATGTAATTTGTCTTTTGCACCAGACCCCTAATCTGATCATTAATGATAACTAGTACTCATTTTCATCATGATCCATGTTAAAATGATAATCTTAGTTGGCACCTCACGTTTGAGCACACCAGTGAGAGTGAAGTCAGGTGGAGAAAACTGACTACAGCTCCTCCGAACATCTGATGTTTTGCAAAAGTTAAATTACAGAGGTTAAGCCATTTGGCTCAGTGTCAACTAGGAATATAAGAACCACGTATCAAATACAGAGATTATACATCTTAAAAGGTTTTTTTTGTTGTTGTTTTTTTTTTCACTTTGCCTCTGTAGGCCTTATATCTGAACACATTCTTGAAATCTGTGTCCTAGGGATGAGGCATTGGTACCACTGATCTTGTGTGTTTTAACTGCAGGCTTCATGATCAAGCTACTTGGAGGAATTCTTGCTAGCTTCCAGATCTTGAACAAATCTCTTAAGACCCTTCAGCTTCGGGCTACTCACTGGATGCTGTGAAAAATGTTAAGAGTATACTTCCAAAGTCTTTAGGATGGTGTGCGGGCAGGTGAGGTCATTTCCTAGGCTCTAGTTTCTGTTCATTTCCTCAGAGATGTACTGTACTAAAAGCTTGAAATGGATCATTTAGGTGGCTAGACATACTGACTTCTCTAGGAGACACTGTGCTGGGAACAGGCCCTCTCACTCACTTTGGTGTCAGAAGTAAAAATGGAAAAGGTAAGAAAAGTGGAAGGCGGTCTTTCATGTGAGTGTACAAGCTGAGCATGTGTGGAAAGATATGAGAATTATTTGTAATTTAGACTCCATAAACCTCAAATGGAGGAGAATAGAAAAGCTAACAGAAAGGAAGTCATGTTTTTCCTTTTTTTAGTAGAGGAAAACAGAAATAAATGGAGTGGTTTCTCATGGAGGAATTTAGCCTTTTAGGGAGAAAGAAAGTAAATAAGTCAGGATGCAAAAGTACAACAGGCTACAAAAACTCTTCAGTACCACTGTTTACAAAGCAGCATGAAGGCACTGCTCTGGGGTTTTGTTCTGTTTTTATCAGAAAACAAGACCCCATTTTTTTTTTTCTGGAGGCTAGTTGCAGAGAGTGTAAAAGGCTAAAATGTCTTACAAGTGTTTAAAGTAACATGTCTGAACTTGGCTGTACCACACACAGCACCTCACTTGCTCACTAACTATACTGGACCCCATACTACTATTTCATGTAAGAACTAAATCCGGACACAGTAAGAAACTGGCCTAAGTTTGTGTGGTTTTCTTAGTTGTGGCAGATTTCTTAGTTGCGAACCAGGCACATTCCATCGCAACACAAGACTGTACAAAGACATTGTTACTATACATTTGCAATTTTACTATTCTCATTCTAAAAACTTGCCTATGCGGCTTATTGGTGTCATATTTTCTGTATGAGAAATTCACACCAGCAGGAAATAAGTGTACTCAAATAAATTTTAAGGTTGGGGGGTGAACTGAAAGACGGCTCAGTGGTTAAGAGCATTTACTGCTCTTGCAGAAGACCTGGGGTTCAGTTCCTAGAACCCACATGGCAGCTCACAACTGTTTGTAACTCCAGTTCCAGGAGATCTGATGCCCTCTTTTGTTCTCTGTGGGAACTGCATGCTTGTGGCACACATAAATGCAGAGAAATAGTCTTAAAATGAAGAAAAATGAATCTTTAAAAAATAAGTGCATGCTCTCCTTATGCAATTACAGAGATACACTTAAGCCACTCAACATTTTAGCATTGGAGGAAAAGGCTTCATGAGACTCTTCCCCTAGCTGAGACAGTATGGGCCACTGGTGGCTTCCTGGGGAGAGAAAGTCAGTTTTACTTAAGCTGGTGCCTCCTGGAAGGTCAACCACACCACACTGAATGGCCTCATAGCAAGGAGTATATAGATAGAACAAATTGAAGCCAATGGGTCATTAAATGGGAGGACATGAGGAAAGAAAAAAAGGAACCCATAAAGTTGAGAGGTGAGGGTAGATTTGAAAAGAATTGAGGTGAGGCGTTGTAGTAAATATCAAAACTGATAAAAGTGATAATTGTTACTACTTTGCTATATTTTCTATTTGGCAACATTCCTTAACAGCATTGACAAAGCAATCACTTTTAAATTTTTGTAGTTGGAAGTGTAATGGGTCAGCTGCTGATTTTTTAAAAAATGAGGGTCTGGGGCTGCACTTAAAAACTATCTATAGAGCTAATGACAAATCTCACTTGGGGTTTTGACTTTCCTTCTCACCAACACTGAGAGACCCAAGTCTTCCAACTGCTTTTACATTACAAATACAGCATTTGAATTTGCATAAATGGCTTTTCAGGGCACAAAGTAGAAAATGAATCTGTCATTGCTGTTCCCTAATATATTCTAGGATATTGCTCTGTTAAATCACAGCACTGAAAGCCCACAAAATAACAAAAACTGTCTTCTTGTTCCCCTCGGAGGCACATTATCTGAAAGAAGCTACTGCATAAACACTGTCTATGCTAATTAATTAGTGCTGGCCATATTCATTTTCTAAACCAAGAAACAAAACTTGATAGTATGCTAAACATCCCTTCCCTCGATTCTAGTTAAAAATAATGTTATCGAGGTGAAGTCAATCTTCTTCTTTCTTTCTTTCTTTCTTTCTTTCTTTCTTTCTTTCTTTCTTTCTTTCTTTCTTTCTTTCTTTCCTTCTTTTTCCTAATTATTCAAGTCAATGAACATTGGATATGGCCTTATAGTCCGTTTGTTGGTTTTACACAACAGGGCAGCTAATTAAAGCCACCACACATTCTGACACAGAGTTTGTGATTGGGAAAAGGTCACAGACTTGAAAGTAAATTTCAGGGTTCCTCCCACATTTACCTAAATAGTCACACAGTGTATTTAAAAATAATTTCCATTTCCCTCTCTCAAACAGCTACTCCTTGTGAGTTTTCCTAGATAGCACATACCATAGGGGAAAAACAATACATGCTGTTTGTCTGAGTCTGGCTTATTTCACTTAACACAATGACCTCCGCTTCCATCTGTTTTCTGCAAAGGTCACAATTTTATTCTTTAAGGTCACAATAGAGTACAGCTTCATCCATTGTGTTTACCTACTACGGCACCTGAGCTGATTCAATGAGTTAGCTACTACACAGCAATAAACGTTCCTACGCAGATACTCCCATAGTCAACTGACTTTGATTGGAGGTCATATGTTCAGAAGCTGTGTGACTGGGTCACATGGAAATTTTGAGGAGCCTCCATTCCAATTTCCATAGCGGAAATCACCAGAAAGGAATACAAACTCCTTTCTGTGCATGCCTGTTAGCATTTGCTGCTTTTCTGATATGAGCTACACAACTAGGGGTAAATGCAAATGATATTCTTCTCAGGGCCTCTTTGGACTACTTTTTCTATCAGCTACAATATTTACTAAGCTCCATGTGCCTTTCAATGCCAGGTCTCACAGGTGGTGGGTCTACTTTCACTGTCATCATCTAATATTCTCAACCTTTAGCGATGTTAGCAAAAGGACAGAGTTAACTTTTTACCAATTCCGAGAAGGTACTTAAATTAAGGGAGTCGTTTGATACATCTTACACATCCTATGGCAAGCTGATTAAAACCCCATGGCCAAGGGCTCTTTCCCCTGCTGATCCTTCAGTGTGCTGGAAGAGTGGAAAGTCATGAGATCTTACCACTGTGGGTAAGCATGTCAGCAGGAAGAGCTGCTTGGGGTGGACTTGCAGAATAAGATTGCAAATATAAGAGCTAAGTACTTAATAGCACTTAAAAATATGCTAATTAAATATTGACTATTTAATAATTCAATTTATACTCACAAAATGAAAATATTAAATAAAAGAGGTTAAGGTATTTGCCGAGGGCTGTGCAAAAAATTGGTTCCTGAATTGAGACCAAATTTATAACTTCTTGTATTAATTTTCCTTACCCAAGGTTAAGTTAAACTACAAACCCACCATGATTACTAATATTCTCTCAGCCAGGGACTTTAATTAACTTGCATGTCCACTCACCAGTTAAATGGCTCCTGTTTATACTCATGAGACTTAGGAGAATTATGATACTGGAGTCCCCACTGAATTAAGTTACACAAGAAAAAACATTTAATTTAGTTCCTGACAAGGTTAGCAATTTTCAGATAATGAGGCTATATTGAAACATGCTTGATATTAAAATAATACTGCATATAATTTAAAATGAAGTAATTTTAAACTTATGAAATCTAACCTTTTCCTTTCTGGATTCTGAATACAATTTGTAAGGAAGCCTACAAAGCAAAGATTTTAATCACTAAAGGGTGGCCATCTCCTACCACAATGCTCTTCTATACTGTGCATATATAACCAACTCATTATTGTAATGTCTTCCTGCAAGTTCAGATAACCAAACAACACTAACTGAAACTGAAGGTGAATTCGAGGAGAGGATCTAACTTGAGACACACAGACAAACCTTTGCACCCTCAGGAGCCCCTGTTGCAAAGAACACAAACACTCCATTTTAACACCTAAGTGCTTCAATTCAAGGAGGATAAGAGAACACATTTTAATAGGTAAAAATCAAGCAGGCACTTGTAGTCCTGGAAACTCAAAAATAATTAAAAATCAGCTACAAATGAGATAGAATGCAAAAATATGATCAAAATTAATACTTCAAAATTGACAGCTTTTATTTATGTACAAGTAGTCTAGCTGGAGATGCCACTGACAAACTGTTTCATTTACTGTTGCCACTAAAATATAAACTGTATAAGAACATAATTGAAATAAGGGATGATTTCTAAGGCGTGAAAACTTAAAATGCTCTTAACGGACAGGAACCTTTCTGAGCAGAAAAAAAGTTGTTACACTCAAGTTCTTACTGAGGAAATCTAAAGTCAGACTGAATTTTAATGTTATCTCAACATTTTACATGTGTCTGTGTGTTTATACATGTGTCTATGTATATGTACATGTGTCTGTCTGCATGTCTTTCTCTGTGTGTAAGATAAAGAGAGAACAAGAGAAAGCAAGAGGGTGGAGGGAGGAAGGGAGGGAGCTAGAGAGACTGCAGAATAGCTATGAGGGCCCTGGAAAGAAGTCTTAAATGGGGAATATGGGCAGACAGGGCCAACAATGGAAACGATGTACTGGAATCCCAGTGCTCAGGACGTGAAAGCAGGAGGACCAGGAGCTCAAAGCCAGCTCTGCTTTGTGAGTTCTAAGCCAGCCTGGCTCCACAAGACTGTGTCAAACAACAACCATGACAAGGTAAGGCATTTTACTATCTGATGTGTCCCAACCCTAGGGAGTTCAATGGGTTCCTAAAGAGGGGGGTGGAAAGAATGGGGGAAGGACTAGAGACACAAGGAATGAAGGCCAAGGCCGTTTGTATGATCAAAGCCTTGTTTATTAGAAATTTTTACCCAACTTATATAGGGAGAAGGCAGGAAAGGAGGGAAGGTTAATTTACTGCTGCAGGAGATAGGAAAAGTGCTTTAATGGGTTGAATATTGCACCTGCAAGATACCACAGGATGTCTTCTTAAGATATCTCAGGGATGCTCTAAAACTAACAGACGGATGTCCTCACAAATCTATCACCCATGATTTGGGGTCCTAGGTAACTCTTTCACTAGATAGTTTTAGGTCTCCACTAAATGACTTTTGCTCACTATTTGGCTTTGGCTTCAGTAAATAGCTTTGGCTCCCGGCACTGATGACGGTGTGGTTTTAAATCAATGGGAATGAGGTGAGCTCCCGTTAGTTGTGTAGGACAACTGGACAAGCATCTAGAGCAAAGCAGGCTAAACCTCCATCTCACACCTTACACACAAGAAGTCCAAACAGAGCTGCACTTCTACTGCAAAATGGCACGTGTACCGTAGTAATTACATGTGTGGCAATGAAGAAGTGTTAACTAATGTGCACCTGACCATTTGTGTACATACGCGCACACATGCTGTAATTAGTATCGCGTATCTTTGGAAAGCTACTGTCCTGCTTAGCTCTGTCCATTTGACACAGCCTAGTGACCTCTGAGAGGAACTGCCTACATCAGAGTGTCCTGTGAGCATGTATGTATGTGGGGGACCTTCCTGATTGTTAATTGATGTGGGAGAGGCCCAGCCCTACTGTGGGTGGCACCATCCCTAGGCAGGTGGCTCTGAACTGTATACAAAAGCCAGTGTGCAATGCAGACTAGTTGCAAGCCAGCTGGCACGCAGCCTCCTTCACGGTTTCTACAGTGTAATTCCTTAGCTGAGGGTGAGTTCCCTGGTTGGAGGCAATGCTGGGTGGAATAGCAAACAGGTCTGCCTCAAATTCCTGTCTCGTGATGTACTGTGACCTGGACTTGCAAGCCAAAGAAACCCTTTCCTCTCATCTGTGGGTTTTGGTGTTTTATCATAACAACAAGGGAAATTAGGACAGACAGTCTTAAGAAAAGAACTGGGCAGTGAGGGACAGGGCTAGTCATGTTTTTTTCATTGTATACCTCTTCCTATCTTCTGAATTTAGTTTGACGTAGTCTACTCAAACATTAGTAATATGCTATTTAACTTAAAAATTCTGGGAGACAAAAAGGCAAGTTGCAAAAACCCTAGGCCCACTGGATCATAGATATCAGGGCCAATTACACAAGAAGGCTTCTACTTCCTCACTAAGAACTAATTCTAGTTGTTGTAATAAACAAATGATATATTAGGCTTTCTTTAATAAGTAAAAAGCCTTTAACAAGAGAGAGTGGCACAAACATGCTTCTCAGGTGGCCTCCTTCAGCCTCGCATGTAACTTTCCCAACAATGGTTGGTAGCATGAAATTTATTTCAGAGAAGGCAGAAGCAAGAAAGGCAAGAATATATTTTGATCCTAAAGTTTCCAAGGTGCCAAACATTACTTTCCAGTCTCATTCAATTAGGAACAATGCATTTTCTGTGCCTCCCACATCAAGTTTTGCCAAACAGCATATCTGTCTCAAATTTCTTATTTAATTCACTGTTATCCAATTTCTCCTCCACTTTAACATCTATGAGTTTTCTAGCCCGAAACTTCATTGCATTTAAAGACTTTTTATAATAACGAGGTGCAGTATTTAAGAGCAGACACACAAACACAGAACACACTGTCACCACACTAGCTGTCATCAACAGCCAGGCAGCTAAAAGCTCATGTTTTCTTTTTTATTAAGTACAATAGGCTTATTGTTGTGAAATATTCAATGCACTAACATGTTACTTAAATTTTTCCATTTTCCTAACTGGTTCAATTTTCCAATTTCATCTTGGCTCTTTGGCCAGACTGCCCCGTAAAATACTTACTAAGGCCAGTTGACACTTATTAGGAGCTGGAGTTTGTGGCCACAGAGAAAGACCACACGCAATCCAAGTCCTCAGCCCAGCTTTTGTTCAGATTTACGGTACCCCCCTCCCGCCCCAAGGAGACAGAATGGCCACCAAGCATTGTTTTTGTTCCTATTTCATAAGACATTTTCTGTGCAGCCATCCCTCTTAAAACAAGTACACTGGTGTGGGGAACAGACTACTCTCATGCCCTTGAACATTCAGTTCCAGGTTTTCTGGCCGCAGAGAAGATAAAACCTTTTTTCAGCTCATTTCCCACAGAAATGAGTTGTTGGTCAATGCAGGACAGAGGTATTAAACTGAAACTTCCAGAAGGCAGCAATTTGCCGGTTTTAAATTGTGTGCTGTTCGGAGCCGTGTGATGCTGTCGTGTGCTGCCCTGGGCTGCAACTCCAGGCTGTGAATCACCCTCTTCCCCAGCATGCCCAGGTTGTGTGTGCTACCTGCTCACTGGTCACTGTGTCAGTCTGACTTTCCGTCACCGTAAAAGTACTTGAGATAAACAACTTAATGTCAGGAATACTTACTTTGTATTGCAGTTTCAGAGGCTTTATTTATTAATAATAATAATGTGTCTATGTGGTGTAAGTATGTGCAAGCGCATACGTGTTTATGGGTATAAATGTATGCGGGTTTGTGTGCACGTGTCCACCTAAGGACGATGTCTAGGATCATCCTTGATGGTTCTTCTTTACTCTTATTCAATGTCTTTCAATCAAACCTAAAACTCACCCACACGGGTAGTCTCCATAGCTAGCATGTTCTGAGGAACCCCTGCCTCTGTCTTGGCTTCCAAAGCTCAATAATTGGTGGGCTGTCATAGCTATGATTTATGTGGGTTCTGGGAATCTAAACTCTGACCTCACACTTGCACAACAAGCACTTAGTCGCTTAGCATCACCCAGGTATCTTTCAGAGGTTCAAGTCCATGGCCTCTTGGTTCTTTGAGGCCAAGAGACTCTGTAAGAACATACAAAGCACAGAAACAGCAGGAAGAAGATAGAGAGAAATGTTTGGACTTTTCCCTGACACATGATGGTGACTGAATTCCTTCTTTCAGGCCTGTCCTCCTGAGTGCCCACCCAGCTATGAAATATCAGCATCGACTAAAACATTAATTACACTAACTCTGTCAGATGCCTTATGATCCAGTCACTTCTCAAAGTGTCCAGGAGCTGGGGTCCAAGCCTTCAGTACATGAGAGCTCATATTCAACATGATACTTCATATTCAAACCATATCCAATTGATCTTTAACTGTCTCAGCACACTGATGGTCAACAATGTCACAGTGCTTGTGTTCAAGCATCCTTTATTTTACTTAGTCATGGTCTCAAAAACCATGAGTAGTGATGATATAGTTTTATAAATGTCAAAGATAACCTTTAAATAATAAGGTCAAAATTCTCAAATTGTGTGCAGGGTAGGATTTGGAGAGTCCTGCAAAGGCCCATGTGTTAAAGGCTTGGTCACCAGTCTTTGGTATACTGGGAGATGGCAGCCCATTTAGGAGATAAGGATCACCTCGTGGGAAGAACTTAGGTTACTGGGAACACAGCCCGGGAGAAAGCACTTGGACTCTACATTTTCTTGCCTTTCACTTCATTTCCCAGGCACTATGAGGCAAATGGCCTCCACCAGGCTATACTGTATTGTCATTGGTCCAAGAACAATGGGGTAAGTTCTAAAACTGTCAGCAAGAAAATCCCCTCCCCTTACTAAGCTGATGAACTCCAGGATACCAGAGCAAAACAAAGAGAGTTGACACAGCTGAATAAAGAAAGAAAAGGAGTGTGTACTGAGATTGCTAAGAGCTACAGTTGTAATTATTCTTTCATTTGTAGAATTGAGAAGAAAGAAGAAATTCCTGTTGCGTTTGCTGTCATAGCTCAAAGTGCATGACTTCTGGCTATCAGGCACAAGGCGGCCTTAGGTAGAGATGGAGAATGGATTATGTTCTGCTGGAACAGAAAACATTATTTGGACTGATGGCACCGTGTTACAGCACAGGGTGAGGAAGTCGACTAAGACGCACAAAAAACATCTGCTGCACGTCTTCAGTTAGAGTGAAACTGGTTCTTCTGGGAAAAGACATCAACTAGAGCCCACAAGAAAGCGAAAGGGGACCGTAAAACATGGAAAGAGGCTAATGCAGGAATTATGTGCCCCCTGATCAGACACACAACAAAGGCCAGAGCAACAAACACACGTGCGTTCCATGACAAAAGAAAAATGATTATTTTGAAAACATAAGAGACCGCATTTACATAACTTCTATCATAGCATGCTTTCCTTTTTATCAGTTATTGCAATTCTTAGTCTGCTTAATTTATGGGTTTAATTTTTATTATAAATACACATGTAAAGGTAAGAAAACAACATGCACATGCACAAAAGCATTCACACATGACAACCTGCGTTAGGATCACCTCCTCTCTACCAACCTGCTAGGTCTCCTCTTTGCTCCAGGCTCACCAGAGAAAAGATCATGACAACAGAGTAATATTCACACAAGTCATATTATTTCTATAAAAATTTAAACGATATTTTCCTTGAGTGACAGTACTAAAGAAAGTGACAAAAAAGTGTGCTCTGCTAATGTGGCAGCAAAACACAGGAGCCTCTGAAAGCAGGCATGGACTTGGGACTGGACTTGATTGTTACGGTATTTTGGCACTGCAGCTTTATCCTATTCCTTAAAACCACAGGAGAACCCTATTTTCATGCGGAGGCAGTGAGGTCTGGTGCAGACAGAGGCCTGCCCTGGGCATGCCAGCTGTCATGGTGATGCCAGGAGACCCATCACCACGTCTGCAGCTCTGGGTCCCTATGGCTCTGCTGATGAATTGTCAGCTTTACAGGTCTGCCTTCATCATGACACTCAGGTGAGTAGGCACTTCACGCACCACCCCTGGCATTCATTTATTTACTAATCAGATTCTTTATTTTTATATAGATGTCTTGCAAATACTTCACATGCCTGTATCAGTTATTTTTCTGCTGCTGTGGCTGAAGACCATGGCCAAGGCAATTTGTAGAAGGAACTTTTTTTGTGGAGTTATGGTTGCAGAGGGCTAAGAGTCCATCACCATCCCTGTCTCACACAAAATCCCTGGACCCAGATTTTTTGATCCTGTTGCTCTCCTTGTGGAGCTCCTGTCCCCTCCAGGTCTTTCTATCTCCCCTTCTTTGCATAAGATTCCCTGCACTCTGTCCAATGTTTGGCTATGAGTCTTGGCATCTGCTTTGATACCCTGCTGGGCAGAGTCTTTCAGAGGCCTTCTCTGGTAGACTCCTGTCCTATTCTCTGTTTTTTCCCTCTTCCGATATATGACCTGTTTGCCTTTCTGAGTGAGGATTGATCCTCTTACCCAGGGCCCTCCTTCTTGCTTACTGGTGGTTTAAAACTGCTACGCCTAAAGACCTAGAGACAGAAACTTATGGAAAAAACTGAGGCTCCAAAGTTGCACATTACCATCTCCCACACAGAAGGCCTAATGACTCCTGCTAAAGCTAGGTCATGTGCTTTACAGAAATCTCATGACCTCAAGGATCCTTCTAGGGACCTCTCACCAGATCCCTCTCAAATGTCTCCTGTTGTCACAAAAACAAACAAATGGAACAGAACCCCGTAGGTTCTTCCTCTGGCCCTGATCTGCATCTTCTCTTTTGAACTTCAGCCAAACTGCATGGGATAATCATACTCTTGCCTTTTGTTCTTGTTTCTTTGACCTGGCCTTTGGGTGGCAGAGTTTCAGGGGCCCTGGACAGGTCTTTCCTCCCACTTCTCCACAGAGTGTCATAACTAGTCGCCAGCTTTGTAACACTCACTGTGATGTGAGGCTCTGTTCAGACATTCTCCTTTGACCTTCTCAAGGTCAAAACCCCACACATTAAAACCTTACTCGGAATTCCTGGTCTTACTTCCATTTCCCTCAAATATTAATTAATTAGTTAATTAATTAATCAATCAATTATTCACTTTACATCCCAATTGTAGCCCCCTCCCTGCCCTCCTCTTATGTCCTCCTCCCTCCCTCTTTCCACCTATCCCCCTACCATCTTTTTCAAGTTTCCTTCCTTTAGAGACACCATGCTCTCTTCAGTTGTCAAAGCCTTCTTAACGCCTACCAGCCACCACAGTGTCCAACCTGGTCATCTGTTTCAGACCCCCGCACAGACTGAGCTACCTTCATCTGTGTCCTGGAAACCTTCCACAGTTCATCCTTTCCCACTGATCAACTTGTACCTACTAAGCCCACTCCCCTGTAACCCATGAGTCCTGCTTTCTAAACCCACTCAAGCCTGGTACTGCCTACTGCATGGCCTCCGGGCTCTGTCTCCTGGTTCTCACAGCTGCCAACCCTTGTTGCATAGCCTCTCTTACAGTTTCTAGTGCTCTTTTTTCACCTTCTAGGCTTCTCCATACTCTGCTCTGTATTCCAGGCTTGTCCGTCACCACAAACACCTTCTGACCAACCCTTGAAGCCACCTTTACAGCATTTGTCAGGGACATAGTTGATGTTTGTGGTCACAGTCATCCATCTAGAGTGTAAGAGTTGACAAGACAGGATGTGCTTCTGATTCGTAAGCTCTGGATCCCACACAGGGCTTACTAAGCAGGGCATTGTCTACAGCATGTACTGTGTAAACAGACTTCAATTGAATTAATTGGCTCCAGTATCTGTGTCCTTTGCCACAATACAAACATAGACCTAAGTTTTTCAGTCAAATTCCAGAACATAATGACCTAGATTTTTTTTCCCAGAGCTTGCCAAATAAGACAAAAAAACTCATTATTCAACCCATCCTTCCTTGACCCACCTATAGTTTGGTTGACTTTCTGAACACAATTCTGGGCACAGAGTAATGATTCTGTAAATCATCTGGTGACTGGCTGGTGGCGGAGGATGGAGATTCTTGAGCATGATCATTATTCTGTAATACATGTTCACTGAACTGAAAGGACATCTGAGCAATTTCTCAAGAGACGAGAAAAGAACTAATTCACTGTAGGCAACCCTGGGAGGAGGCAAGACTTTTTAATTGTGTTTTGAATTTAAGCGCTTGCACGAGCACTTTGAAAAAGAAAAACTCTCCCTAAGAGCACACTAGAACATCAGCACCAGCACCCAGACTCATTCCCCTTTGAGGAAACTGTACCTTTCATTTGATTCTTCAGTCGAGTGTGTGTTCGCACACACCATAGCCATGAAGAGCATGATGATGATCTATCACTGTTCCTCAAGCTGGCACTGGGAACTATATTTCCCACGCAGCTCTCATACGTGCAGTTGATTCCAAGCTCTGCTAGAAGATCATTTCTCATGGTGTGACCCACTATGCTGGCTTGCACAGGATGGCCGAATGCTGTGCTGGCAACAGCTAGGAGGTCACCTATGCTCTGTGCACTGTATTCTCCTCCACAGTTAGAAGACAAGTGATAGAAGAGGCTAAGCAAAGGAAGATGAGATTTAGAGGAAGATAAAGCTGAATTTGGAGAGCTCTGATAAACAAACTGAGCAGTGCCTGCAGAGCTTGGCAAGGAGGCTGCCTCAGGGCAAGCCTGCCGTCACCCTGTCATCCACTCTGAAAATACTACAGAGGTTTCTGCTTGTCGTAGTGAGAGGAAGTTTCAGAAAAGTAAGACATCACAGAATAAACCAAGTCTTTTTTTTTTTTTTTTAATAAACCAAGTCTTAACTACAAGGAGACCTATATAAAATCTCCATGATCTTTATTTGTTAACAAAAAATAGCTAATAAGGATATGGGCTAGCAAAAACTGCTTTGTAAGAAAATAGGCAAGTTTAGGAAGGCAGTAAACAGCATAGCTGACAACATTGTACGTGATCACTCTTGATACTCAACATGGAATAAATAAGGCAAGACACTCAATATGGATTAAATGAAACAAGACTTTAAAATACAAAAACAGGCCCCACTGTGCAGTCTTAGTCATCTTGGAACTCACACACACAAAAATATCTTCCCACTTCTTCCTCTCAAGTGCTGGGATTAAGCTGTGCAAGACTATGCCCTACAGAAGAGCAAATATGCATGGAACTAGTCCTATCTCTATTACTCTGAACAAAAACTAACTCCAAATGGAGCACAGACCTCAATTTGAAACTTGCAACACTAAAAATTCTTGAAGAAAACAGGCAGTACACTCCACAATATAGACTAGGAAAGGCTTTTTGTGAATAAGGTTCCATTTGGTACGGAATTAAGGCCAACAGTTGACAACTGGGACCCCATAAAACTATAACGCTCCTCACAGGTAAGAAAACAATAAGTGCAAGGGAAATTCACGGAATAGAAGAAAATATTTGCCAGCTATACAGCTGACAGAGGATTATCCAGACATGTAAAGAAATGGAGAAACAGAGTAGAAACGATCACAACAACAACAAAAAAATCCAATTAAAAAAGTGGGCTATGGATCTGAAGAGAGAGTTCTCACAAGTAGAAATAAAAATGACTAATAAATATCTCATTATCCATAATGTGCTCATTATCCCTAGGAATTAGGGAAGCACAAATTAAAACAACTTTGAGATTTCCTCTCATTCCAGCCAGAAGAGCTAAGGTCAATAGCAACCAACAACAAATTCTGAAGAGAATATGGTGGAAGGGAATCCCACCCCCCATTGGTGGAATGCATCAGCACCTGGCTCAGCCACTCTGGAGATGAGTGTGGAGGGCATTTAAACTGCTGAAAATGAATCCATCATATGACCCAGATATATCAGTCTTCAGTATATGCCTAACGGACTCAACATTCTATTCCACAGCTCAGCCTTGCTCACTGCTGCTCTATTCACAATAGCCAGGGAATAGAAACATCCTAAATGTCTTTTACCTAATGAATGCTAATGAAAATGTAGTACATACACACTACCGTATATACTATGGGATACTATTCATCTGTAAAGAAAAATGATGTCATGAAATTTGCAAGTATGTCCGCAGAACTGGAAAGTAGTCCGTCAAGTCGGGGGACCCAGACCTAAATATCAAACAGCACGTGTTCACTCTCATTTAAATCTCCACATGTGAGTGTGTAACATGGAGGAATTGCAAAGTAAAAAGATACCCTGTTGGGAGAGGGCACTCTACAGGTGGCAAGAAGGAAGGAACTAGAAAAATGGGTTGGGAGATCTTATTAGAGGAGGGAGAGGGAAGATCATACGGAAAGAGAAAGGGGAAGATGAATAAAAAAATACCTGAAAGATGCCTCAGAAAGACACAAGGAGTCATTATTTTACATATCTAAAATTAAATATAATAAGTATAAATGCATGCACATATGTTTATATATATTCATATTTAAATGAAATAATACAAATTGGGGCAATAGTGCTCCCCCAAAGAGCCATAAACTGTTGGCAGAAACTCCGGTGTTAAACACAAGAAGCCTTCTTTTGCATTGCGGTCAGGAGAGTTTTCAAGAGACTCCTAAACACAATATGTTTTTCTTTACTATTGGCCTTGACTCTCAGAAGTTGAAGGCAGGTCTCTATTGCCAAAGACACCATTCTCTGGACATATAACTTGGAGGATTCAAACTGTATTCTCCCTCAGAAGTTGCTTTCGCAGTACCAGAAGCTAAGAGAAGAAAACAATCAATAGTATCATGATGATGCCTAAGAACTACAACAATGGCCAGCAATAGTCACACTATTATCTTGGTGGTAACTAACAGCTTCCTAACTGGAGCCAAGACCTGCCTAACAGGAGGATAATCAATCATGCCTGGGTCTGTGAACCTAGCCCATTACCCAGGGGTAGCAAGGACAGTAGACGGTCGAGGAGACCCTACTACTGCCATTTAAATTTGTACAATTCCTACCTGCATTCTCAACCCCTATCCTTGTATTCTCTGCCCTCCACAGTGAAGGGCAGCTCACACTTCTCGCCGGAGGAGCTTCTGTTTCCAGCATCACAGAAAGTCGCAAAACTGGTCAAAACGTGGCAAATGATGGTGGCACGTCCAAGCCCGGTCCATACATTTACAAAATAACTCAAGCAACCAAGGCTGGGGGAGCATCAAGCAAGAGGGGACAGAAATCTTGTAAAAGCCAGAGGAAAGTCAGCTGTGGAATTGCACTGTGTATCTACAACAGGGAGCTGCATTCATGAATTCTTAACAACGGGACAGCGTAAATGAGACCTGCGTAAATGTTCACCTCTGACAGTGAACATTCCATAGCAGATGCAGGAAACCTCTGGGGACTTCACCCCGGATGAAGAACTACAAGCAGTTAAGGACTTCAGAGAGAATAGGAATCAAGTTTCCCCGGGGTTGAGCCCCCTTGTTGGTTATTCAGGGGACTAAGGGGTCAGCCTGAGAAACACACACATATAGGCAACACATGCTTACTAGTGTGTGTGTGTGTGTGTGTGTGTGTCTGTGTTACAGCAACAGTTAAAGAAGAGAAGCCTATAAATCGGGGGTGGACAGACACAGAAGGGGTAGGAGGGAAAAGAGAGAAGATAAATTGTGGAGTTATATTTTAATTAAAAATTTAAAAATTAATGAAAAAAAAACTAAGAACAAAGTTCAGGCTAAGGCTCAACTTGAGAGTTGTTATAAATAGTGAGCCACTATTTGCAGAACAATGGTTTGAAGGGAAGACACAATTAGTTCCCTGTTCTTTCCACCAAGATAAAGCTCTGCATAACTGACTTCTTGCTGGATTCTGTCCTCACATAATTCCCTAGAACGTGTTGGAGAAAACTTAGAACTACCTCAGTCTTGGCTGACCAGCCTTAGCTTTCTCCTTTAAGCCAACACCATTGAGAAACGCAATTAACCCCGTCCTCTCCTCGCAATGATGCAAACATTAATGATTTCACTGCATGATTTTTTTTTTAACAACGTAAGAGCAAACTTCCTCCATTTCTGTAAGTAGTGACACATCTATCATTGACATTTGTGAATGGTAACTCCTTAAGAATCTACTTTTAAGCCATTTATCAAAATCTAATATTTTTTGAAACACGATTACAATCTGACTCAACTGCACACAAAACATCTATTTGTAGTTTGAATAGGACCCATGCTGTTCCCCATTAGGTGGGTGGCTGCTGCTGGGAAGGAGGCCACGTCTGACTTTCAACGGGGTTGTTATTTTTTTTTTCCTTTCTATAATGGCAAAAGCATGTGTTTGAAATGACTTCTGTTCAGAGGGAGAGGCAGCAAAAGGAGATTTTTTTTTTCTCCCCTAGATGTTGTTCTTTATCTATTTGGAGGACAACTGAGGAATGTCTTGATTTGCCATGTTTTAAGATTATAATGAATATACTGGATTTTAGAGAATCATGATCAGGGACATCTGTGTAGTTAGTGCTGCTGTTTCCCTTACGCCAGCTGCTGCCATGATGTGAGACAGCTGAGGGAGCCCGTGGTGTTGACCCTTGAACACTTGCTGAGCTCTACAGTGTTCTTGGCTTTATTTCTGAATGACACACAGCAGCAACCTAATTTTGCTGACAAAAAGGGATACTGGTTAAAATCTTGCTGATCTAGTAGCAACGAGATGCCATCCAGGTCCATTCTATTATATATGTCCACTCAAATAGTGAGTATCAAAATCCCAGTAAGATTCTTTGGAAGGACAGGTCCAGTGGGCAAATTCAGTCCCTGATTGACCACCAGTAGCAGACTCTGGCCATGCCTGAGGTGGAGCTTCTTTCTGTAGGGTGCTTGGATCGCTGATGAAGGCCCAGTAGGTGATAACTCAAGGTGTCCTCTGGGGCAATGAACTGCGTTTACGGACCCTGTCATCACCAGCGCCCTACTTCTTTGGCATGGATTCCACTCTATTGCATTAAAAATTCCTGGCTTTGAAGGATGAGTGTTAATAGTAGGGACAATTGGAAGTGGCATTTTGGTTGCTGGTACAGATACCACAGAAGGCACCAGGGGGGTCCTGTAATATTTCCCATCAGTTAGCAATTGTGTCTCATTAAACATTGATGGTACATCAGGCTGCTGAGCTTGGGGCTTGATTACTGACTAGCTTTCCTCATGACTTCTTTAATACTGCACTGTCCAATTATAAAATGTCAGCTTTGAAGTTTTCTGGAAAGCAACTGGAGGCCATTCCAGAGACTTACGAAGAACTCAGAGAAATGCTTAGCCATGGCTTAAAGGTTGCTATAAATCAACTTCACAAGTATTTTTCTTTGATGGAATGTTTTAAAATATATGAAAACATTGGTCCCAGTAGCATTCCTTCAGCTGCATATTCTCATAAAGTGGTACTCTCACACCGATCAATACCATTTAAAACGCTGCTGAAATAATAGCTTTGGAGCTCAGTAAGTCTAAATCAGAAAGCAGTAAAATGCATTCAGAAAAAGTCTGATATCAAATTAATAGCATTAAAGGACACACAGCAGTTAATATATAGCAAATTTTAAATTAATCAATATATTGGATTGCAATAAATGTGGATCAGCGCCATTTCCTTGCTAGACAGTGGGATAATGGAAAATGAGGCTTACTGGACTTCAGGCCTTTTGTAGAATAATAAATATCAGCCTTCACACAGTTCAACTAATGAAGGGGAAGGTCAAATATCTTGATGGATCAGCAAGACATAAAACTCACACATCTTTCTACTTTATCTTCATAGGGAAAAGAAAATCTGTTTAAGCTTTGCAAATCATTAACTTTTTTCCTCCTCAGCCATTCAGGACTTAGTAAGTCAGTTAGGACGGAGAGAATTCTGATAGTTAATTTCCAGGGACAGACCTCTTTATCAAGAGAAATGTTCTGGCCTGGCTGTAAGTGTGCCATGCAGAGTTCACGCTACGTACCTCTTCCCCCTGAGAGCACAATCGCTGGCACCATTTACAGCTGAGAAGACTCCGGCAGCGGTACCCCCCTGCTTAGACCCCCCCCATAGCAAGTGTCCCAGCAGACAGGGCAAACCTGTGAACAAACTCGTGCTTATCATTCTGTTCTTTTTCATCATGCCTTCAATTTTTAAATGGAGTAAGGGGTTTCTTATGTATTCCCACTCACCCTTTAAAATATACTATGCAGAAAAAAATATACTATTCGGACAGAAGCCAGCCTGGAATCTAGTTGTGAGTACTGGCAAAACACCTGCTTGCAAAGATGAAACTGACAAGGCAATGTTTTAGAGAGAAAGGGGCAAGGGTCCTTGCTCCAGAAAAGCTGCAGAAGTCACTTCGCAGTGTCTGCACTGTAGCACTAACCTAAGGTTAGACCAGAGACCAGAGACTGAAAAGCTCAGCCTCTGCCTATGTAAAGTCCATGGTTCAGTGGGCGCACAAATAACATGCTCAATAAACGCAGTATCAACAACGTGGAGATGTCGTGGCACACAACTGCTCCTGCAGATATGATTAAGCAGGGCGGGCTCCAAACATGGATCTAACGGCTCTGCGTTCCAAATACAGTTTGCCTGTTTGACAACACTCTGGAAAGCCCACCAGCTCTTGTTGGACGTCAGTCTCCAAGTCCCTCGGCGTATTTTTTTTAGACGTGAGAGACTGTGCTTACTTCTTTATCGTGGTAACATATCTCCAGACTCCATCTCTGCAGCATCCATCACAGAACCCAGAGTGTGAGGTGATGGATGAGACCCCTGACTCAGCCTATATCTGTATGATGGATCTGGGGTACCAAACTGTCTCGTACACACTGCTGTCACCACACCCCAGACTCTGAACATCTGTAATGTACGCATGCTGTATTTTCAGGGCCTCTTCTTGCCAGCTGTCTCTTCTGATTTGCTTGCCTGCTTTGACAGGGAGAGGAGACCTCTGCTTCTCAGCTGAGGCTGGCAAGGCTGGCATAGTCAAAGTCTCAGCCATGTCAAGCACTGAGTTCCGTATTCTTCCTCAAGTGCAGTATCCACTAATCTCAGGGCTTGTGTGAGTCACATGGTTACAGAGAAACTGTTCTAGTATACGGGAAAATATTGTATGTATTACATTAGCTGTCATTCCCCTGCCTCTCAGCTTCCTCAGTCGTAAAACAGCAAGGCAGGAAAGACAGTGTGAAGCTGATTTGTAGTATAGGAATAGCTATAACAATTATTACAACTGTAACAATTATTACAGCAAAATGAATATATTAAGAAATCAAATTCTTTATTGTTAAAAAGTGTCTAATAAGCAAGGGAGGAGGAGGGAGTGAAGAGAGGAGGGATGGGGCTACAACCAGGATGTAAAGTGAATAAAAAATACATTAATAATATATATACAGAGAGTGTCTAATAAAAGGTTATTTTTCATAGCTAACATATAAAATCTAGGCAATAGTGTGGGAATGAAATCCACCACCACCGAGGAAGCTTGGTTTTGTTTTTTAATCACATCTTTCTAAAGGCTTTCTAAATAATAAAAAAAAAATCACCAAAGCAGCTATATCCATAATAACTGAGATGGCTTCTTTCTCATTCTAATCTTTAGTTTCTTTAAATACTTGTCATTTATTTTTTATTTACTCTCTTGGGATTATTTTACAAACTGATATTCTTGCAGATAAAAACCATTAGTGGGTTGACAGTCAAAACGTGAAGAAAAGTTCCACTAGATAAAATTACGCGAAGTGAAAACCAAAATGAAAAATAAATAATATAAGAAAATAGAAAACGAGGGAAAGCTGTGTAAATAATGGAAGCAGTAGTCATCTGGGCTGAGAAGTGCACTCCATGACATAAATGTCACACGGTGTAACCCGCATGGCAATGGTAACGGTGGCAACAAGAAGACGCAATGTTCAGAGGATGCACGCGAACGCCTAACCGACGCGGTAAACACTTCATGTATATTTCATATTCTGGTTTTCACACGGTACCGAAACATGCTGTGTTTCTCACATCTGTAAATTACTCGTATGAATACTAGTCGCTCGCTCCTTTAATTTATAAAGAGGCAAGAAATTAGTGTGCCTCCTAGCTTATGTAACGGGCCAGCATGACTCAGGCTAAGCATGTGGGGGTCAACGCCAGCTCTCTTGTCTACCTCTCAGTAAGGACTTCCGGTTCGGCTCTCTACCAAGATGACTGCCTGATGATACAGGTAGGGATCATTTACATATATTCAAGACAGCACATCCTGGCTCTCTCTCCGACTCAGACAGAGGTGCGCGGCATTACTATTTAAAAGTCTTACCTCCCAGCAATTTAATGAAATGCCAAAACAGCAGGGCTGTCTGGATACAGAAACCTAGGACAATATTTGATTGAAAGCTTTTTGGGAAAAAAAAAAATATTTCACTGTCTCATTCTCCAAATTGCTCCAGCATCTTCAACTTAGCTGTGTCCTTTAGAGCAAGTCATGAACTTTGTGCCTGCATCTCTATGGAGCATAAAACCCAAATGTTAAATTTTCTTATGAAACAGGCATGCTTTCTTTCCCTGCAGACTCCATACTATATAAGTAAGCTATTTCTTTCTTTTGTTTAAGTCCATGTTCCCTATACTCAGGGCAAAAAAAAAAAAAAAACATTTTACATCAGTCAGCTGCTGAAGAGTTGCAGGGTCTCTCTCTTTCAGTTTTACATATTGTACCAACCTTTACCTTCTGCACTGAATTTGACTAGGATGATAACTGTAGGGGTAAGCTGGGAGATACAATAAAAAGAGAGTTGCTTTGACTGGGGTGCACTCATTCCCACAGATACCCACACAATCCTCAGGATACACTCACACCTTTCAAATCCAACACACGAGTTGACCTGCCACGAGTGATGTCCTTAGAGTCCTCCTACCTTTGGCTGGGATGAGATGGATTCCTCAAATCCCAGGAAGCCCAATTGGCCTTGGTGATAGAACACTGATCTCTTTTAGGGGAGGAAGCTTTAGTTCTATACCAGAATCAGAACGCCTTGGTTCTTTGATCGCTTTTGGTTTGATTGTCCTGCGCAGCTCTGGACAGTAGGTGAGCTCAGGAAACTCAGGGTGACATGGGTGTTACAGCTGTCACACTGTTATCCCACAACACAGTGAAAGGGACCATTCAACTACGCTGGCTGAGCCCCTGGGGAAATGCAAAGGGACCGCCAACACGACCTGAGTCAGCATCATACAGATTCCAGTCCTCGGTGGGTGCCGTGTTTAGAACACTGCACAGAAGCTTCCGGCGGCTGTCCACACCACCTCAGCCCTGATGCTGTGGGCTGCCTTCCCCCAAGCTTGTCACCAACAAGGGTTGTGTAAAGTGGATGCATTCTTACTCACTTGCTCATTCGTGTACTTTAACGTTCCTCTACTTTGGCGTTTTCAAAAATCTTGCCTATGAGGCTTAGGGCTCTTCAAGATACATACACTGTAAACAATGTTTCAGCTCTCACAAAACATAACAAACACGATGATGTTCTTATTTTTATGTACTTTGGGAAGCCGACACAAAGGTTTGCATGAGAAAAAGGGGGGAAGGGAGGTGAAGGGAGTTTGCTTGAACAATCATTCAGGATAATTAAAACTCAAGGTAACAAAAGAGCCCAGTATATTCTACATAGGGATTCCAGCAGGAATCCATTTCCTCCCACTGAGCCCCAAAAATCCTGCCCCCAATCCCCACCCCAGGAGAGTTTGGTGCTGAGGCAGGGACTTGAGCAGACCTGTGAGTGCAGTGTGAGGGGTTCAGATGTGAGATGAGAAAGTATGTGTCTCTGAATAGCTCTGAAAGCTCCAACCTCAATCCCTGGAACCTGAGCCGCTTGCCACCTGAGGAAAAGGTTCCATTGCGTGCTTTCAGTTTTCCAACCTCCTTAAGTCAGGTAACTGTCCTGTCTAATGAGAACTTGCTATGTTTTATCCCAGCTTGTAAGTTCCAATTATTACTATTTCAATTGACACCTGAAGACAGTAGCAGAGTCTACAGGAGAGTGTTCCCTAGAACAGACGCGGCCACATAAGAGGCAGGGCTCATTTGTGTGGTCAGACCACACTGTGGCCATTTATAGTAGACATTTAAACACTTCCAGGCTAAAACCGAGAATATTCATCGTAGGCTGCTGAATTGCTGTCAGCTTCCTTCCCCTGGGTTGCTGGAATGTCCCCTTGCAGTTACTATGGGTGCCAAGCTTCTGCCCTGGGAAGCAGCTTTGAGCCACTGCAAAGGATCCCCTTTGTCTTGTCACCCCGCTCCATCATCCAGCTTGTGCTATCTCAGTCTATGGTCCCCAAACCTAGCACATGAGTGTGAGGGCAGCGCATGCTACCTGTGCGTTTCTCAGATACCAACTGCTCACCAACAGCTTTAAAAAATTCAGCATTCTTTTTTTTTTTTTTAATGGCCGTGAAAGCGTATACGAATGTGGAGTACACTTAGGGCCTCCACGTGTCCTTCACACCTTTCATCTCCCTTTCTTCTGTTATCAATATATTATGTCCGTGTGGCACATTTCTCACAACTGAAGAGTCAGTATGGATACGCCATTATTGGTAAAGGACCTAGTTTATGTTAGGGCTTCAGTTCTTTGAATTTCACAGTTCTCTGGGTTTTTTTAAATGCGTAGTGTGTGCACCTAACACGGATCCTGGCTTCACACACACATTCTTCTTTCCACCTGTCTGTACTTTCCTTTCTCCTCTCCACCCCTGAACCCTTAACAAACCGCAGTATTCCTGATGTTTCTCTTGCTGTGTCTTTTACACAGTGTCATAAACTTGGCATGATACAGGAGGTAGCCTTTTTAGACTGACTTCTTGCACTTGGAAATAGACAATTAATTTTCCTCCAAAAAGGAGCTCGTGTCTTTCTACTGTTGAATAATATTCTGTCATACGGACACCAGCATAAATTATTTATCCATTTACCTACTTAAGAACATGTTGGCTGCTTAAAGCTGTCAGCTGGAGCTAAAGAAGGCTGCTATAAAATCAGTGTTTGAGCTTTTGCATGGGTGTGTTTTAAATTCATTTGGTAACCACTCGAAGTTGTAACTCCCGGGATACACGATAAGAATGGATTTATCTCTGTAGGACACCATCGAAGTGTATGCCAGCGTAGGCGTGGCACTTGGCATTCTCACAGAACGAACGAGCCTTCTTTCTGCTCCACATTCTCATCACCATGCCAGGCTTTTCATTTGGGTCTTTTGATAATTTTAGGTGAGGCAGTGGCGTCCCGTGTCCCGTATGTTGCATGATGACAACTTTGCACGTGTTTATTGCCACCTGGGTTCGCTGAAGTGTCCTTAGAGCTGGCCCTTGAGGCCTGGTTTACTTTTGTGTTTAATCTCAGTAGGTCTTTGACTACTTTGATACAAGTCTTTTATCAGATGCTTCCACATGTTTCCTCCTAGTTTCTGATTTGTCTTTTTAAAGCTCTGTCTCTGTCCCTGTGTCTCTCTCCCCATCCCCTCCTCTCTCATAATGGGATGCTTTTATTCTAACGCAAGTTTCTCATCTGGGGAATGAATGTCAGTCGTCACCCTCAGGGTCATCTCCATTTTCTCCTTCATTATCTTGTAGAGATTTCATAGTCTCATAGTTTACCTCTCAGTCTATGGTCTATTTCAATTTTGCTTAATTTTGAATCTGTTGTATTTATTTTCTATTTTGACTTGTTTTCTCCTGTGATTTCAATGGAACATTTTATATGACCCCACTTGACTCCTCATTCAGCACATCAATTACACTCTAAGTGTTTTAACTACTCTTCTGGAGTTCTCATTATGCTCTTACAAATCCAGTATCTGTCCAGATATGGAAAAAAATGTTTTATGCTCCTTTCTTCTCCATTTCTCTAATTCTTTATGTAGTTGCAAACACTTGACACATCATTTTCCTTCTCTCTGAGAAGGTTGCAGGTTTCTGCAAGGAGATGAAACTTCCTTGGTTTTGTTTGCCTGGCTCGTGCTTTTGGGTGAACGTGTCTCCACCCGGGAAGGATAATTTCACAGGACTTACACTTGTAAGATCATTTAGACATTCGATTCCATTTTCTTCCTGATCATCTGGTTTCCCAACAGAAGTCCCATGTTCACCATAAAGGTGATTTTTCCACTTTTGGGAGTCAGTGTAATTAACCACAAGGCAAACTGAAACTACTATGAGTGTTCATCACATCCCCATGAAAACAGTTCTCAACAATAAAACAAATTATAACAAATGCTGGTGAGGATGTAGGAAAAAGGGGAATCCTAATGTTAGTTGTCCTGTAAATTGACATAACTACTATGAAATCAATGCAGAGAGTTCTCAGAAAGCTAAAAATAGAAATTCCATATGACCCAGATATATGACTTCATATATATATATTCATATATATATGAAGTCATATATATAATATATATTATATATAATATATATATAATTCATATATATATTCATATATATAATTAAATATATATATATTCAAAGGACTTTTTATCTTACTATAAAGAAACTTGTTCATCCATTTTCATTACCACCCTATTCATAATACAAAGAAATACAATGAATACAATAAGGAAAGTCTGTTACATCATCAACTGAAAAAATAATAAAAGTGTGTTACATTATCAATGATGAATGGATAATGAACATATGTTACATCATCAACTGGTGAATGGATAATGGAAATGTTACATAAGTACAGTTGGGTTTTATTCAGTAGTAAGGAAAAATAAAATTATGTAATTTTCATGTAAATGGACAAAACTGGGAAGTATACTGATTTGGGTAACCTGGGCCCAGGAAGATAAACACTTCATTTCCTCTCACATATGAATCCCATCTTCAAGTGTTTAAGTGTGTGTGTGTGTGTGTGTGTACTTAGTTTTTGAGTATCTGTAGAGATCAGAAGCAGAAAAAGGAGCCATGGGAAGGGAAATCTTCAAAAAATAAAAATAAAAACCAGTAGAACATAGGTGGCAAGGAGTAGGTATAGGGGAATATGGGTTGGAAAGGTTTAAATAACGATGGGGATAGGGGAATGAGGAATACGAGGAGGTGTGAGGGGTTGGGAGAGGAAGAGTCAAAGAAATATATAAGGAGATGCCATATAGAAGCCAATTAAAATATAATTAAAATTTTCCCTTCATCTTTACTTCTGTGTTGTTTGGATATGATTAGATCTAGGTATTCTAGCTATGGTGTTTATTATGCATTGTATATTGTGTATATATATATATATTGTATATTGTATATATATTACATTTCCTGAATGTCTGCCTTGGAAATTGCCATTACTCTCTGTAATATTTTTAGCTGTCATTTCAAACATTTTTTTTCTGTTTTTCTTAATTTTTCTTAGAACTGTCTCACAGTTCTAAAACATCTTCTTTTTATTTAATTTCTTGGATTTTCATTTTAGGAAGTCTTTTGAAGTTTCTGAAAGTCCACACCTTTTCTTCAGCCTGCCTAGTCTGCTGACAAAGCATTATTTCACTTCTCTTCCAGTTCTTCGACTATTAGCATTACTCGTTTAACTCTTTTTAAATATGGTTTCTATTTTTCCAGCTTTCATTACTACTCTACGTGCTCACTCAAGAGAGGCCTTAGAATGGCATGGCTATATAACTATCCATAATGTGAAAATCTCTATTACATATTTGAGACTGGATCTCATGATGGATTTGTGGATTTATACTGTGTCTTCTTTCCATACCTACCTGCTGAGTTTCCAAAGGCCAGGTACAGTTTACTGAATAATAAGGCTTGTAGAAGGTCTTTGATGTAAAGTTTTATGGTTAGAGTGCTAAGAGCTAGTTTATGTTTAATGTTCAGTTTATTGATAGTTTCAAAGCTTTCTCTTTACTCTTACATCCTTACATGTTTCCTGTATTGTTTGGGTTTCCCCTAGAAGTCCTTCTTAAATAACTTTTCAGTTATTGGATACAGTATGATGTTATCATATGAGAACCTTGTGCTGACATGCTCAGGTTTTTGTTGGGTGGAAATACTAGTTTTGTTATTAACACTAGCCTCTGTGATTGAGCTGAGTTCCTGGGCTTCAGAAGATTTCCCTGGTGTTTCCATTTGGAGAAAGATAAAAATTTTGGAGAATGCCAGAATTGCCCAACTGCTCTTCTTAACAGATACATGTGGTTTGAATCTGAAATGGCCCCTCTGCAGGCTCAAGGTTGAATGTTTGCTTCCTAGTTTGAGCTATTAGTTAGATGATGTGGAGCTTTCATGAAGGTCACAGGGGGAAGGGTGCTCAAAGGTGGCATCTGGCCCTGCTTCTGACCTTTTTCCCATTTCTGCATCTGCCCAGATGTGGAAACATTCTGCTGTATAGTCCTGTGTTTGTGACTCTGCTACTTCCCTTCCATGATGGACTAAAATCCTCTAAGAGAGTGAGCAGAAAAATGGTTGTTTCTTTTGCTGAAGGCATTTTCTTTTTTTTCCATTGTATGGTTTTGCCTTCTTTGTCAAACTTCAAGTATTCGTAGCTATGTGGGTTTATATCTGGGTCTTTGTTTCAATTTCATTCATCAATCAGTCTGTTTCTATGCCAATACCATTCAGTTTTTATTACTATTGCTCTGCAGTACAACTTGAAATCAGGGATGGAAATACCTCTAGAAGATCTTTTATCGTATGGGATTATTTTAGCTATCCTGGATCTTTTGTTTTCCATATGAAGTTGAAAATTATTCTTTCAAGGTCCGTAAAGAATTGTGTTGGTATTTTGATGAGAATTCCATTAAATCTTTGGATTGCTTTTGGTAAGTTGGCCATTTTTACTATGTTAATCATACCAATCCATGAGTGTGGGAGATCTTTCCATTTTCTGATATTGAAGAAAGTTTTTTTCTTCAGAGACTCGAAGTTCTTGTTATACAGGTCTTTCACTTGCTTGGTTAGAGTTATACCAAGATATTTTATATTACTTATGGCTATTGTGAAGGATGTTTTTTCTTTAATTTCTTTCTCAGCCTGTTTGTTTGTATACAGAAGGGCTACTGATTTTTTTTAATTTAATTTTTTATCCAGCCACTTTGCTGAAAGTGTTTATCCTCTGTAGGAGTTCCTTGGTAGAATTTTTGGGGTCACTTATAAATATATATATATATATATATATATATATATATATATATATATATATATATATTCATATATCCTATCACATCACCTGCAAATATCAATACTTTGACTTCTTCCTTTTGAATTTGTATCGCCTTGATCTCCTTTAGTTATCTTATTGCTGTATCTGGGATTTTAAGTACTATATTGAAGAGATACAGGGAGAGTGGGCTGCCTTGTCTTGTCCCTGATTTTAGCACAAACACTTTAAGTTTCTCTCCATTTAATTTGATGTTGGCTACAGGCTTGTTGTATATTGCCTTTATTTTGTTTATGTATGTACCTCGCATCCCTGATCTCTTCAAGACTTTTAACACAATGCTGGCAAAAGATTTTCTCTTGAGGGGATTACTATACTTCTCGGATGGATCTAAGAATTGTTATTTCTCAGTTTGTACATCTGTTTTCTTGTGAAAAATCATAAGATGTCAAATATAAAATGAACAAACCGCTTTCCAGTGAAAAGCATCACTAAGCAAACAGGATAGTCATTTCCCCCCCTGAGGCCTCGGTAAGGCAAATTTCCGAGGTCTCAAGCCTTAACTTGGAGTTCAATGTGTATGGCTCATAGCAGATGTAGGCAGCTGTGCTGTACAGTACAACTGTGCATTACATTTCTATGTAGTTTTTATTGTGATACATCCAAATGTAAAATGAACGTGCTGATGACAGTCTCAAACCTGACAAGAACACAATGCTATATGTGTGAACTGCATGGCTGGGGATCTTGGAGCCCTTCAAGGCTGGGGAATTACTGTTAAGGAGCAATGGGTGGCTGCCAGTCTAAATCAAGACATATCTAGGGCAAGCATGTCAGGACTCCAGACATGAGCCTCAGCCTGGAAAAGACAACAGTGGGCAGATCTAAGCAAAATTTAGTACTGTATGCCCCTATTCATGGGCATATCCAGGACTATTTATTTTTCTTAAATATTTAAAAAATTGGCTTTAAAAGTAACACAATTCCATATGCTGTTTTCCCACATATTTCATGGTGGGTTGATTTTCCTGCACTTCCCCATCCCTCAACTCCCAGGCCCGCCGTTTCCACTGTACATAAGTATTCTCCTTTCTGCTTCCTTCCTCTTCTCTTGTTTGTGTAGCCCATCACTTAAAATGATGTTTATGTCAGTCTTCTGGGCCTTTGCTGTTTTTCTGGCCTTCAGTCACATTTGCTTGCACTAGATACACATATTTAATACTTAGAGGCTAGGGTTTGCCTATGAGAGAGAACATTTGTCTTTCGGAGCCTGAATTAGCCTAAGCCTCTTACATGTCTTTCCCAGTGTGTGAGTGTCGCTTTGGGCATGATGCGTTTTCTGTGGATCCTTGTGTGACTGTGGTTGCACATGTGGATGTCATGCCTGTAGAGGTCAGAATACAACCTTGGGGGTTGGTCTTCATCTGTAGATGGCATGAGGCTCATATGCTTACAGAAAGCACCAGAGAAACCGGAACTGTTAAACACAGGCTTTTTTCTTCAAGGTAAGAAACTGACACCTGTTCACCAGGAAGGCTGGCTTGGATGTTGTTTGATAGTCTGGTGATCTTTTGCTCTTCTATGGTGCCAGCCCTTGCTTAGGAGCCACCAAGACTCCTAACCATTGCCTCTCATTCAATAAAACCCATTCTCATGAAAGAGATGCCATGTACTTTGCAAAAGAATTTACCATTATGCTTATTTCAAATCCTTCCTCCCTAGTCCCTTATCCTGGGCATTGTTTCTCAACTAACAGAACCCATTTGTTCGTGGCAGATGTCATACATGCTCTACAAAAGATGTGTACTTTACAAGGGAACTCTGATGTAGCCATGTCTTTGTTGTGATAATTGCCACAAGGAAACCTTTTTCCCAAGGATTTACTATGTTCAAATAGATAAAACAGGAACCCCTCAGAGTCAGCCTCTGGAAGTTTGAACTGGTCTGACTAAGCTGTGCTGAGTCAAGATTCATTCTTGCCTCTCTGCAGGGGGTTGCAGTGCTGGCTGTGCTGCTTGCAGGGACCAAACACTAACTTTTCTCCTGGGTGAGATACAGCATCTTATCCAACACTGTGCAAGGCAGGTTCTCAAGACCCTTCCCTCTCTCTGATTCATCCCTCTGTGAGCGTACTAGGAGTACAGATACCTAGCTTTATGTGGGTTCTAGGGATCTGAATGATTGCATGCCAACTGAGCGATTGTCCCTAGGATTTTCATGTTTTGAGATGCTCCCACACTGATTCCCACAGTAGCTGTATTAGTTTATACTGCCACCAGCATTGGATAAGGGCTCTTCCCCTATCCTCACCAGCATTTGTGGTTTATTTTCTTGATAACAGCCACTCTGACTAGGGTGACATAAAAATCTCAAAATCATTTCAATTTGCATGGCCTGACTGGATGTGGGTGTAGGACACTTTTAAAAATATTTGTTAGCCATTTGTATTTTTCCCCCTCTAAAATGTGTCTATGAAGGTGAAGGGTCCATTTATTAATTAGCAGTGTTTTTTTTTTATTTTTTGTTTTATTTTTGTATTTCTTTACAATAATCTAGATATAGCCTTCTGTTTTGAAGTATAGTTGGCAAAGGTTTTCTGCCATTCTTCAAGCTGCCTGCTCCTTCTCTGATAGCTTCTTCTGTGACATCCTGGTTTAACTCCATTTGTCAGCTCTTGGGACTAATTCCCATGCTTCTGGAATTCTCCTCAGAAATTCACTGCCCACGCCTAAGTCCTAAAGTGTTTTTTTTTTTCAACACTTTTAATGTTTTGGTTGTAAAGTAAAGTCTTTAACCAAGTTAGAATTGATTTTTGTGCAGGTTGAGAAACATGAATCTATTTTCTATCAGCAGGTGTATAACCAGTATAGCCAGGACCATTTGTTGAAAAGAACATTTTCCAATAAATGTGTTGTTTATTTGTTTATCAAAAACTGTATGTCCATAGCTTTATAAGTTCATCTCTGTGTCTTTCCATTTGTCTAGATGTTTGTTTTATGCCTGTCCATCCTTGTTTGCCTTATCACTATGGCTTTGTAGTACAGTTTGAGCTCAGGTAATACAATGCTTTTTAGGTGTGTTCTATTTTCTCAGGATTGCCTTGGTGCTTAGGATGTGGCTCCATGGTTAAAAGCACTGACTGCTCGTCCAGATAACTAAAGTTCAATTTCCAGCACTCAACTGGAGGCTAGCGACAGCTGATAACTCCAGTTCCAGGGGATCTGACTTCTAGCCTTTTTATGTATCAGGTACAGAAGCATTTCACAGACATGCATGTAAGCAAACCAGCCTACCCGCAGAGTAAAGATAAATAAATCTCAAAACAAAATTTAAAAATGATTTGCTTTGGCTCTCTGTGGTCTTTATGATTATATACAAATTTTAGGATTTCCCTTTCTCTAGTTCTGTGAAGAATGCTACTGGAAGCCTGAGGGGATAACAATGAGTATGTACAGTGATTTTGAGAAAATAACCAGTTTTAGAATATTAATTCTATTCTTCCAATCCAGGAGCATGGAAGGATTTTCTTAAAGCTTTTTTTTTATAGAGCTCCTCACCTCCACTGTTAGGTTAACTTCCAGAGTTTATTTTTAAGGCTGTTGTTAATGTAATAGTATTTTTTTCTGATTTCCTATTCGGCAATTTTGTTGTTGTTGGCATCCAACAAAGCTATGGATTTTTATGTGTTGATTCTGTAACCTTTTACTTTCTGAAAGTGATAATTAGATCCAGAAGTGCTTTGGGTGGAGTCCATGGCATCTTTTAAGTAAAGAATCATCTTGTATTTTGACTTTCTCCTTTCTAATATTCATCTATTTTATATCTTTCTCTAGTTGCCCTATCTAAGACTTCAGCTTTATATTGAATGATAGAAGCCAGAGTATGGACCCTTGTCTCATGCCAGATTTGGCTTCAGTTTTCCATCATTTAGTATAATAGTGTCTATAAGTCTGTCATAAAAAGCTTTTTCATGCTAGGTAGGTTTCTTCTAATGCTAGTTTTTTTCTGTATTTTTATCATGAAGTCATACTGAACTTTGTCACATGCATTTTCTGCATCAAAATTGTGGCATTTTTTTGTTTTTAAGTCTTCATGCAGTAAGTAATATTTACTGATTTGAATATATTAAACCAGTGCTTCTATCTCTGGAATGAAAACAACCTGGTCACGATGTTCCATCTTAGTTATCTCAGTTGAGTTTATAAAAATTTTGTTGAAATTTTTGCATCTATGTTCATCAGCAACATATGCTTGTAGTATTTGATTTGGGGGCTTTATTGCTTTTTGGTATCAGGGTTTTATTGTGTTTCCAGAATGACTTTGGCGCTTTCGTTTTTATTTTATGGAAAACTCTGAGAATTGTTGTACTAGATCTTCCTTGAAAGTTGGGTAGACTTCAGGCATAAGTATACCTGGTCCCAGAATTTTCTTTGTGAAGAGACAGTTAACTGCTGCTTTAATCTCTTTCATTTTATGGACCAATTTAGGTTGCTTAAAACCTTTTGGCTTTAATTTTGTTGTGTTGTAAATATTTAGAAATGTAAATATTTTCCATATTTTCTTTTTTTTAATTTTATTTTTTTCTTATCAGTTACATTTTATTAACTCTGTATCCCAGCCGTGTCCCGATCTCTCATTCCCTCCCAGTCCCTCCCTCCCTCCCTCATCTCCACCGTGCCCCTTGCCAAGTCCACTGATAGGGTGGACCTCCTCCCCATTCATCTGATCCTGTTTTATCAGGTATCTTCAGGACTGGCTGCAAAGCTCTCCTCTTTGGCCTAACAGGACTGCTCCTCCCTTGGGGGGTGGGGAGGCCAAAGAGCCAGTCATTTAGTTCCTGTTAGAAATAGTCCTTGTTCCCCTCACTATGGGAAACCAATTGGTTACTGAGCTACCACAGGCTACATCTGAGCAGAGGTTCTAGGTTACATTCATACATGGTCCTTGGTTGCATGTCAGTCTCAGAAAAGACCCTGTGCCCAGATATATTTGGTCCTTGTGGAGCTCCTATTCTTTCCTCATCAGACTAACTCCCCTTCTTTCTTATGATTCCCTGTACTCTGCCAAAGGTTTAGTCATGAGTCTTTGCTTTGAAAACACTGCTAGTTAGGGTCTTTCAAATGCGCTCAGTAGACTCCTGTCAATGTTCAATGCGCATCCCATCTGTCTTTCAAAATGAGGATTGATAATCTTACCCCATGTCCGCTCTCTTGATTATCTTTTTTAAGTGTATAGATTTCATTATGTTTAATACATCTTATAGGTCTATATAAGTGAGTATATACTGTGTTTGTCTTTCTCCTTCTGGGATATTTCACTCAGGATGATCTTTTCTAGATCCCACAATTTGCCTGCAAATTCCATGATTTCCTTCTTTTTGATTGCTGAGTAGTATTCCATTGTGTAAAAATACCACAATTTCTGTACCCATTCCTCCATTGATGGACATCTGGGTTGTTTCCAGGTTCTGGCTATTACAAATAATGCTGCTATAAACATGGGTGAGCAAATATCCCTTTTGTGTACTTGAGCAAACTTTGGGTATATACCTAGCATAGCTGGGTCTTGAGGAAGCACTATTCCTAATTGTCTTAGAAAGCGCCAGATAGATTTCCAGAGTGGTTGTACCAGTTTACATTCCCACCAGCAATGGAGGAGGGTTCCCCTTTCTCCACAACCTCTCCAGCATGTGTTGTCCCCTGAGTTTTTCATTTTGGCCATTCTGATGGGTGTGAGGTGATATCTCATGGTCGTTTTGATTTGCATTTCCCTGATGGCTAATGAGGATGAGCATTTCTTTAAGTGTTTCTCTGCCATTTGATATTCCTCTGTCGAGAATTCTCTGTTTAGCTCTGTTCCCCATTTTTTAAGTGGATTACTTGGTTTGCTGCTTTTCAGCTTCTTTAGTTCTTTGTATATACTCGATATTAGTCCTCTGTCAGATAAAGGGTTAGTGAAGATTCTTTCCCAATCTGTAGGCTGTCTATTTGTTTTGATGACAGTGTCCTTTGCTTTACAGAAGGTTTTCAGTTTCATGAGGTCCCATTTATTGATTGTTGCTCTTAGAGCCTGTGCCGTTGGTGTTCTGTTCAGGAAGTTGTCTCCTGTGCCAATGAGTTCTAGGCTGTTCCGCACTTTTTCTTCTAACAGCTTTAGAGTATCTGGTTTTATGTTGAGGTCTTTGATCCACTTGGACTTTAGTTTTGTGCAGGGTGATAAATATAGATCTATTTTCATTTTTCTGCATGTGGATATCCAGTTGGACCAGCACCATTTGTTAAAGATGCTGTCTTTTTTCCATTGAATGGTTTTGGCTTCTTTGTCAAAAATGGAGTATTCATAGGTGTGTGGGTTTATGTCTGGGTCTTCTATGTGGTTCCATTGATCCTCCTTTCTGTTTTTATGCCAATACCATGCAGTTTTTATTACTATTGCTCTGTAGTACAACTTGAGATCAGGGATGGAGATACCTCCAGATGATCTGTTGTTGTACAGGATTGTTTTGGAGATTCTGGGTTTTTTGTTTCTCCATATGAAGCTGAGAATCTTTTTTTCAAGGTCTGTAAAGAATTGAGTTGGTACTTTGATGGGAATTGCATTGAATCTGTAGATTGCTTTTGGCAGGATGGCCATTTTCACAATGTTAATCCTACCAATCCATGAGCACGGGAGATCTTTCCATCTTCTGAGATCTTCTTCAATTTCTTTCTTCAGAGACTTGAAGTTTTTCTCAAACAGGTCTTTCACTTGCTTGGTTAGTGTCACCCTGAGGTACTTTATTTGGTTAGTGGCTTTTGTGAAGGGTGTTGTTTCCCTAATTTCTTTCTCGGCCATTTTGTCTTTGGTATACAGGAGGGCTTCTGATTTTTTTGAGTTGATTTTGTATCCTGCCACTTTGCTGAAGGTGTTTATCAACTGGAGGAGTTCTCTGGTTGAATTCTTGGGGTCGCTCATATATACTATCATATCATCTGCGAATAGTGACACTTTGACCTCTTCCTTTCCGATTTGTATCCCCTTGATCTCCTTTAGTTGTCTTATTGCTCTGGCTAGGACTTCAAGTACTATGTTGAAGAGGTAGGGAGAGAGTGGGCAGCCTTGTCTTGTCCCTGGTTTCAGTGGGATTGATTTAAGTTTCTTTCCATTGAGTTTGATGTTGGCTATAGGCTTGCTGTATATTGCCTTTACTATGTTTAGATATGTACCTTGTATTCCTGATCTCTCCAAGACTTTAAACATGAATGGGTGTTGGACTTTGTCAAATGCTTTTTCAGCATCTAAGGAGATGATCATGTGGTTTTTCTCCTTCAGTTTGTTTATGTGGTGGATTACATTGATGGATTTCTGTATGTTGAACCACCCTTGCATGCCTGGGATGAAGCCTACTTGGTCGTGGTGGATGATATCTTTGATGTGTTCTTGGATTCGGTTTGCAAGTATTTTATTGAGTATTTTTGCATCAATGTTCATAAGAGAGATAGGTCTGAAGTTCTCTTTTTTTGTTGGGTCTTTGTGTGGTTTAGGTATCAGGGTGACTGTTGCTTCATAGAATGAGTTTGGTAATGTACCTTCTGTTTCTATTTTGTGGAATAGTTTGAGGAGAATTGGTGTGAGCACTTCTTTGAAGGTCTGGTAGAATTCCGCGCTGAAACCATCTGGCCCAGGGCTTTTTTCGGAGGGGAGACTGTGAATGACTGCTTCAATTTCCTTGGGGGATATAGGGCTGTTCAGTCTTTCTACCTGATCTTGACTTAATGTTGGAAGATGGAATCTATCAAGAAAATTGTCCATTTCATTTAGATTTTCAAATTTTGTGCCATATAGGCTTTTGTAGTATGACCTAATGATTGTTTGAATTTCCTCTGTGTCTGTAGTTATGTCACCCTTTTCATCTCTGATTTTGTTGATTTGGATAGATTCTCTCTATCTTTTTAGTTAGTTTGGCTAAGGGTTTGTCTATCTTGTTGATTTTCTCAAAGAACCAGCTTTTTGTTTCATTGATTCTTTGAATAGTTTTATTTGTTTCTAATTGATTAATTTCAGCCCTGAGTTTGATTATTTCCAGCCTTCTGCTCCTCTTGGGTGTATCTGCTTCTTTTTTTTCTAGGGTTTTCAGTTGGGCCATTAAGTTGTTTGTATGTGATGTTACGAATTTCTTCTTGCAGGCACTTAGTGCTATAAATTTTCCCCTGAGCACTGCTTTCAATGTGTCCCATAAATTTGGGTATGTTGTGCCTTCATTTTCATTGAATTCTAGGAAGTCTTTAATTTCTTTCTTTATTTCTTCCTTAACCCAGCTGTTGTTGAGTAACAAGTTGTTCAGTTTCCATGTGCGTGTAGGCTGTTTGTTATTTCTGTTGTTGTTGAGGTCCAGCTTAAGTCCATGGTGGTCAGATAGAATACAAGGGATTATTTCAATCTTTTTGTATCTGTTGAGGCTTGCTTTATGACCAACTATATGGTCTATTTTGGAGAAGGTTCCATGAGGTGCTGAAAAGAAGGTATACTCTTTTGAGTTTGGATGAAAAGATCTGTAGACATCTATTAGGTCCATTTGATTTAGGGTCTCTGTAAGTGTTTTTATTTCCCTATTTGTTTTCTGTCTAGTTGATCTGTCCCTTGGTGAGAGTGGAGTGTTGAAGTCTCCCACTATTAGGGTTTTAGGATCAATGTGTGATTTAAGCTTTAATATTGTTTCATTTACGAATGTAGGTGCTCTTGTATTTGGGGCATAGATATTCAAAATTGTGATGTCCTCTTGGTGGATTTTTCGTTTGATGAGGATATAGTGGCCATCCTTATCTTTTTTGATAAACTTTGGTTGAAAGTCTATTTTATTAGATATTAGGATGGCTACTCCCGCTTGTTTTCTGGAACCATTTGCTTGAAAGACATTTTTTTCAGCCCTTTACTCTGAGGTAGTGTAGATCTTTGTTGCATAGGTGTGTTTCTTGGATGCAACAGAATGATGGATCCTGTTTCCGCAACCATTCTGTTAGTCTGTGTCTTTTAATTGGGGAGTTGAGTCCGTTATGTTGATAGAAACTAGTGACCAACAATTGTTACTTACTTTAGATGTGGTGTTGGTGGTGTCACTGAGTTTCATTGCTTGTATTCTTTTGGTTTTTTTTTTTTTGTTGTGTAGTTATCTATTTCCTCTGTTTCCTTCGATGTAGTTGTCTTCTTTGGTTTGGAGTTTCCCTTCTAGTAACTTCTGTAGAGCTGGGTTACTATGTAGATATTGTTTAAATTTGGTTTTGTCTTGGAATATCTTGAATTCTCCGTCTATGTTGATTGAAAGTTTTGCTGGGTATAGTAGTCTGGGTTGGAATCTGTGGTCCCTTAAGGACTGTATGATTTCTGTCCAGGCCCTTCTGGCTTTCATAGTTTCTGTTGAGAAATCTGGTGTGATTCTGATAGGTCTACCTTCATATGTTACTTGGCCTTTTTCCCTTACTGCTTTTAGAATTTTTTCTTTGTTTTGTAGGTTCAGTGTTTTGACTATGATGTGACATGAAGAATTTCTTTTCTGGTCTAGTCTACTTGGTGTTCTGTAGGCCTCTTGTATGTTTATGGACATCTCCTTCTTTAAGTTGGGAAAATTTTCTTCTATAATTTTCTTGAAGATATTTTCTGGACCTTTGAGCCTGATGTCTTCTTTTTCTTCTACTCCTATTATTCTTAGGTTTTGTCTTTTCATGGTGTCCTTGATTTCTTGGATGTTTTGTGTTTGGAACTTTTCTGATTTTATTTTTTCTTTGAGAGACATGTCAATTTCCGCAAGTGTATCTTCAGCTCCTGAGATTCTTTCTTCCATTTCTTGTATTCTGTTGGTGATGCTTACCTTTGTAGTGCCTGATCTTTTCTCTATGTTCTCCAGCTCCTGGTTTTTTTCTATTTGTGTTTTCTTTATTGATTCTAATTCTGTTTTCATGTCTTGCACCATTTCCTTCATCTGTTTGAATGTGGACTCCTGCTTTTCAATGATAGCTTCTATTTTTTTGTCCGTTTCCTCTCTATGTATCACTAATTGTGCCTCTACTTCTTTGGGTATAATTGCCTGTATTTCTATGAGAGCTTTGTTTATCTCTTCTTTATTTGCCTTCATTTGTGTGGACATTTCTTTGAGAGCTTTGTGCATTTCTTCTCTGTTTGCCTCAATTTTCGTGGTCATTTCTCTGAGAGCACGATTTGTTTCCTCTTGGTTAGTCTCGATTTCTTTGGTTATTTCTCTGAGGGCTTTGTTCATTTCATCTCTATGGGCCTCTAGTAGCTGGAGAAACATAGTTTTGAGGTCGTTTTCTTGTATATCTAGTGAATTGAAGTGTCCATTGTTTTGTGGGGTTGCTGGTGAGGTCATTATGTCCTGATTTTTGTTGGGAGTGTTCTTACGTCTGCCTCTAGCCATCTGGTTATTTATAATCCTCACTGGTTGTTTCTCGAGATTGTAGTTTGGGCTATGATTCTCTCTTTCTGTTTTCTGGACTGTTTTTTCAGGAAGATGAGAGAGGTTCACTGCTTTGGGAGTGTGCACTGTGTTTTCAGTTTTGCCTAAGTAAAGAATGTGACGCTGGGGCTATTCGCGTGTGCTTTTAGCGGGCGCAGTGTGCATGCGCGGATTCTCTGACTATTGCAGTGGCCTGCAAGCCACTATTACGCAGTTCTGACTGAGATCCAGGGATTGTTTGCCTGGATTACTCTGGTGGACCCGCAAGGCAGAGGCTACAATGTTGGGGTCGCTATCCCAAGAATCCCTCTGATGCCCACACTAGGAGTGTGGGTGGCGGGGATCTCGTCTGGTTGCTTCTGTGGAGAGGCCCTGGGTCTGGGGCAATCTCTCCCTAGAAGGCTCACTCACTCTCTTGCAGGATCAGTTGGAATGCAGAGGGGTTCCCCTTGTTCACTACTCTCTGTTTTGGTCCTGCTGCGGAAGTGCACGGGTAGGCTAACAGTCAGCTCTGTGACACTGTGGCCGCAGGACTCGGTGTCCACCTTTCCTGTGTGCTGCCTCTTTGTCCCTTCCCTCTGCCAGGAGGGGTTATGTTGACTGGTTCCTGGGTGGCGCGGGAAAGAGTTAGGGTGAGTGTACTCAATCCCAGATCCCGGGCCCAGATCTCTCTGCCAGAAGCAGCCTACCGGTAGAATCTGTTTGCTGATCCCAAGAGAGTACCGGGTAGGGTTGAGTGTCCTCAGATCCAGAGCTTGGGTTTCTCTGCTAGGGGCCACTGGAGAGAGGATGCTGTGTCCTTGGCAGGCTGCCTCTCTGTCCTTCTCCTCTGACCTTCTCCTCTGCTAGGGCAAGCTTATGGAGGTGCTCTCAGGGGAGTGCCAGCAGGGGTTGGGGCTTCTTAGTTGGATCCCGGGTCCTGAGCTGGCGGAGTTTCTGTGCCGGGGGGGGGGGGGGGGGGGGGGGAGCGCCGGTGATAGAACTTGCTGCTAGACCTTATTGTGCTGGACCCAGGAGAATCTCAGGACGTGTAGAATGCCCACAGTCCCAGATCCCGAGCTGTAGTTTGTTTGCTAGGAGCGGCCGGCAGCACTGGAGTTCCGGCACTGTGAAGCCACTGTGCGCCTCTTTATCCTTCTGCTCCACTGCGGCAGGGTGATGGCGGAGTTTGGGGGAGTGCCTGAAAGGATTGGGTTTTCTCAGTCCCGATCTCAGGTTGGGAACAATGTGGTCTGTGGCAGATTCTGCTGTCTGCCTCCTGCCTCCTCCGGAGAGGGAGTAGGGATTTTGAGCTGAGCGCGCAGCTGCAATCAGTGCGCAGCACGGGAGCTCAATTGTGATGGTGGCAGGTACCCGTGGTTGGAGAGACCTTCCAGGGAAAGACTGGGTGAACAGTGAGCAGTCTGGCAACTTTCCTTCCCCGTGGGGGTTTTTTTCGACTGGGACTCCCAGCCTTAGGCCTCTTTGTGCCCACTAATCAGCCTGGGAAGTTGATCGTGAGAAGCAGGCTGACGGCACCAGCCTGGAGACCCAAAACCCGCGTTGCCCGGTTCTCTTCCGGGTTCTGGCTGGGCAGCCGAGAGTGGACCAGACCGCTTCCCACGCCGTGGGAGCCTCCCCTCACCTGGGAAACACGGTCGATCGCTGTTGTTTTAGGGCCAAGAGTTCAGTCTCCTGGTCGCTGCACGGAGTGTGTTGTCCCGCTTCTCAGACACGGTGTTCTCCTGGTGCCGCCATCTTGGCTCCCCCCCCCCCCCATATTTTCATATAAGTTTTCGATAGCATTTTACTCCAGGATTTTTTATTTTCTTCCTTGAATTTTTCAATGACCCACTGTTTATCCTAATGTATGCTGTTCAGTCTTAAAATATTTAAAGCACCTTTCTGAGATTATTAACACTGTTGATGTCTAGTATTATTATACCATGGTCTGATAAGATACAGGGAACTATTTCAACTTTACAAGTAGTTATTAGGTTTGTTTTGTGTCCTATGATGTGCTCAGTTTTATTTAAAGTCCTGTGTGCTGTTGTGAAAAATCCATATTTTCTCCCTGTTGCATAGAAAGTTCTGTAGAAAAGTGTTAACTTTAATCAAAGAAATCTACTTCTTAGATTTCTTTGTTGATTTTCTATTTGGTGGACCTGTGTGGATATGATCAAGGAATACTCAATCCTTCCTCATCATCGTGTCTAGACTTAAATGCTCTCTCATCTGCAGCTCTCAGATCCAAATCCTCAAAAGTGATTATACAGGATGGAGTAACCGCAAAACCAGGAAAGTATGAAGGGACCATCGGCAGGTGTGGGATGGTTCCCTGCTAAGAGAAAACTAGCAGGACACAAAGGATCTGAGGCATGAAAGGAATTTTACAAATGTTTTTCTTCTGCTCAGACAAAGAGCAGAAAAAAATCCTTAACTGATCTATACATCCTGCACATCCCATTCATTTATAATTATAAAATTGTATATTACTAGTGAGAAATCATACGTTTACAGAACAAAGGAACCAGACGCCATTGAAATGGAGAAGGCCTTGACAGGCTCACCCACAGAGATTCTGAGACACATTTATTCCAACATCCTGCAGGATCCAGTCTTAGACTACTTAAGCCAATATTCCATCAAAGCTTGCTTCCAGGACAGCTTCAGAGACAGCTGCTGATCCCAATTGGTCCACTCTTTCAAACTGTTCCAAACAGGACTTCAATTAAGTCTGCAATTTCTCAACATTTAGAGACTGGACAAGAAATGTTACTACTAGCTTACTTGAACATTTTTTCCCAAATTTTTAGGTCTCCAGAAATAAATTCTATACCCCAAATCATCAGAAAGTAATTTTAAGAAACTGTCACCACATTCCTTTGGGTTGGGCAGGTAGGTTTTGGTTGTTCTCTTAGGTAATGGATGCTTATCATTATAAAGGGGTTCAGAAGAAAATGTGGGGAATATAGAAGTATCATATAGGAATATCATACAGGAACAATAAGATAAAAGAAAACATTATTGAATCTACTCTTCAACTTAGAGCTAATGTCATTCTCAAATAAGGTTAATTTTAATACATTGTTATAGAATTCTATATAGTGATACAAAAATAAGGTTAATTATGACACATCAGTATAGACTATTATATATTGAAACAAACTTAAAGTTAATTTTGATAGACACACCCATACACACACACCACACACACACACACACACACACACACACATATTGGACCTATAAAACTCATTTATAGATCCAAGGTTTACTTCCAGTCCTTTTACAAGCTGCCTTTACAAACTGTTTAGAATAGTTACAAATACAAATTATTCAATCAGATTCATAATCATGTCAGATACTAGTTTAGTTTATCATAGAGCTATACATCCTAGGTTAAACAGATAGTAAATAGCTAGAAACAAACAACAGTTACCTGTTCAGATTTACGATAGAGATAGATAGATAGATAGATAGATAGATAGATAGATAGATAGATAGATATGATTCTACACTATGTGAATGTAAGGAGATAGATGTCTTCAAAAATGCAGAGACCTACAAAATATGGCATTTAAAGATGTTTTTTTATCATAAATTTAAGACTCTTGATTTGAGACATGTCAGCTCCTCGCAGCATCCCATTTCCACCTGGAAGATGATGAGCATCATAGGCTCTCTATTTTGCAATATGCTCCAACTGAGCATAAATGCCCCTGCTCTCTCTAGAGACAATATGCTGTCCAAAAATGACAAGACTCAGTTGCAGGCTGAGTCAACTGCCTAGCTCTGCCAAGACAGGGTAAGCAAGTCCTTCATATTTCCTGCTTCATAATTAAGTCCGTTAGATATACTGGGTCAGAAGGCTGAAGATGATGCTCCAAAGAGATATTGGGTGACTGACCAGGAAGTAAACTGTCTCTGTCATCTCTATAGTTTTGGAAGCTCATTGCCTGCACTTCCTGCTTACTCACTTAACAATTTTATGCCTTTTCTAGTCTCTGATGGGGTTGAAGACTAGAGAGTTATAGTTTCACAACTAGGCTTAAGTTGTTTAGTGTTTAAAAATGTTTTAAGGTCTAGAAAGATGTTTTTAAGGTGATAACTACAAGATATGATAGAAAATTATTTAGGTACAGAACTTTAGTCATCAAGATAGGACAGATAGTATTTTCTTCAAGGTTGCCAGATACAAACAACTGAACAAATAATTGATTAGCAAATAAAGTTGCCTAAAGGCTGGAATGGGCAGAAAAGAGGTAGGCAAAGCCAAGATTCACGGGCTTCGAGTGTGTGTGTGACAGAAGAACCATGAGAAGAAAAGGAGGAGGAAGAGAAAGGAGCAGGTTGCCATGGAAGCACATGGCCAGGAGGAGCTTGCGCTGGGGACTGGCATGATGCAGAGAAACAGCCCAAATGGAGAACATATGCAAGTGTTTATGGGAGTTTTGGGTGGGAAGTAGACAAGGTATCATAAAGGGTTAATATCTGCCCAGCCCCAGTGCGTTAAGGCTTATTAAAAAAAAAAAAAAAACTAACAGTTTTCTTTCTGTGTCTTTTGTTTGTATAATGTCATGTTAAGGAATAACTGTCACCTTAATAATTACGTGATGTTAAATATTAATAACCATTCTATAGAGTAATAGAGTGTAGAGCCCTATCTCCAGTCAGAACACAGTAGGGAACCTCCATGATAGAATGCCACTGTTGCTTCCCTGATCCCATCTTGCTGGACATACTGGACATATTGTGGCATGTAAGGCCCACAGGTGAGTAAGACCATTGATGACGTTTTTTCTTCAGCTGCCTATAGAGGAACTTCATTATTGAAAAACACATTCAAAATATCATTTAAAACATTGGGCAAGTTAGTCCATCCTTCTAACTTTCATTTCCTCTTCGATAAAGTGAAAAGACAGATTCCAAGAAAAAACTGACAGCATACACAATTTTAAACCATAAATCCATTGAAGAAATTAATTAGCAATGAATTCAGCAATGGATGCCCTACTAACAAAAAAAAAATCTAGGCTCAAATTATTTTTGTGGTGAATTCATCTAACAGTTTAAAAAAACACACATCATGCACTTTATATAACCGTTTATGAGAGTGGAAGTACAAATGACTATTTCTCATCACATTTTGTGAGGTTATCAAACTTATGCTATCAAAACATGCTGACAGAACAAGAAAGAAAATTATAATCAATTTCTTCCTTGAATGTATTTGACAGAGTCTCTGATAAGATGTAGGCAGTTCCCATCTGACACAGTAGTGTGGAGCTGCAGAATTCACCGCAGTTTAAAACATGCAAACTGAACTTAGTAATCCGTGAAGATAGTAATGTTTTTTTTTTTTTCTAGCTTTTCACAAATCTTAATAAAGCATTAACAATTCTCTTACTGCCTGTTATGGTCTAAGAGTTATCACTGTGATTTACAACATTAAAATTGGTTTCCCATAGTGAGGGGAACAAGGACTATTTCTAACAGGAACTCAATGACTGGCTCTTTGGCCTCCCCACCCCCCCAAGGGAGGAGCAGTCCTGTTAGGCCACAGAGGAGAGCTTTGCAGCCAGCCCTGAAGATACCTGATAAAACAGGGTCAGATGAAAGGGGAGGAGGTCCCCCCTATCAGTGGACTTGGCAAGGGGCACGGTGGAGATGAGGGAGGGAGGGACTGGGAGGGAATGAGGGATTGGGACACGGCTGGGATACAGAGTTAATAAAATGTAACTGATAAGAAAAAAATAAAATTAAAAAAAATCGTTTGTGTTTTGTTTCTTTGCCTGCATTGCTCAGTGAGGGGCGTCTTCCTCAGGGTCGCCATGGCCACCTCTTCGTTTGCACTAACAGTTTGTAACAGAGGAATTGCCCACTTCCCCCTATACATTTGCTTAAGGTTGATGGTAGTTTCAGGTGCTACCACTTACTTCTTTGGCTTGTTTGATATTTGTTGGCCAGTTGTCTTTTTTTCAGTGTCTGGGGAATATATTTAATGCATTCACATAACATTATATAATCTCTTAAAATCATAAGTTTTTAATGTGATAAAGTAAAAATAAAATCTTTTAATTTGTGTTATTCAAAGATTATTTTCCTGTTAACCCAATTTGATACTGCATTTTTTTCTTTTTATGTATTTATTTATTTTTAATTTCTTACAATTTATTCACTTTGTATCCCAGCTGTAGCTCCGTCCCTCGACCCCTTCCAATCCTGCCCTCCCTCTTCTTCTCCTCTGCCCTTTTCCAAGTCCACTGATAGGGTAGGACATCTTCCCCTTCCATCTGACCCTAGTCTATCAGGTCTCATCAGCAGTGGCTGCATAGTCTTCCTCTGTGGCCTAGTAAGGCTGCTTCCCCCTCAGGAGGAGGTGATCAAAGAGCCAGTTATCTTTTTTAAAGAAGCAAAACTTGTAAAGTGTTGCATGGGTGTAACACAGGGAAACTAGTGGGGCAGCACAATTCACTGTCAGCGTGCACACTGAAAAGAAGTGATGGTTGAGCACGGATTAACATGAGATTTGGTCATTTGTGGACTTGCACTTCTAGTACTCTCGAGGTTAACTCACCTTTGTAACCGAAATCTGGACTGTTCTGCTTATGGGTTGTTTGTTTGTTTGTTTGTTCGGTTGGTTGGTTTTTTTGTTTTGTTTTTGAATTTCTGAGACAGGGTTTCTCTGTGTAGCCTTGGCTGTCCTGAACTCGCTTTGTATGCCAGGCTGGCCTCGATCTCATAGAGCTCCACCTGCCTCTGCCTCCTCTACTGCTGAGAATAAAGGCGTGCCCACCATACCTGGTTGGTCTGCTATTTTTTAACATAATCATAACAACTAAAATCTACATACCTTGGAAGCATGCAAAGCAAAGCCTGCCTAATTATTGGTTCTATTGATCAATTTGAATACTAGTATATGAAGGGCAGTGACTTTAAACTCACTGAATGACACCACTTCAATTAGTACACTTTTCCATACTTGCAATATAATGATATACTCATAGAAAAAAATTCCATAAGAATCATTATAATAAAATGAATAAAGGAGAAAAATCATAATCGTCCCAATAAAACAGGACAATCTTGGATAAAATCTAATACCCACTTATAAAACTAAACATCAAGTAACCTAGAAACAGAGTAATTTTTTCACTCTATTAAGGGTCTCAAAAAACTACATTAAGCATTATGGTTAATAATAATTTTGTATACTTATTAACTTACAATGATAAGTTTCTTTCCGAGATTAAGAATGAGACCAAGATGCCTTCTGATCATGACATCTACTCAGTACTACAGAGGAGGCGCTGGCTCAGGAAAACAGCCTCACAACACTCAGAATATTAGAGAAATTCTAATGAAACTGAAGAGTCTTCCACGTTCATGAATTAGAGTATGCCAATTCAGCTGAAGTTAGAAGACAGAATCACCTGAGATCTAATTACACTCACTCTGAGAGGTATGGTGTGTGTGTGTGTGTATGTGTGTGTATGTTATGTTTGTGTCTGTGTTGTTTGTGTTTATGTGAGGGTGTGTGTGTGGTTGTGCTGTGTGTTTGTGTGCAGTGCATGTGTGTGAAAGTGTGTATGAGTGTGTGTTTGTTGTATGCACTTGAGCTAATCAGAAATGTAAAAGGGACAATATATTTTCCTTCTGTGTCTTTTTTCTGTTTTAGATAGGATCTCTCTGTTCAGGCCTGGCTAACCTCAGTCTCTCTGGTGCTGGTATGCATTGGGTGCCATGTTGCCCAGTTTATTCAATCGAATGTAAGAAAAACAAAAGTGAAAGAACACTGTTCTTAGTAGAATTGTTTGCATAAAGTTGTGGTAATTAAGACAGTGCGGTATTGACAAAGTAATGCAAATTATCCAATGAACCAGAGCAGAGTTCACAAGCAGATCAACACAGCTTCGGTTCCTTAGTTTAACAACAAATGAGGCCTCAGTGCAGAAGGCACAATGGGAAGGTTAGCCTGGGTTACTTACTCAACTGAGAGTCCCTGGAAAAGATGAAGGTTGATCATTACTTTATATTGTATAGGAAATTAGCTCTAGTGGCATTCTAGAGCTAAACTGTGACAGGAAAGCTTAAGGACTTTAGAATAATAATTAGCAAAAATAAGTTTATGAACCTGGAACGTGCCACACATTTTAAAGGCATGAAAGGCGTTAAAACCAGAAATGCCAAGTTATATTGAAAAATCAAACTCATATTTGTCACGAAGTACCATTGCGAGTTCTCTAACTCATCTAGCCTCAATAGAAGAAGATGCACCTGGTCTTACTGCAACTCAATATGCCAAGGCTGGCTGATATCCATGTGAGGACTACCATTTTCTGACTAGAAGGGAAGAAGGGATAGGTGTGAGGAGAGAGGAGGAGCTGTGATTAGGATGTAAAGTACATAAATCACTTAAAAAATAACATCAACAACAATAATAATGAGAGATCAAGAAAGCAAATAACAAACTGGAGAGGAGAACTGCAGTACATCTACCCAACGAGAGGACCCACACTCTTCTATACAGAGCCACATATCAATATGAAGAGGACACTCCAGATGACAAAGATGAGGGTGCTTCCGGAAACGCAGTAGTAATAAAAAAGCTCTGCTCAGTTTCATTAGATCTTGGGTATATGCAAAATGAAAATATCATTAAACCCCAATGTCAGCTCGAAAGAGTAGATGAAAATGGAGGGCGACCACACGCTCTGGGAAGGAGGAGGAAGGTCTGCAGTTCCCATCTTGTGCTGGGAATGCATGGATATGGTCCTTCTCAAAGATGCCTGGGACTAGCTCATGAATTACCGGTATCATACGGATATTCCCCTCATAAAATGTACTCACAAATATGTATGCACAGAAGTGCCAACTCACAGACCCACAACACCTCTGTGAGGAGCAAAAATACCCGAAAACGGCAGAGGCTGAGAGGCGTTAACTGTTATATCCGCATATAGTTGAACATTACACAGAAAGAGTAACAAACAGAGTGTGACATGATGGATCCCACTTTAGCGAAAGTCAGGTGTTTCGGGGCACATGGCATGTGATCCCATGTGTAAAACACTCAACATGAAGAAGCACTGCCAATAGCCAGGGCGTCTCGGCAGCGCCTTCCTGGTCACGATTCACGACAGGCTGATAGGGCTGTGCATGTGGCCCCCTTTGGGTCAGGCTCTGTTTCTTGACATGACTGTTATTAAGTAGGGTGACCGCTTGTGGATTTCCTACCTTTCTAACTGGCTTAGGAAAATGATCACCATCTATTAGGGGCACAAATAAAGCTGGCAATAGATTACCGCATACAACTCTGTGTCAATCGGGAAGACCCTAGCATCTTCACATAAAATTATAACTGCTGGATGATCCGGCATCCACATTTATGTTTCAGTTTTTGGTTTATAAAACTTCTGGATTGAGGTTTCCCTAGTAAGGGGAACAGGGACTATCTCTGACAGGAACTCAATGGTAGGCTCTTGGACCTTCCCACCCACCAAGGGAGGAGCAGCCCTGCTAGGCCACAGAGGAGGACTTTGCAGCCAGTCCTGAAGACACCCGATAAAACAGGGTCAGATGAAAGGGGAGGAGGTCCCCCCCCCATCAGTGGACTTGGAAAGGGGCAGGGAGGGGATGAGGGAGGGAGGGTGGGAATGGGAGGGAATTAGGGAGCGGGATACAAAGTTAATAAAATGTAAATAGTAATAATAATAATAATAATAATAATAATAATAATAATAATAATAATAAAAACCCTGCTGGGTTGATGAAATGAGAACTAGTTATATTCCAGTTGCAGATGATCTAGGTACAGATGATAGACATATAAAGAGAAACAGCTAATTAGCTACTGTTTCGAAAATCCCAAAGGGATCCCAGCATGGTGCAATGTGATGGCCCTGAGGGGTCTGAGGTAACGGTGGGCCGCGCTGCAGCTCTCCTCTCAAAGATATAACGACATAGCCAAGCACGTGAACATTAGTGTCACACACCATAACAGCTCTGCGCAGCTGTACTGAAGGAGTATCTTCTGTCCTGTGAGAACCATTCGCTGGGCAGAGGTAAAAGCCAGAACAGTACCGGATACCCAACTCCCTCCTGAGGAAGGGACGCATGTCTGACCATCACTGCCATGCCCATGCATGGCTCCACTTACAGATGGCATGAAACAGCATTGCCTCTTCTGGTGTAACACGTGGTATAGACTGGTGAGGCAGACTGCGCCTTACAGTCCATCCATATATGTGTGACATGACCATGCTTCCTTCAACAAATGTGTGCTATTAGAAAGCAAATTATATTCTGTCACAAATTTCATATATATATATATATATATATATATATATATATATATATATATGTAAATATATACGTATATATGAAAGATGCTCCAAATTACTTAAATTAAAAAAAAAACCTATAATTAACGCTAAAACGGGAGCTTTGAGAATAGCCATAAATATGTGACAATCTTCCTTATTGCAAATGAAGTGCTTTGGGAAGTCAAGATGGTCACTAGTCAAATTTGAAAACACATCTGTGAAATGAAAATCAGAAGCTGTGCTCAATACTGCACACAACCTATAAAAAGACCCAGTGTTTACGCCTTCCCATCACGGAGTAAATGAGAACACATTTCAGCTCGTTTTCCTTAAAAAACAAACAAGCCCCCAAGAAACTATTAATAAATGAAAACAGGCATTGATTCAAATGCACACAACAAAATTTTGAAGAGGGGGGAAAAAGATGAAGAATTGCAAGTTAATCTCATAGTATAGGCTTAACAATGTAAGGGCATTGGACAATTACTTAATCTCATGGGGTAACATTTAGTTTTACTGTTTTGTCCCATATAGGCCAGAGACAGAGCAAATGAACTTAATTATAATGGTGAAGAAGGCTGGCTGGATGCAGGAAGTGCCATCTGAGAACACAGTAGGCTAGAACGTGAGCACAGCCTGTATGTTCTGCTGCCGCAGGACAGGCCCCTGGATGCATTTCCCCGAGGCTGACAGACAAGTGCGTCCCACCCACCCACAGCCTGTGACATCAATGCCCTAATGAGAGGCAGACCTTCCCCAAGGGGAAGCGAACACGGTTGAGCTAGAGTGCAGTGAATACAGGAAAAGAATAAAAACATACGGGCATAAGCTTCTTACAAATGGTGCAGAAAAGCACAAGCGCACACTGAGCGAGCTGGAGGAGACTCATCTTTCTCATTATGCAAATGCCTTTCTGCCAGAGATATTTTCTATTCTGGTCAGGTTGAGGCTTATCACTACTCTTACTATGTGAAGCACAAAACTGTGTATCTGTTTTAACAGGAACATCTACATAATTACTCTCTGCAGAAAATTTCAAAAGTGTCAAAATATGAATTAAAACACCAACACTTTTTTTTTCCTAAGGTTTCTTATGTGGTTCCAAAACATGCTGCTTACAGAAATGAAGGCTTGGTGAAATGCATGAGAACATTTGGAGCAGTTTCTAAAATATCCATTACTTATTTAAAGCAAGGCTTAGCTCTGCTTATATTATACAGGAATTCTTCTGAGAACTGTGTAGCTGCATAATGAAAGGCAAGGACCTTAATTGCCCCCCGTTTTCTCAGGAAAAGACCCCGAGTCTTTGTGACTTACATGGAAATGTACAGTCCTTGCAACCCCAGGCTGAGCTTTGTCCCATCCAAAGAGAGAAGTTTCACTCTTGGCCATCTCTGCCCTTTGTTCGGTGTCCACCCAGCCGCTTTTAATCGTTAAGATAACTCAGTTAGGAGACTGCAGTGCAGGTAAACTACCGTATTATCCGGTTGTGTTAATCTCCTCCTCGATTCAGCAGAAAATTTGCCAACAGATCTCCTACCATGTTTCTGGGACCTAACAGGTTAAGGACCACAGTGGTTGAAGACATATCATCCTAACTGCAAGTGATACGTGTTCATGGTGTTATCTGGCTAGATCAAGATATCAGCGCCAAGACAGGGCAGCTGAAGGAAGGCCTTAGGTGGCTGTCACAGGTGGCAGCTTCGCATTGTGCCTGCGCAGAGCAGTCACTGGGAGGCAACACCAAAGTTCAATTACTGTGTTCCTCTTTCCAGTCTCCTCCCCTAGAAACTTCTCATCTATGGCTTCAAGCTCTCTTCCCAGTAACTTTCCGCCTGACCTAATAATAATGTGTATTTTCCTGCCATCCAATTTGTCCACCACAGTGACTTTCCTGGCTGCATTAAGTGGCCACTGGAGAAGCAGAGAGCACACTATAAATGCTGACTTCTACAAGACCAGCTCTTCCCTGACAGAAAGAAGACCGCAGAGATGGCAGAGGCCTTTTCACCTTTAAAAATGAGAAAACTAAGACAGGGGCTTTGACGTAACAGAACTTGTTATTCCCAGGATCGGTAGCATACCATGTGTTATGACTTTGGGTCAGGTTCTTGGCAACATTCCCTACCAGGCTGATGAAGCCAAACACACAGATAGGACATTGTCCACAACAAAAAAGCAAGAGCTGGTTCTCTGCTTTTTGTACCGTTGGGTTTTTTTGTTTGTTTGTTTGTTTGGTTTGGTTTGGTTTGATTTGGTTTGGGTTTTTTGTTTGTTTGTTTGTTTTTTATTTTATTTTATTGTTTACCTCTGAAGAGATTATCCAAGTCAATATCTTCTTTTCCTTTGATTTTCAAACACTTTGCCTGCTGTACAAGTCTGGCAAAGAACAGAAATAAAATCTGGATTCATTATCCTGTGAGGTAAGAATAAATCACGATAGCAGCACAAATTTAAATAGAAACCACGGGGCAAACGACAGCGAATTAGCAGGTGTTCCGCTGCACAGTCTCATTAGAATGTTTCTTGAGTCTCAGATTTAAAGGAAACACGAACCTTTGTTCAGAAACTCTGACTTTGAAAACAAACTTAAAAGCCTTTACCACCACTCATCCCGGAGAACTCTCTCTTCAGGCTCTGAAGAGATGCGGTCTGGGACAGTGGGTAACAGGGTGGTACACGGTAAGTAATAGGCACAATTCCCAACTTCGGCACCTATTATTTCAACCAGAAGATTACAGACACTGTGCCCAAGTAAGTGTATAAAGTCATTTAGTTGCCTTGCTGAATGTCAGAGAATTAATTAACTTTTGCAATGTTGCAGAATGCAGTGAAGGCTAATTTTGTAACTCTTTCATCACAGTACTTCATTAAAAATTGAGGTTCCCGCTTCATAACAAAGACAGAAGTTTTCAAAATGAAACTTCTCCAGGGCTTCTAATTACTTGCTAATTGATTTTAGGTAGGCAAAACTTGCAGCGATTAATTTATCTGCATGTGCTTTTGATTTGAATAAACTTATAACAATTTGCCTTGCACACATATTTTCTCACTGCACTTAATGGTTTCATTTTGTCCTCACTGGCAGGCCTGCGGGTTGGTCATGAAAGAACCGGTGAGGAAAATGACTCAGCTGCCAAAACTCTACCTGGAAATCCAAATTGCATATAGATAAATTGGAATAACTATAGTTTGTGTAAACATGTTTGTCGAGCAGAAGTACACTCTACTCTTTACACAGGTATCTAGTTTTTTTTTTTCTTCCAATCGAAAGAACAAGAAAAAGCATAAATGGAGGCCTTATCTTGGGATGTTCTGCTAAAGTGCAGGAAGAAAACAGTTGGTGCAGAAACCCCTGCTTCATGCCTGTAGCCCAGTTCCTTGATCTGTGACACCAAGCGGATGTTTGAACACTTGGAGTCCAATCTGTGATGTGGAAAGTCAGCATGTCCAAGTGGATTGGTCTGTGCAATTAGCAAAACAATACATCCTAAGAGCACTATTCAGAATGCCATGCCTTCTTTAGCCTCATGCTCTGGACTAGTTTAACAGCTCAATTCATTTTATGTTCTTTAGGTTTCCTGTGCATCGCTGTTGCATCAGGATTTAAGCTTTAGGCGGTGAGTGTCTGATGGGTAGCGTAGGGTGCTGGGTGCCACCAACCCCTGTGCTCAAGAAGATGCGGGAAAAGAACAACTTGAGCTCTGCTCGCCTGTTTTTGTGCATCTTTGGGGATGTTGACCTCTGTTTTATAAATTTTACAGCACTATGAATTATAGGAAGCCCTCTTATAGAATCCCTCTGCAGTCTGTGCTGGTGAAATCTCAGCTGTATTTTTGGCTGTGAGCCTAGCCTTTAATGGCTGAGCCATCTCTCCAGCCCTCATCCCCCTGTAGCTCTCTAAAGGAGACAACACCTACCACTACTCTGTGTCCTCCAGGTGGGGCAGTATTAGTGAACACTATTTCCACACTCATGAGGTTCCAGCCCTTAGACTAGAGGCCTACCTCAGCAGAGGCAGGAGTGATCCTCCATCTTTGTTGAAAAAGGCATGGGACTAGAATCTGAATGTAACTCAGGCGAGTGAAGCTACACCAGACGGTTTTAGGATAGGAGCTGGCAATCAATACTCCACAAGGCAATTTCTACCATGTCTGGCAAGCCGGATTTAACTAGAACACAGCCATAGTTATTGGCCCACTTCCTGCCCATGGCTACTCTCATGACAATGGCTGAGTCAAGAGTTCAACACAGACCAAACTCACATTATTTAGTATCTGGTTCTTTAGAGAAACGTTTGCTGATCATTTTTCTAGAAGCAAGGAAAGCAGCCCATGAAGTTAGCCTGCGTGAAGTGCACATGATGGAAGCTTATTTTTAGGTAAATTCTGCAAGTTTAAGCAACATTCTTTCAGATTTCCCTGCCTTCAGACTGCATTCTGTCAAGATGGATCATCCCACCAAAAGACAGACAGACAGATGAGCTGTCAGGGCATAAGGGCCTGCGCACTGCCAGGAAAATGACTGAGAGATGGGCAGGTAAGGAAGGGGCAGAGAGGCTGAACAGTATAATCTATCTCTCTCTCTTTGTCTTTTTCTGTGTGTGTGTGTGTGTGTGACTGCATCAACGTTTCAGAAGATGGGCTTAAATCAAAGCTCCTTACTTGAGACACAGTGGGGCAGGAGTTTGCAGGAAGGGGCACAGTCCTGTGGAAGGCCAGGTGGGAAAAACTGGAGATGGAGTATGATTGTGGGGAGAGGTGGAGCCAGGAACAAATACTAAAGAATGTAGTAGTTTTTCATGGTTTCATGTATCTGTAAGGTTGACACTGACTTACTCATTTACAGGACCATGCCATGACCCAGGAGTCTGTGCTGTTAAAGAATTTTTTTCTATATATTTGATTTATAAATAAACAATAATCAAAACTTTAGAAATATGTTAGTATGAAGTACCTGCTAAAGAAAAGCATGTGTGAAATGTTCTCTGTGGTACATTTACATGGGAAAACATGGTAAAGTTCCTGTCAGTAGAGAAATAGGCTGAATGGACAAATATAACCATGTACAGAATATGATGCGGCTGTTAAAAATATGACACATTGAATGGATGTGCTTCTGATGCATTCTTTGGTGTGTGTATACACGTGTGTATGTGTGTGTGAGAGAGAGAGAGGAGAGTTGTTTACTTAACTTGGAGCTTACAGAATGCCTAGGTTGGCTGATCAGTAAGTTACAAGGATCCACTGGTCTCCACATCTCAAACCTGGGATTGCAGGTATACTAAAGCTGGTTTGCAGCTTTATTGGTGTATTACAGCTGGGCTGCAGGTGTACTACAGCTGGGCTGCAGCTGTGCTAAAGCTGGGCTGCAGGTGTACTATTACTCTAGACTTTTATGTGGGTCCTGGGTGTCTGTGCTCAGGTTCCTCAAATGTGTGCACCAGTCACTTCGCTGCATTAGCTACAACCCAAGAACCACATAAGAAATTCTTAAATATAAGAATTGTTGCAGATTAAAGCCATTTAATATAAAGTTAGTAAAGAGGGAGGTTCCACGACACACTTGTATGAAGATGTAGACATTGAAGAGGCACGCGTGTTAGCATAAGTAACTTGAGTTTGCAGAGATGAAGAACAGAATTGGAATGAGAAATGTCTGACCTTTAATAATTCTCTTTAGTCTATACCAGTTAGGCTGCTGGGTAGAAGTGGATTATGAATATTTTATGTTTTAATGTTTTATGCATTTGCTTTTGATTTCATGTGTATCAGTGTTTGGCTTTGCATGCTTATCCTGTGTGCCATGTGTGTGCCTGCTTCCTGTACAGGAGAGAAGGCATCAGGCGCCCTGGAACTATTGTGAGCCATCATGTAAGTGATAGCATTGAACCCGCATCCTCTAGAGGAGCAGCCAGCACTCTGAACTGCTCAGACATCTCTCATTACAGTTTAATTATAACCATATTATAATTATAAATTTATATATAAAATATTATATATTGTAATATTATAATTATAATGTATAACAAGTATATCATTATATGTTTTAATTTTGCTTATCTACATTGTCTAATTTTCCTCTAGTAAACAAGTAATGCTTTTGTAATAAGAAAATCAGGTTACCTGTCCCTAGTTTACTATGCAAAAAAACAGCAAATGATTTTTTTTAAAGCCAGATCAGGTATAGAGATGAGGAAAAAATGCCTTCTAGTGGTTTAACTTTTCTGAGGTCCAAGAACACTAGTGTCTGCTTTACACAAGGAACTGTGCTGGCCTTAGAACCCAATGTTCTGTAGAATTTAATCACTAGGAGCCCTGGCCAAGGCAGGGCACCGGTGATCCAGAGATTCACAATAAATTAGAAACTGCTTGATAGGAATCAGCCCAGAAAATACCTCTTTCATGACCTCACTGAGAACTTGGCTGGGCATTGTAAGACATTCAGCAGGACTGAGGTTTGCTGCCCAACAGCTGCTAAAGGACCAGGACCAGGGACCCAGTGAGGATTGAATCCTTTCACAGTACCTCAGCTGACGGCTTAGTTCATCTTAGATCTGCATAGGCAGCAGGGCCTTTTGCTTTCTCCCTCCTTGGTGTCTCTTAATGCCCAAGGCTTGAGGACTCTGCTGTAGGGAGCTGAGAAGTACACTTTAGGCAACATCCCTTGTCACGATCCTGACCCCCTCCTTCCCCTTTCTTCATCTCTGCTCTTCACTGCAGCGGCAGCACTGAACCACCTCTTTGCAGCATCCATCACCCACACGCTCACTGCCCGGTCCACAGTGACTAGAACCCCCTACCTTAACTTCCTCCTGTCCTGCCACTGACCAGCTAGGATGATTTTCTTATTACTAACGAAGAGAACAACATAACTTTCTTGATGTTTTGTTCACCACTACAATTTAAATGCTCCATCCCAGATGTTTTTGGAAGGAACAAATGATGAGGGAATGAATGGATAGCTTTAATTTCAGGATCCAGCTGTGGCCAGGGTCCCACAGTTAGCAAGGTAAGTGCTATTGAGCTATCTATAGAAGAGAACCTGATTTAGTTCTGATAGTGTTTTAACACTGATTAGTCCATGGTGTAGAATAGTGAGCAGAGGTCCGAGGGAAAGGCACACAGCAGAATTGCCAGCAGCAGTGTTAATGAGGAGGCACGGTAATTTGCTTTGGTTTCCTCATCCCTACATTGAAGACTTTGGTGATCATGGATTCCTTGATTAAGGGGCTTAATTTAGTTACAGATGCTGAGTTTTCTCTCCAACCAAGTAAATGGAGATCTAAGTTCCCGCTGGTCCCAAGATGATTGTTACACAGAGAACTGTAACTAGGCCAATTGTAAGCTTTTAAAGTCAGCAAATTGTATAAAAGTAGTTTTAAAAAAATAGATATAGAATTATTGCTTCAAGAGTGTCTGCCAAATGTCAGTCCAGGCAGCAGGTGTGTGCATGTATCAACCATATGTGTGTGTATGTACTAATTCAAATTGTTATGTATGAGCTCTCACATTTGCCTCCATTAAAGCAGAGGAGACTCTCAGAAGAGCATGAGTGTCAGTGACCGACTCGGTGAACTCAGATGCACTAAAGAACCTATACCATAAGACGGTAATGAAGCAAAGCCTGAGGTCTGGGACACCAATTCTCCCGCCTGGCATAACTCTACCTCTCAAGGCCTCCAATCCTCGGGCACATGTTGGCCATTAAATTGCTTTCGCTTGCCGAGTGCTGCTAAGTACCAGATCTAGATGTCAGAGACACAGAGACATAAAAGATAGTGTCTTCTGCAGAGGTTCCCACATTGGGGAGAACAGCCGAGAAAGCTGGAGAGAGCTGAGCCACGAGCAAGGAAGAAACTGAGCATAGAGGAACCTGGGGCAGAGGGTAGTGATGGATGCCCAATGCCAAGGTCCAAGCAACGCAGTGACTGGTGATGACAGGGTGAAAGGGGGCACCCACAAGTGGTCCCAAGCAAGAGGGAAGCCTGGTGGATGAAAGAAAATCCAGTGAAGAACACAGAAGGTCAACATGAGGAAGAACTAACTAACATTGTCGTACTTTGGGGAACAAGCCCATGGAAGGTGTTTTATGTTACAGCTAATTTGAGAGGTGGAAAGAAACTAGTTGGTTCACAGGAGGGTGATTTATTAGCGGTATCATTAAGAGATAATTCCATATGTGCCGTTTGCTCTGATTATCGCAATTTTTGCAGCTCATTTCTATTATCCACACAGACCTCGAGGAGAGCATAAATGAACGAAATGGCAGACATTAGGGAAAACAACGTGGCGTTTGCTCAGCCTCTTAAATTAAAAAAGTAGCAGTAGCGCTGGATAAAAAATGACAGAAATTTCAGTCCATGGTGAAGCTATCAATTGGGTAAATTTAATAATATGTTGAATGCTGCTTTGGGGAGGAAAAGGAGTTATCAAAGAATACCTAGGTGAGAAAAAAAAATTCTTTCCTCTGAATTGAAACAAAGAGCTAGCAGACAAGGCAGATGCAGCTGCATTCCATAGGAATTCTGTTTACCATGAAGACATTTAATGGTTCTGATTTTACGGCCATGCCACTTGTATGTTATAGTGAAACATGTTAAAGGTGGGGTATTTGACATTATAGGAGCCCTCAGGGTCACTTGCTAAGAATCTCACCACAGGAATTGTTTTGTTTTTATAAAATAAGATTAAAACTATGCTTTTAAAATATGTGTTTTATGTTTGAAAATATTTTTATAAAGCACGTTTTTAAAATGTATCAGATTGGACCCTAAACCTCCTAGCTAGAATAATAAAACAGCCATAGTACCCAGCCAGGTCTTCTCAAACCTCACCCTGTCTTTCCTCTCCTGGGCTGAATGTAATTGAACATACGTAGGTTTTGAAATCAGGCATTTCTGTATTCAACTCCCAGCCTCTCTACTGAATTGATTATCTGTGTCAATTTGAACACATTGCATAAACTTCCTGAACCTTCAGTTATCAGTGTGATAAAATCAGAGTGAGAAAAATACACAGCCAGGGTTTTCATAGCAATAAGATAAAATTAACAAAATGAAACAATACGAGTTATTTAGCCCAAAGGGAGTGGGAGATTTTAATATTAAGATGATGGCGATCAGTGATATGTCCTATGTTTTTAGGCCACCAGACAGCAATATGCTGGCTGCAATCAGACAGCTTAGGTCTGGGTGCCAGATCAGCAGCCAGGAGGCCTCTCCTTCCCAGATACAGCTCTCCTCACCGCGAACAGCAGTGCTGCATTATAAGAATCTATAAACCATCAAGTGCATCAAAGATGCTTTCTTTCATCCAGGCAGTACACTGCTAAGTGAAAAACTCATACGAAGCAATTTGTCTCCATTTAATGCACCATGAATATACCATTCCTTAGTCTGGCAACGGCAAAATAAACATTTTATTAAACTAAAACAAGAATATCCATTTCGTATAAACTAAATATATAATTTCAAGAGTTGCCACACAATTATGATATTGTGAGTCTGAGTTTTAAAGTTTAAAAAAAAACATGAATATATGACTTTTTACAAGTAAATCTTACAGACGTGTTATATATATCCTACTTGGTTTTAAAATGTGGGCCTTTAATAAAAAAGTAACCATAAATAGACTTTCTACTATGAAGGCAAATAATAGAGTCATAAATTTGCTACTAGTGTCCTCACTGCCAAGACTAATATATATGTACACACATATATATACACATATATGTATGTCTTAGTTTTAAAAAATGTTTATATTACTTATTTTTGTGTTGTTAGACTAAGTAATAGTATATTCATGGTATACATATATGTATATATGTGGTTATATATGTGTATATAATATGTATATGTATGTATACATGTGTATGTGTGTGTGAGTGTATGTGTGTGTGTGTGTGTGTGTAGCATTTCCATTTAAAGTGTAAGAAGTCTGGCGATGCTATGGGGACAAAGTTTGTTTAAGTAAAAGATGACAGAATCCTGGGCAGAGCTCAGGGCAGAGAAAACACTTGGAAGTCAGATGTGCCCGGTAGTGTGCAGTCAATCTTGTGATTTCAAAGATCTGGTTAGAGCAATGGCAGCTTCAGGGAGGAAAGAAGGAAGGGAGTGGAGCTGTATTTTCTTTTTTGCATACAATTAGCCCATGTGTCATGTGTGTCATTAGTGTTGGTTTCCCTGATCTTCCTCCCCCCCCCCCAAGAGTCTGGAAATCACATTCACAAGCACGAACAGGCTTAGAAATAGGCATGAGTTGAAAGTGGGTGTGACTCTGTGAAAGCAAATGCTGCTTGGATGGACGCCTGATGTGCAAGGACTTGCAATCTGACAGCAAGAGAATGATTCAGGGTGAGCACCGTGCACCCTGATTTTCTGAAGCCACGTAGACAGTTCTGAGCGTACACAGAACAGAACTGGATAAAATAGGGTCACCTGAGACTTTTTCATTCAGTCATTAGCTGACCTTCTTCTGCTCTTTGTGCTAACTGTTCTACTTGTTAGACTTTCCTGTGAAGCCCCTCAGAGATAGCATAGCACTCAATAAAACACCAAAGGAGGAAAATCCCTGTGAGGAATTTGAGATGGGGTGACTAGATATCTGTGTTTGCTGGGGGGGGGGGGAGGGAGGAAATGGCTCAGCTAACCTCTGGGATGATATAATACCTTTTAAACGCAGTTCAAAGACCTGCTTAGTGTCTGTGGCTCATGGCACTGAATATTAACATCTAAAATATTTACACGAGAGACTAGCTGGATCGTCACTTGGTCACTTGGAACAAATGGAACAGAATGCAGCAGAAAGGAAGAAAGCACATGGGTGCACTTGTCTCTATGACTTTGGACTAAATAGTGTTCTTGGAGAAAACAGTTTAAAAAAATGAAAAGAAAAAAGGACAAAAGCAAAGCCTTCTTCAATCAGGACAAAGAAAGAACACACACGCTCTCAGCTCCTTAGAGTTGTAAACAGTGTGGGTGTGACCAGCAGGAAGGGACAACCAGAGCCTGTGAAGTTCCAACAGCAGAGTGGGTGTGCAGTAAATAACGGAAATGCAAGACGCAGCTACAAAAATAGAGGCGTGCATGTGCACACGGAAGGGAATCATGCCACTAAGAGGAGGCTGCGTTGCAATTGTGTACTGAACCATTGAAATCAAAACTGCTCTTTAACAACAAAAAAATTCCCTCCACATGTTCTAACCATTGGCATAAAAATAGAATAAATCCATAGGCCTGCATGCAATATTCATGGGAGAGTGTATCTGCCGAGTCCAGTTCTCCCAATGAACATGTGCACCTTGGGGACTTGGGGTGTGATTAAACAAAGTGGGAGTAAGGGAACTCATGTGATAAATTCCCGGAAAGAGTGGTTCTGAAGTATGAGGCCGGGAGTAGCCTCTTCTATCATCTGCAGACGGTGGAGAGGTCTCAAGGTCTGGATAAGACCCTTGATGTGGGTTTGGGAAACATGCCAGTTGTCACTTCACTCTGGAGCCATTTGCACCTTGGTGTTTGTCTGGCTCGCAGTCGTACTGAATGTTTGATTTCTCTGTGTTTGCACTTCCTGGCAGGAGGATGGGGTGCTTCAAAGCAAAAGATGGTCGACTGCTGTTTGCATTCTAAGAATATCAAATATAAGGTTGCATTTGAAGCATCTCCGCAAATGATTGCAAAAATCAACATTGAAAATGGCTACTGAAAATCGTAGGTTTATATTTAGGAGAGGAGAAGCAATGTGTGACCACCGAGTTAGAACAGAGAGCGAGGAGATTCAGAACTTGCATCTCAGGCAGGTGTGAATTAAGGACGACACAGAGAAGTAACAGATCTGAGAGGAAACCCTAACGTGACTCAGCAGATGTAAATTCTCAGCTTGTGCCAAAAGATTTCACTGTTGAAATGAGTCCAAGGAACAAAACAAACAAGCAAGCAAGCAAACAAACAAACAAACAAAAAATGCTTGCAAGACACAGGGGAATCTTTTAGGATTGTACTTATGAGACGTACTATCTGCTGCTCACATGCAATTTGTACATTCAGAAAAGAGGTAACTTCAAATATTTGAAGAAGGAGCCAGTTAACTCTATGAGATAATAAATATAACACTGTCTGGTGGCATTACCTTGGCAAAATCTAAGTAACTAATTACCAGAAATAAATTTCTTCTATATTCGAATTCCATATGGTTCTCTATTCTGGTTCAAGTTTCCCAAGTTTCCTACCTGGACTGACTGTTCGCTTTTTCACATTTTCCGTTGAAATTCAAATTACAGAGGTTTTCTGACGTGGCATGGGAAGGCTCTGATTCCAGATTTGTCTGTGTTTGTTCTCTCGGGCGATCCTGAAGCAGGGCCTCCCGTTTCAAGTTCATGTCTGAATATGGGCATCCGAAAGCACTAGTGCAGGGAAAAAGAGAAACGCAGCTGTTAGTTCACCGACAAACCAGGGTGCCTTGTCATCAGACTAGACGTACGTTTACTATTTCAAAACGAGAGGCTTTCTTCTTCCACGTGTATAACTGCTCACGGTTTCCTCCTGCACCGCCTTTTGAGAAAGGTAGTCTCCAGTTCAGGGAGAGTATTATAGCAGAGCATTGTAGACAGATTCATGGGCAGATGCAGCAGTTGTGACTTTGGAAACCCGCAGACCTAAGAAGAGTGCCCAGATGTGCTTCCGATGGCACAGCGAGGGTGTCACACATGGCTTCCCTCAGCCTGTGCTCGCCAGCATTCAAACCCTTGTTAGCTGCCTGTGCCCCCCAAGCTGGCGTAGCTAAGAACCTCAGCCAGTCCCAGAGGACCCGAGGCCTTCCGTGCTCAGGTGCCACGTGTTCAGAAACATTATGGCTGCCTTCTCTGCTCAAGCCTCCTGGACGTGTTCTGGAGGATTGCCATTGAGGCTGATGGGGACGCTCCTAGGTGGCTAGGGAGGCCACCGCCCGGGTGGCCTGGATACATCTTCTCGATCCTCATCAGTGTCAAGCTGAGTCCTGGACTCACAACGTTGGCTCTTGGTAGAAGGGTCAGCTAGGGGCACATGGCCTGGCCCGTCAGGCTTTTACATTTCTGTGCACATGCCCTGTCTCCCCAAGGCCTTCAAACACTTGTTCCTGCCGGCTACTAAGTAGCTACTGCCAGGGAAGGTGAACACACAACAGAGATTCTAGAGCACCATCGGGGGAGGTGCTCCTTGTCTCGGGGGAGGTGCTCCTTGTCTCGGGCTCAGAGTGGAAGGAGAGAAAAGCAGGGCCAAGTCGTAAGACTTGCTGTGATCGACAAAACACACACACACACACACATGCACACACATACACACATGCACCTACACATGTCTGCATATGCACACACACAAGAGTGCACACACACACATGTATTCACATGTGTGAAAATACGCATACACAAACAGACACACACGCACATGTGTGAATGCACACAAGTACACACTCACACACATACATGCACACACACACCTTGTAAGACAGACGTCCTCACAGTCTCACATTACGGTCCATTAGACCGTGACTTCTATGGCCACCACAGTGTCAGAAGAGGCTACATCTGGAGGAGACCACGGCCAAGTGCATTGATGCAGAGGTAGCCGGCTTTTTCAGGAATGCACGTCCTCTTCACTATGTCTGTCTTTGTAATACAAAATAAACTCGTTGTGAATAGATGATAGCTAAATTATAGACCAAAGCGAATTTCCAGAAGGGCCCGTAAGCGTGCTCCCTCCAGGAGGATGTCAGTGGCTAGCTCTGTCTGGAGCTGGCCTCTAGAATCAGGGGTGGAATGGTCAGAGCACCAGCCTGGCCCAGTGTGGCAAGGAAGAGCTGTGTCAGTATCGTGGTATCTCGGTTGACCAACAGCCTCTGCAGCAGACGGGAGGGCCCGATACACGCACAATTTTAAGTGACACCAATTAGTGCTGGCCTATTGGCCTATTCTTTTAGCTATCGATTATAGTAAGACACTATATATAACAATGCAAGGAAGCCCATAAATGAGTAACGGCCAGGGGCATAACACATTAGAGTACAAATCTAACACTCACAGCAGCAAACACAATGCATAATAAAAATAAGCATGCTTGCTGAGTGTGTGTCATAGGCTGTCACAGTACCGGAGTTCTGCATGCGGTATTATCGCTACTCAACAGGTTCACGCAACATAAGCAACTCTCTCATTCTCTGCACTCTCTTAAGAGGTCCCCCAGTTACTAAGTGACTAGTCCTGGAGGTGGGTAGGGGCAGAAAATTCTCAATTAGTTATGTTGAGAAACCATGGCATAGATCAGACGGTATCAGGCATAACCAAGAAATCAGATGTGTAGAGAAGCAGATAGGGATCTGGAGGGAGGTGATGGAAAAAATATGATGAAAACATACTGTATGAGATTCTCAAAGGACTTTCAAAAATCGTGGCATGATTCTTGTGCTGAGGTGCTGCGGATGCTGACACGGCATTATTCCGGGGAGCAGCTTAACGGCTGGGAAATCACAGAGAGTGGCCTGAGACGAAGCGCCCTTTGCAGCGGAGTAGGGCTACAGAGGCCTGTTGGGTGCACCACTGGAGACCTGTGAAAGCTTTTTCTGTAGAGAAGGGCTGGAAGGCCTTACATTCACCACAGAGACTGAGACATTCTCTCCCCTCCCCCGCCACACAGAAGAAGTTACTACTGCAAAGAGCTGCTACTCAGAATCACTGATGCCCATCTAACACAGTCTCCCATTCGGAGGCTTTAATGATGGAGGCCATGCATTTGTTTAATTTTCAGCATCCTAACACCACTTTAATGACTCTTGATGCCCACTGTTGCACAGCGTCCTCTTCCCACCTCTCTGGCTTGTTGGTCCAGTTTGGACAGAGACAGCTAACAGGGAGCCTCCTTTTCAGTAGTCCTGGTACTGGAAGAAAGGTTGTTCTCCTCTACCTTCCATCACTAATCAACGCATGCAGTCACACATCATTTGCCTATGTGCTGATGTCATTCTCACCCTCTTTGCTCCAAACAGAATCGCTGGAGCACCACTAGAACGAAATAGTTTCTGATTCATCCAGGCAAGGCATGCAAGGGCCTAGATCCCGATGATACAGACTGTGAGGTTCAAAAGAATATATTAAATGACAAAAACATACTTTGCAGAGGAAAATCCTGGTGGAGAATTTAAGAGACGATACCGACGAAAGATGAAAGAAAGCAGAAAGGAAGTGGGGAGGCGGGGCTTTCAGACACAATTGTTTTGAGCCTCAGAAGCAAGGACATGAATCTCCTGGGAGCATGTCAGTGTTGTGACACAGTGACAGCCTGTATTCTCTGCAGAAGACTAGTCAATGCAAGAGCAGAAACTTACTGATGCCGGCCTGTCACTCACAACCGCTTGCTTTCACTCCTGTCTATAGGCAAGCAGGTGTGTGTTTAAGAGCACAGATGGTTCTACAGCCTAGTCACATTAAAACAAACAAACAAACAAAAACAAAAACCTAGCTCTTAAAGAGGCATCAACCACTGCAAACTTATCTTTGCATCTGTACTGGGGAAATATGACTCTAAAAGGAAAACAACAACAAATATTGAAAATTTCTGGGCTGGCTAGTTTTACTTCAACTTGACCCAAGCTGGAATCATCTGGGAAGAGGGAGCCCCAGCTGAGAAAATGCAAGCTGAGCAAGCCCAAAGCTAAAAGACAACTGCAACAAGCAGGATATTCTGATTTTTGGACAGATCCTTTTACCTCACAATGAAAGGAAACAAAATAAACACCATTACCAACTCACAATGCCAATACTATGAGATATCACTGATCACAGTAACATGTGGTAGATTTGAGTTGAGACTATGTAAGACTAGATTTTAGCATCTGAAGGTAAGCAGAAACACACATCGTGAGTGTTTTCAGAGCAGCACTCTGAAGGCAACTAGGCCTCTGTGTTTCATTGAGGTCAGTCAGTGTGTGGGAGGAAGCTGCTCAGGGAAGCTGACACCGAATCCCTGCATTTGGCGTCCGCCTGGGAGACCCCTCTGCTTCTCTGTTCTCCTTCCTTCCTCCTCAGGGCCACCTCATCCCCAATACTGTTTTGGTTTCCCTTGTTCCCAGGACCCACTCTGATGACAGGAGGCCAGGGGCAATTCTCCAAGCCCCATCTTCAGATTTTACAGGCCTAACGCTCAGCAGCAGCAGACAGTTCTGGCACCCTGGCATCTGCGTGTTTGCTCTGCTCTCAGACTCTGTCAATCTCCTAGGATCTGCTTCCTCCTAAGTCAACATCAGCCTCTGTCTTTGTTTCAGAATGTCTGGTCTGCAGCTGTGGCTAGAATCTTGGTGTCCTACCCTTGTGGCGCATTGTGATCCCACTTTCCTCAAAATGCTCTTCTGTGGTCTCAACCCATGTCTCCTGAACTCATCCAGGAAGCACAGATTCACTTCCCTCATGCCATCTTCTTATTTTCCAAGGGCTGCATCCCATTGTTTCCTCTCCCTCATCCCATTGAGATCCTGATAAGCATCCTAGACTCTCCCTACTTGGCTTCAATTTGTAGAGTATGGATTCTGCTGGCTGTAAGCTCAGAGTCCTCTGGTTCTGATAACCAGGAAGTATCACCCCACACCAGCAATGTCTGTGCAATCATTATTTCATCTCCAAGAATTGAATTTTGTTCCTGTTTCTGACTGTGTTACTCTGCTAAAGATAATGAGCCATTCCCTGTCAGGTCCTGGAAATGGGAAGTTGGGACCTTAGAAGCCATAAGTAAGTCACAATTTACATGGTGGCAGCCTCCAATTTAAAGTGTAGCTATAGTCTCAGGATGGCTGGGGGCCGGGTGAGGCTGAGGGGCCATCTTCTCCCTCCCCTCACAATCTCTACGAACCAAGTTCCCTCTACTTTCCAAGTGTTTATTTTGCTTTTTACGACATCATGGAAAGAAATGGAAGGAGTACAAACAACAAACAGTGAGGATGTCGGAGCCCCCTGAGAGCTGCCCTTCAAAACATAAATAACAACCTAGTAGTCAGCAGAATTGTGGGAAGTGTCAAGTCCTTGACAACCTTCCTTCTCCTCCTTAGAAGTAAAGTGGCCTGAAATAGGCAAGTGGCTCCCATGAGGCCTGGAGAGGCAGGAATCTGCCCTATCAAGCCCGGAATCAGACACACAGCTAGGTTTCAAGGGGTTCGGCTCCAAATGCAACCATGAGTTCTACTCTTTGTGTTATTTTAGTGAGGCACTTAACTTACTAAACTGAATCATTCGTTTCTCTTCCAGAGGAAGAAAAAATAACGCTGAAAGCCATACCCCTAGCTGAGGGGTTTGAGTCTAAATTCACTGCATGGAGGCAGATGAGGGGCAACTTCCTTTGAAAACTTTTTAAAATGGAGAGTGTGAGAGCCTTCGCCTCTCAGAATCAAAGGCCACTGGCAAGCGCTGAATGGCTGCCTCTGTCAAATCAAAAATGGGATCCCTGAGAGTTGGCAGAGAAAGACTCTACCAACCAGAAAGAAGGAGGGAAATGTAGGCTGAGTTATCGTCTGTCCCGGAGATGGCAGATCCTTGTCCTGAGAGAGGGCTCCTGTAGAGGTTCCTAATGATGTGTGCAGCTGTATCTAGTACGTAAGGAAGGGGTACCTTGCTCTGATGATATTTCCCAGTATGTCCTTATCGCTTTTAAATTAGAAATGCAGAGAACTCTCCCCAGACTGAACCACCTTTAATATGAGTTGCCTAATCTTACCCAGTGTTATAAGGCTGATAAGTAAACATCTTTTTTTCTTAAGAAAATATTAACTTCTTAGAAAAATGGCAGCAAGGATAGGATATATATTGAAACACAAATCACTGAAACTATATTATAGCTATAAAACTCTTCATAAAAAACTTCTAAGAGCTCACATCTGACTTAAATTGAGGCTGACTTTACTTTTATGAAGATTAGGAGTTAGTGCAAATGATACACATTTGACTAGACTAGGAAATGTCATCACTTGATTTTAATTACTAAATATGTAACATAATTTATTGTTATTACACATCAAAATCAAAAAACATCTCTCATAATATATATGTATACACATATGTGTATGTATAAAGATAGTCACAGATTTATCTATTTTTTTAGAGTCTTGAATCTCAGAGTCAGTTTACTTTAAATTCAATAGCTTTAAAAATTTATTCCTAAAACAACACAGCCAACATTCACCCATCCCATAGCTGTTATTTATTTCAAACCCCAGATAATGTACTGCATACAAAGTAAAAAAAAAAAAAAATTCTGAAAGTTTTATCACTGAAGTTCAAAAGAAATATAAATATGTATAGGACTTAACGAGTTGAATGAAAAACTCTTGGTTCTTAAATTTTTCTGTGAAGTCCTCCCAGATCTTATGAACTCATGAAAATGGCCAGTGGAAGGTAGATGAGAGTTACTAATTAAATCAAGCATATAATCAGTTCAATATGGTGATAAAAAGCATGGACTAAAGCATTAGAGAAACTACATTAAAGCTAATTACTATTGAACGCTGATCGTGTGTTATTCTACCTTTCTGATTTTTATTTGCACATCTATAAAATGATGATAGTTTATGGGGAACTATCAAGGGGTATGCGAAAAACAAATGAGTTCACATAAATGTCTCTGTAATTATCAGTACAAATCAAACAAGAGTTTTTAATTTTAAGATTTTCTTCTCCCCTAGAAACTAGAAAGTATTGTAGGATTATCTACCATGTGGTAGAACTATTTTGGAAATTCTGAGGACACACTTAAGAGAAATCTCAAGTAAAGCATTACCTCCATCAGATCAGCCTGCGGTCATGTCTGTAAGGCATTTTTTTCTGGTTGTTAATTGAGCTGTGCAAGGATGCGGGGTGAGCACAAGCCAAGGAGGGCACTTCTGCATGATCTTTGCTTTGGTTCCTGCCTCCAAGTTTCTTCCTTGAGTCCCTGCCCTGGCTTCCCCCAGTGATGGCATGTGACCTGGGAGTTGTAAAATAAACCAAACTCTTTCCTCCTCAGGTTGCTCTTGGTCTTTGTTTTTATCACCGCAACAAAAAGTAACTAAGGGAGGACACTTAGATTCAAGTAGCAATCGTTTCACCTGGCAATCAGTGACCCCCTTTATCCTGAAGCACACCACCTGACCAAGCCATGTCCATTTCCATCACCCTCAAAACCAAAGCCTGGTTACATCAGAATGATCTCGGCACTCTAAACTGGACACCCCTTTCAACTTTGGTGAGTGTGAGTGTCACGGTATTGTTGCTTGAAGTACAGATTTTCTTCAGTGGAATACATTTTCTACAAACCAGTATCAATAGGTGTGAATTTACCAAGATTGAGAGTCCTGCTACTCAGCACACCAGCAAACATCAGTTCCCAAACTGATAGCATAGACCAGAGGTGGCACACTTTACACATTTACTCCTATCTCTCAGATAAATGAGAGGCGTTATCCAATGAGGCGTCGCATGTCTCAACAGCACAGAAACTGTCCTTTCTCTCATCTTAATCTCTTCATCGGTGTCTCCAAGGTTAGCCTATATTTGCTCTCCTCTTTGCAGTTCCTCTATCTAGCCCTTCTAGATAACTGCTTCCAAATAATGACCCCTGTCATTTAGAAAGAGGAAACTTAATCACTTCTGGCATCTGTACTCACCCTGATGAAGTAACAAAGGCTCTGCTTAGAACTGGGGGACCAGCTGCCCCTCCAAAAGTGGGCTCCCTGTCATAATTCAGTCTAGTGGGCTCCTGATGGGATTTAAGAAATATTCACAAGTTTGAAATCTATAAATACTAGAAGAATACAAATCAAGAAAATGAATTTTTAACATGGTATACAGAAATAAAGGAACATTAATTTCGATCTCTACTTCTTTTTTTCATGGTAGCTTGCAGCTCAGTCATTTCATTAATGTCTGTTTTAATATAAAAAATCCAAGCTCAAGATGCATCATTTAATTGCTTTAGGAGATATACTTTGACTGAGCTTGTATCCAAATTGTTTTCTGAGTTCTGTTGTAGGTAGTATGTTCAGTAAACCAGACAGGGAAGGAAATATACCTCAAGTGAATAGTGGTGTGTGGAGAGGGGGATGGAGAGGGAGGCATGGGGATGATGTTCCTTTAAAGCGTTTAGTGTATGGTTACTAGAAACTTCAAAGGTGTAAATTGGACTTAAGGAATGAGATAGTATGCTAACTACCCACACTAATGGCCTTTAGAGAATTTACACTGCAATCAGCTTAATGTACTGAATAAGCAATTTGTGTAATTTATTCAGGGAGATGATCTGATGAATAGAATCTGTGGTTTAAAAATATCCTACCAGGACCCTATCTACACAGTTAACATTAAGCAGGAAATTAAACAAATGAAGTGATTAACATGCTACATTATTAATTCAATCAAAACAAGTTTTGCATTTCTGTTATTACTAGGAACATTTTTGTTATAATACACAAGTTGTTTCCATCCTTTTAATTGTATAGTATTTTAGTAAAAAAGTATGATCATGTCAAAGTAATTTTTTTATAGTTAAGTTTGCAAATGTATTTTTAAATTGGTCTACTCTGGCTGGAAATATGTATAGTTTTTTTTGAAGATCTTTAAGGTATGTTTTCTCTTTTTCATACATATATATTTTTACTTTTATCATGATCATGAAAATTTAAAGATAAAATATCACCTAGAAGAGAAACTATGTTTCAAGAGCGGTGGTCTAAAAAGTACCTGGTAAATTACCTAACTCAAAAATGCATCAAGCATAATTTTAAAAATTATCTATAAATTAAATGTATACATTTCAGCAATGTAGTCTAATGAAATAATTCCATCTGCTGGAAGACTTTAAATTCAACATGATCAAATTTAAATGAAATTATTGCCATTTGGTATGCATAAGTTTGCTTATTGGTACTAAGTACCTCACCTGTAAGTTAAATGCTAATATTCACAATTATCTTGGCAAACCTACCTGCTAAAATGAGGAGTGCTATTTGGGTGCTGAAAAGAGAAAAAGGAAACCAGCTCATCCTTCACCTGCCTGAGATAAGTGTTCCCAAACACTCACATACTCAAGAGGGTTTGCAGAGTTCCTGCTGGCTTCCGCTCACCTTCACAAGCAATTCACTGTGAGTCCTGTTGAGCCACAGAACATCACCGAAAGCTCACAGTGCGGTCTCCAGTCTAGCGCTGACATGCCCACTAGGTTGGCTATCATCAGAATACAATCCCATTTGTCATCTTCTTGCCTTTGCTTCCCAAGTTTCTATGATCTTTTTTTTTAAATTCTGTTTTAAAAATTTGTAGCATTATACAATGAAGGAGCCTGCCAAAAGGGACAGCATGGATGAACTTCAAGAACAGTGCGCCAGAAGAAACAAGCCAATTGCTGAAGAATAGAAACTGCATAATTCCTGTTCCATGTATAATAAGCAGAGAGCTGGATGGTGACTGGCAGAAACTGGCAGAAGAAAAAATGAAGAGCTGCTTCTCAGTAGGACAAATATCCAGTTATATAAGAGAATGATTTCAATCTCCCTAGGGCAGCATACCTCTAATAAACAGCTTTTTGTTGTATGCTTAAACTTTTACTATCAGTTAAGTTATCCAGTAAAGCATTCTTCCTACAAAAGAAAAGCACATTTAAAAGTTTGAGATGTAGAGGCAGATTCCATTCAAAGAAGTTCATTGTCGATTATATTATTTCTAAATTAGTTAACATGCCAAAGGCAAATATATCCTAAGACCTAATGTGTATAAAGCAATATTGTCTTTATTAGCAATAAGAGGTAAATTAGAAATCTTTCATTAAATCTTGAAGGGAGATATTTAACAACAGCCTTAAGAAAAAAATACACCATGTAATATTGCGTAGTTGGCTTACCAATGCAAATTCTAATACAGATAAATACTTATTTTCAGAGAATGTTATCAATATTACTTTTTTATCACAAATTATTCTAAATGTTACTTAGACAAATTATGTTATTGAGAACATAGGACTATGTTTTATAAAAGACCATGAATTTATCCTAAAGTATATATGTTGATGTTTTCATTTCTATTAATTGTAGGTCTTAAAGTTAAAGGAAATGGTATAAAAGTAACAGTTTTTTAGCCTAATATCAAACATTTTATATTTTCACAGTATTTCTGTGTACTGCAGACTTATTGAAGTTCTTTCTAAATTAACTGATCCCAGTTAATTCTCCCAATATCCCTGGGAAGGATGTCTTTCTTTCTTTTTTTCCTTTTATGGAAAATAGAATACTTTTCTCACATTAATATATACTGATTTCTACTTTCTCTGTTGTTCCCAGTTCTTCCACACCTCCTTTCTCATCTGGATCCATACCTTTTCTGTCATTCATAAGAAAACAAACAAGCTTCTAAGGGATAATAATAAAAAACATTTAAATAAAACTAACTCTGAAGAAAGAATTAGAAGAAGATATCAGAAGATGGAACCATCTCCCATACTGATGGCTTGGCAGGATTAACATAATAAAAATGGCCATTTTACCAAAAACAATCTACAGATTCAATGCAATTTCCATCAAATTACCAACACAATTCTTTACCTCGAAAGACCTGGAAAGAAAAATTCTCACCTTCATATGGAATAGCAAGAAATCCAGAATTGCTAAAACCATCCTCCACAATAAAAGATTTTCTGGAGGTATCTTCATCCCTGATCTCAAGCTGTACTATAGAGCAACAATAATAAAACTGCATGGTACTGGTGTAGAAACAGAATGGTGGATCAATGGAACCGAATAGAAGACCCAGAAATAAACCCACACACTTATGGATACCTGATTTTTGACAAAGATACAAAAACTATACAATGGAAAGAAGACAGCATCTTCAACAAATGGTGCTGGTCTAACTGGATGTCTACATGTAGAAAAATGCAAATAGATCCATACTTATCACCCTGCACAAAACTAAAGTCCAAGTGGATCAAAGACCTCAACATAAAACCAGACACATTGGTTAGAAGAAAAAGTGGGGAAAAGCCTAGAACTCATTGACACAGGAGACAACTTCCTGAACAGCACACCAACAGCACAGGCTCTAAGAGCAACAATCAATAAATGAGACCTCATGAAACTGAAAAGCTTCTGTAAAGCAAAAGACACTGTTGTCAGAACAAAACGACAGCCTATAGACTGGAAAAGGATCTTCACCAACCCTATTATCTGACAGAGGGCTAATATCCAGAATATATAAAGAACTCAAGAAGTTAAACAGCAACAAACCAAGTAATCCAATTAAAAAATGGAGTACAGTGCTAAACAGAGAATTCTCAATAGAGGAATATCAAATGGCAGAGAAACACTTAAAGAAATGCTCAACGTCCTTAGTCATCAGGGAAATGTAAATCAAAATGACCCTGAGATTTCACCTTACACCCCTCAGAATGGCTAAGGTGAATAATTCAAGTGACAAGACATGCTGGAGAGGATATGGAGAAAGGGGAACCCTCCTCCACTGCTGGTGGGAATGTAAACTTATACAACCACTTTGGAAATCAATCTGGCACTTTCTCAGACAGGAATAATGCTTCCTCAAGATCCAGCTATACTACTGCTAGGCATATATCCAAAAGATGCTCAAGTATACAACAAGGACATCTGTTCAACCATGTTTGTAGCAGCTTTATTTGTAATAGCCAGAAGCTGGAAACAGCCCAGATGCCCCTCAGTTGAGGAATGGATACAGAAATTGTAATAAATCTACACAATGGAATATTACTCAGCGATTAAAAGCAAGGAAATCATGAAATTTGCAGGTAAATGGTGGGATCTAGGAAAGATCATCCTGAGTGAGCTATCCCAGAAGCAGAAAGATGCCCATGGTATATACTCACCCATATAGACATATAATATAGGATAAACCTACCAAAATCTGCACATCTAAAGAAACTAATCTAAAGGGAGGACTCTGGCTAAAATGCTCAATCCCCATTCTGAAAGGCAAAGAGGATGGACATCGGAGGAGGGAGAAAACAGGGAACAGGACAGGAGCCTACCACAGAGGGCCTCTGAAAGACTCTACTCTGCCAGGTATCGAGGCAGATGTTGAGACTCATAGCCAAACCTTGGGCAGAATACAGGGAATCTTATGAAAGAAGTGGAGATATTAAGACTTGGAGAGGACAGGAGCTCCACAAGGACAGCAACAGATCCTAAAAGTCTCAGCACAGGGTTCTTTTCTGGAACTAATATTACAGCCAAGGACCTCTCATAAAGATGGCCTGGAACCCCTGTACAGAGGTAGCTTATGGCAGTTCAGTATCCAAGTGGCCTCCATAGTAATGGAGACAGGGACTCTCTCTGACATGAACTGATTGGCCTGCTCTTTTATCACCTCCTCCTGAGCATGAGCAGCCTTACCAGGCCACAGAAAAAGAAAATGCAGCCACTCCTGATGAGACCTGATAAACTAGGATCAGAGGGAAGGGAAGAAAGACCTCCTTTTTCAGTGGACTGGGAGAAGGACACAGGTGGGGAGGAGGAAGGGTGGGATTGGGAGGGGAGGAGGGAGGAAAATACAGGGGGGATACAAAATGAATAAACTGTAATTAATAAAAATACTTGATAACAAAATAAAGTTTTAAAAACACCTAACACCTCACACTTGAACAAAACAAACAAAAGAGAAAGAATCAAAGGGAAGGCACAAGAAACGGAGACCCACTCGTTCACTCAGGAATCCCCCCAAGATACTAAACTGTAAGCTACAATATAGTTATAGCTCAGTGGACCGTGCTTCCTTTGCAGTCTCGACTCCCTGGGTTTAATACACAGCACCTCAGCAATGAAAAAAAATGAAAAAAAAAAAAAAAAAAAAAGGAGAAAGAAAATGTCAAGTTGGACATTCTGGCTGACACTTGTAATCCAAGCCCTTAAGAAGCTGAGGCAGGGGGATTTCTGTTGGTTTAAGGCTAACCTGTGCAACATGGTGAGTTTTAGGCAAGCCTGGTCTACTGGATGAAATCCCGTCTTGAAAAGAGAGAAAAAGAAAAGGTAGGAATTATCTCTCCTCAAGAGCGAAGCACAGAGGACCTAAGTCATATCAGATCACAGAGCTGGAGAATTATACAGACAGGATCTAAGTGCCGACAGCTTGATCCCAGGGACTGGGTTTTAAGAAATATATCAACCGATTTCTTCGGGAAGACATTTTTCCAAATATGCAAGAAAATAAAAATGAGGAGACGCCTGGCAGAGAGCTTTTTATATAGTAGTTGCCTTGCTGACTGTCAAGTGACAACGCTGATGTATTCCTAGTCATCTTGGGCATTGTTGAGAATGAGTAGCACCATTTGGATGCTCTTAGGGAAATTAAGCTGTTTTGTGCTTTAAATTTTTCATCCTCACACATGGAGCCGCCTCAAGAGCAGAACATGTGGTAGACAGGATTCTTCAGGAACAGACACGTTCTCTGCATGGAGCAAAGCACCATGTGAAGAACTGGCCATCTGGATAATTTTTTATTGGGAAGATCCATAATTTATAAACCACAAGAAAAAAAGAGATACAGTAATCCTTGACTTCCTGTCCGAAAAAAAAATGATTTCAAAGTTCCCTGCCAGCATGTTTTTAAAAGGAAAGCGTGTACGTTTCATGTACACATATACACATATACACTGGCATCTACAAGAGCCAAATGAAACCATTACACAACTAAGCATTGAACTAAGCACATTGGAAGTGCTCGATGTTAACTGAATCCAGGATCAGGAGACAATGAAGCTGCAGACTGCATGTACTGCAGAACAACACTGTACACTTCACGCTGGGTTAGGCGTGCGTAAACAGTGTGGCAAAGACCCAACACTTCATAGTTTTTTGCCACATGGGTTACCACCCATCCTCAATTCCAGAACTTTGGAGACTGGGGCAAATGGATCACAAGATGATGGCCAATCTGGACAAGAGAGAGACTCTTCCTCAAAGAAATAAATATAAAAGCAACTAATGGGTGTGAAGAGCTTATCATGGTTCATTATTATACATGGTAAATGATACATGCAAGAGGCGTAGGATCATTAAAATAGGAAAATATATGTATTAAACATTTAGTATGGAGCCAAGCTCTGTAAGTATCTAGCCTACTATATGCACTGCTTATTTAAATAAAGAAAATCTTGCTGAGGAACAATGTTCATGAAACTGTTTTCATGGCAGCTGCTCTTTCTTGCTTCTGTGCCAAGGGAGGGTACAAGTTCAGACTCCTGAAGCAGGACTGAGCTCACTGGGTTTCAGGGAACTGAGTATGGGTTCTGAGATGGGAAAGTACAGTGACAGGTTCTGGAAGCTGGTCCTCGAAGCCCCAGCTGTGAGCAGCACTGGAGGGACACAAACGGATGGCAGGGAAGTCTGCCCAGAAACAGAAGGAAGAGTTGACACATGTTCTGGGAAAACAACCACTGGTACTCACAGTTTGCTAAATATGGAGGTTCTTAAAGAGAACAATGACATAGAAACCCACTGAATGTAAGGATAAAGATGGGCAAGGCAGAGGCTGTCCTGGGCTAAGCTCAGCTTCTAACATATTGAAAGACAAGAAGGACGGGACTCATCTACAGATGGGCAGAAGTGGGATGCGATGAAGACTGTTGAGGACACCAGGAGATGCCTATGCCTATTCTCAAAATAGATAGTACTTGTTCCATGTTTCATTCTGCACAGACTGGTCTCTGCTCACATTTCACAGACACACTTATTGTAGCCCAGGAGTCTTTCAAAAGACTTAGCTTAAATCACTTCTCTTCTTTAACTCTGTTCAGGTGACAGACTGCAAGGGGATCACTAACTGAGATGCTTTGAGGATTGCAGACGTACTACTTGGAGGGCTATGTCTGAGAGAGCATCCTCCCACTCTCTGTTCACTCGTAACTTCTGCTGGAACTGTGTTCTCTTTTGCCTGGAGTAGGTAGATTGTCAACACAAGAGTGTCACCCATGGTCTCTGCTGTGGTTACCAGGGTCCCTGACTGAGAGCCCAGCCTCTGTGGGACAAGTCACACAGCACAGGATGTTGGATACCTGGGCTTCCCTAGAACTCACTTCCTCCTTCTACTCCTCTCAACATTTTGAACCATGATCCTTCTGCTTTTTCTGTGTACTTAGTTCTTCAAGAAATGTGAGTCCACACAGATGAGTCTGTTTGGTGTGTTTAAAGCACCTCAGCAGAGGTACGTCAGCATTCTTCCGGGTTATGAACATGGATGTTCCCTGATGGAGATCAACAAATTGTCACCATCCTTGTAGTCACTGCTGGGTTAGTAAGCAGCACGTGACTCATGGCGGGAACCTAGCACAAGGCTCTACCCTGTGGGTTTGGCAGTTGCTGTCTAGTTAAGGCAGAAGATAACCTAAATTTGCCCTTTGCTTGATTAAACCTTAATTTATTCGTTAAACCTGCTTCAGCTTGATGGTACGATCTTTATGTAAGTGTTATCTATGAGCTTTCATTTCTACTCCTTATTTTTTTACTCACATATCTGAAATTCACTCAACCACGCAGTCCCTAAACGTTACTGGGAAATTTGCTACCTTTGTTCCAGCCAAGATTTTACGTGTCTTCATTTTAGATTGCAAATTACACAGTGGAATTTATACCTAAAATGAACTGTGCCATTGAAATTTTAAATTACAAAATTCCTAGTAGAAGCTGGGCGTAGTGGTGCTCATCTTTAATGAAGAATGCCGATCTTTGTGAGTTCAAGTCCAGCCTAGTCTACAAAGCAAGTCCAGGACAGCCAAGGCTACACAGAGAAACCTTGTCTTGAAAACAACAACAAATCCTACTAGAGATTGTTAGAAGGAAGGACCGCACTCTACTTGTTGCAAACCACTGATGTTTTTCCCTAGTTGTTTCCAGTCTACTCTTTTACAGTATGCGTGGGTGTATCATGCAACTGTGTCTGTATCAGATTTGCAATAGTCATCGTTGCCACCATTGACACAGGTTTCAATTTCTTGTCTTGGAGTTGAGACTGTCGACTCCAACTTCTTTAGCATCAGTGACTTCCCTGTGGCTGACCCAAAAACCTCCCATGGCCCCTTCCCTTCCGATAGCTTAAGCAGGCTCAAAATTTGTTTTCTAAATAAACTATATAGTAGCATTTAAGAGATGTTTGGAGTCAATTTCTTTACATAACACTGTTGCAAATCTCTTGGTTTAACAAATGTATGTGTGACTCCAGAAAACAACAACATGGCCTTTAGCAACCATGGTTGCCAGTCTATGCTCTTAAAAATGGGACATTTTCACTGTTTCTTCATACTTTCTCTGGTTGTGGTATTACGTGAATTTGAACATGTATATGACCATAAGTATGTGTCCATGGGTATGTATATGTGTGTGCACGAACACGTAATAGAGAGGACGTGGTTGCTGATATCAGTGTGTAGTCAACATTACTCTCCCTATGTACACAGTTCCAGAGAACAGCAAGAGATTGGGAGTGAGAAGTAGCAGGAAGTTCTGGGAAGGTATGTTTTCCAGCCCCTTAATTTCTGTAACATTCATGTCCCTCCTTGCTGCTGTCAAGCCTGTGGGGAAGGCAGTGCCTCTTCTTCCATTCATCCTTCTGTTTCCCTTCCTTCCCTTCCCTTTTTTGCCCTTCCCTTCCCTTCCCTCCCCTCCCTTCCCTTCCCTCCTTTCTTTTATCTCTGATCCTCCCTCCCTCAATAATTCAGCAATAAACAGGAATCAGACTATTTGTCACTGTGTTTGAGAAGCAAGGAGGACAGGGAAGAGGAGGATCATGAAAAGAGAATTTGCTTTGCAAAGAAGCACTGGAGGGCCTAAAACAGAAAAGAAAGGAATAATGCTGAAGAGAACGCTTCAGAATTGACTGTGCTGGCATTTACCTAGCTGTGAATTCATTCAAATGCCACTGAATTTGTGCACTTTTAAATACGTGAATCACATAAATGATATAGCAGTAAAAGTGTGTGTAAATAAAAGTGAACCAGGGCTGCACAGTACAAACAGCATTGTTTTAAAATGTGCTCGTCCTTAGGCCAACGGTACACATTGCAAAGCTGTTTTGCTAAAAGCTCCCTTTCAGTGCCAAGCCACTTACGTGTTGAAGTTCTATGGCAGATGGCCTCTGACTGCCACTTGGGGGTAAAGAATGCACAAAACGAAGCTGGAGCTGGAGAAAAGACAGACAGACAGGCGACGAGAAGGTGTCCATTGCGAGGTCCTCTGCTCGCTGCCTCTGAATGGTTAAGCATCTCATCCTTTGTAAGCCCTTGGGCATATCTTATTTATTGGTTGGCATGTAAAGATTATATGTGTGTGTGTGTGTATAATATTTAACAGGGTAATATGACACTATGAAATAGGTTTAAACTGTGGAATAGTTAAACTGGGCTAACCAGCATAAGCTTATTAACTTACTGAATATGCTTTAACTTACTGAATATGCTTACATTTTCCCTTAGATTCTATCTAAAGCCTACATACTTTTTGTAGAAATGTTCACAGATACGTTGTTACTACCAGGTTGTATAGCAGCACTGAAGCTATTTCTCAAGACTTATTCATTTTCATGTGTATGATTGTTTGCCTGTGTGTAGGTATGTTTATCATGTATGTGTCTATTTTTGCTTGTAGGGGCTAGAACAGAGGTTACGTACACTGTAGCAGACATCTCCTTCCACCTATGCTCACGCTTACAGCACCTGGAAATCTCTACTCTATAATCATCTGTAAGTAGCGCCCTCTTTATAAAAGTTCCTTGATTGTGATTTTTCATATAAGTGAGGTGATGCAGAATCTGTGTGTCCTAAATTCATTTTAATTGAGAGAAAAATGGTAATTTAACTAGTAAAGATGCTTACTTGTTTTACAATGTTTTAAAAAAAAAAACAAACCTAAATTTCTTGACTTTTACACACACACACACCAGAAAACAACTGAACCAACAAGCTTGGTTCACTGTCAAACGGTCCTGTCTGCCTCAAAACTAATCCGACATATTTTAAAGCCTCATTTAAAAAGATACCACTCCTAATGGATAACCGAAGAAGTCCAGTTTCCCTGCAGTTAAGGAAGCAGCTATTATGGGCTTGGAGTCCTTACAGTGAGTGCGTGTACCTGGGACACAGGCCTGGCTGTGTAGACACAGTGGCTGTGGCCACACAGGTATCCATTCAGATCACACAATGCATCTCAGGCCTGCTCTGCACACAGATCTGCTGGACTGCAAGACTCTGGATAACACTGGTGCCCTTTGTTGTAAAATCCATATGGGTTTCCAAAGCAATCAAGGTGAGAAAACCTTATTTCCCCCTTTGAATTTTTAGCAGTATTTAAAATACAATAAAAACATAAATTTAAAGCCTGGCAAGTATGTGTGCTCTCGGTAGCTTGGATACAACAGATACAGTTACGGAAAAAGAAACTGCTTTCTAGAGAGGGAGTCTCTTCTCAATGGAATTTAAATATGAATTAATGAGCAGTAATCTCTGAGATTCATGATTGATAAAATAGCTCATTTTTAGACATTTGTGCATTTAGAAATAATCAAGTTATAGAGTGAATGAGGAGGCAAAAGCATCTCTGCAGTGTCTGAAAATTTACTTGGCAAGTGATAAATTTTTCCATTAGAGTTAATGAGTTGAGCCTGGTTAACTCTCCCAGCATAACTGCAGAACTGAGCTCATACCGTCTGTCTCTCATAGTTAATGTGATTTGTTTGTATACTGATCTTTCACTCACTGTTTTCCAAAAAATCCATTTCAGGAGTGATTAATTTATGGGCACATGTTTTCAGAACTGGAGATATGATATGAGAAGCAAAGACAATGGACAGGAGTCTTGGGAGAAATGAAATGATGTGTGCACAACTGTTATCTGATGACTGTTAAAGGCTAAAATATTCATTCATGGAAATGAGAATTGCTTTGTCTGTGTTCCAGAAATTCAGAGAACACAACAAAGACTCAAAGAGAAAGCGTATTCAAAACAACGTTAAAGTGTAATGTTGCATAAGCACAAGCCTGATAAAAGTTTGTCACATAAAAGCAACATTGTGTCACACAGGTAATTGAAGGGATTGGGGGGGGGGGAGAAATTTTCAAACATAAACACATCACTCTAGAAATGCTGAATCAAGTACAAAGAACTCCTTGACAGCAGCTGTCACAGAAGCCTGGGTTTGTGGAACCGAATGTAGACAGTGAGGAGAGGAGAAGATATTAGATTGACTTGTTTGAAGATCACTGAACCCTCGCCCTCCTAGCTCCCATTCCTAGGCTTGTTTTCTTTGTGTGGCTCATTACTAATGAAGAGCCCAGTGACCACTTGAATCTGTAATTATAATCATTTTCCCAAAAGCTTAATAGTTAAGATAATGGTAAATCTGAAAACAAGTTTATATTGGTTAGATGCACATTCACCCCTTCCAGAAGACATTGGCAGGTCCTCTGTGTTATAATACCCACGCTTTAGCTAATGGGGGACTAGGGTTAAGTTTTAATGACAGTCCCTTCTCTCCTGCACTCTCTTCTACTTTCATCCAAAAACAGTTGGTCACCTCCAGGAACCATAGGTTTGCAGTGTGCTACAGGCCACTGGATGCACACAGATATCATATAGATTATGTATACTACACATAAATATATATTTATTTGATAAGTTTGTGAACGATGAATTCGGGCTAAGGCAGGGACATCTGAAAAGATCAACATGACGCTGGCTTTGGCTTCCCTGATAGAGCAGCTGCCCTTCCTTCCCCACGGGGAAGGGACAGTCTTCCCTTGTCTGCCTTCTTTTAACGGTGCACTTGGTTGCCTTCAGAATCAATGTAAACACCATTCCCTCAAGGTCGTTGGCTGTGACCTCTCAGGTTGACCCTTGTAGTCCTGAAAACATAAAGATTTCTTCTGCACTTTCACTGAAACCTACTTTCTACTCACAGTTCTGAAAATATATGAAAGCTGCCTTCTCACTCTTCTTTTCCTTAGTTTAATCTGTGTTACTTTGAGAGTGTCATATGTTAGTAATATATTTTACCTAGGTTTTCAACCCTCCCTTTCCTGCCTCCAATGCCTCCCTGTGGCAGGCTTCCCTTGGATGGTTCCCTCTGAAGTGCGCTGTCCAGTGCTGAAAACAGAACTCACGGGATCCTGCGGGGGAGTTGTAGCTAGAGTGTGCAGAGACAACTTGAGCACACATACAAGGGACATTACTGGATCTCCAGAAGTCATGTTATATATATAGTGGTGTTATAACGGGGAGGGCTCCTTGCTGCAGAGTGTGTCAGTGCCTGTGAATGGGTCTCCAGTGGTAGAGGGTGCACAGTGATGCTGAGCATTGTGGAAAGGAATCAACCACTCAATCTCGGTGTGGCTGGGGCAAAGAGGCCTTGGAAGTCATCTTAGTATTGGGAGGAAGAATGGGGAGACACTGGGAGATGTTTAAAGCAATAGTGGGATGGTTGGATTCACACCTGCTTGTGAGGAAAACCACCAGGGGTCATCAAGTATGTTGATGAGAAAAGAATGAAGAAAAAAAAAGGAGATTATGGAGGCAAGCCGACAAACCTGAGACACAATTTTAGAAACAGAGAGGGAGGGATTGAAGATGATTTGTCACTTCCAATGGGGCCCCTGTATACAGGATGGGACTGCCCACCAAAACCTTGGAGGAGGCATGAGTTCAGGTTTGGGCATAATATTCATCAGAGGGGACTTAGTGTGCGGTTAGACTTATGGGTCTCTGCACAGGAGAAATGAAGGCTAGAGGCACTAAAAGGAGCCACAGACATTTAGATGTACTTGCAGCCATGGCAACAAATGAAACTGAACCGACCACAGGAGAATTTACGAGTGAGCACAAGAGAAGTGGTTTTCAGCCCCCTTTGCACATTAGAATCAGCAGAGAATGTTACAATCCCAGAGCCTAGGCCCTAACCTCAGAAGGTGGATCAGACCTGGGAGCTTGTCAGAATATCTTGGGGTCCCATCAACAGCCAGGATGAAGAAACTGAGGGTACGGAGCAAGAGAGAGGTCCCAGAGGGACCCTAAGTTATAGCATAAGGAGGCCTGAAAGCTGGTCAACAGAAGAACAAAGGGGCAACTGAGGAGAGGGAGGCCAGTGATGGCCACCGGCGACACCAACAGTGCTGCAGGGAATGGGGCATGCAAATGTGCTAGGCTGACCACAAGGCCAGCAACAGGGAGGTGCCATGTGACCACATGATGGGCATGACATTTGGCACTGAGGCCCAGAGTCACTTGACAAGCGACAGGGTACTACAGAGTGACTGAGGAGTGCAGCAAGGGGTGGCCACAGTTCAGCACATCTGTGAAGACGGCAGGCAAAGGACACAGAAAAGTTATAGAGAGATGTGCATTGGGAAAAGCTACTTGTTTTAATTTGAGGTAGGCTCGTGGAGGCTTGTGGTTGCTGTGTGCACATCATATAGAATACAGCACGGCACATATTCCTGTTGTTCATGACAAAATGAGAAACAAATACATGAGCAACCGCTTTCCTGGCCAGAAAGAAAATATTGCCAGCTTTGCAAAAATTCATCTGTGTCCTCACCTACCCAGGATCTTCGATCTATCAATTTTTAGCTTCCATTTATAATTTTCACCATCTTCATTGCAGCATCCATAGGTAACACTACTTAGCCGGAGCCAAAGGTATGCTTTTAGTACTGCTTTCTTGATGCATTTATGGGTGTAGAGCCATGTGTGTTCTAATATTTAGTTTCAGCTTATAACTTTTATGTTGTGTAATTTTCCTTTGTGTAAATATATAAGGGATGCTTAGATCCTGCATGAAAGAAAGCAGCAACAGGAAGGACATATGGGACCTTAAGATGGGTGCAAGCCTTTAATCCCAGACCTCAGGAGGCAGAGGCAGGCAAATTTCTGAGTTCAAGGCTAGACTGGTCTACAGAGTGAGTTTCAGGATATCCAGGAGTACACAGAGAAAACTCTCAAAAAACCAAATACCAACAACATCAAAAGATAAATGGATTTAGGGGAAACGGGGTGCCAAGGGCCAAGGTGCTAACCACTAAGAAGAGTTCTTCCTGCTCATCCAAGGGAAGCAGCCCTGATTGTGTGGTGATGTTGTGTCAGTAAAGCAGGCACCACATTTGTATTGGGGAAGAACAGAAGGCAAGGAAAAGTGCGTATTGGGAAGAAAACAGATATTTATTCTATGAAAAAAATCTCCTGAAATCAAAGTTGAAAGACACTTAGAAAGTCTGAGAGAGGATCCAAGGTCACAGATCAGGACTGTAATGCTGACAGCAGTGTATGAAGTTGGCCTCTTCCTCTGACAGCTGTGGGTATTCTCAGTTTTCATGGCTACGGAGGAAGATGCTGTCTCCAGGTGGCGAGGGCAAAAAGCAGTGGTCTTGGGAAATTCAGCCCACCTGTGTCCTCTGCTACTCACTAATCGCCAGCAAGAGCTAATCACTCTGGTATCGGGCTCCCAGTCTGCAAAAGCGGGGTGGTGTTGACTGTGACAATTAAACACAGCAAGGTATTTCATAATCTTATTACGAGGGAAACTCAATATGTGAAGGGAAAGCGCCTTCCTCGGTAGAGCATCAACAAGGGCTGGGGATGTGGGTAGCGTGTTTGCCTAGCATGTGTGAGGCCCTGAGGGTATGCTCCAGTGCTACAAACCAGAAACCAAATAATCCGGGTGTGGCAGGGCAAACCTGTAATCCCAGCACTCTGGAGATAGACACAGGGGCTGTCTGGGCTGGGAAGACCTCACGGCCAGCAAACCAACACCGTGAGTACAAACACCAGATACTTTCTCACTCCCGCATCTGGGAATTAGCAATGAAAACACGCTGAATGAAGCCAGAGAAAGGAAGTGTGGTACTATGTGCTGGCAGCGAGAGAGGTGAGCCCTCAGTTTCCCCAACTTGTCTGGAAAATGCCACAGTCGCCTTGGAGGAGAAGGCAACGGGGCCTTCCAAGTTGGTGTGCACCCCCAACTCTGGACAGGCAGGCCCTGAAGGTCCAAAACAGGCGGGGAAGGCTTGGGCATGAAGGAGAAGAGGCTCTTATCTCACTGTAGCTCTGTCTAGCCCTCTGACTACCCTTTTCTTCTATTGGTATCAGCCAACTCCAACCTCCAGATATTTAGAATTCCACTCACACACATGTACACACATGCACACACATGCACACAATCACACACGTGCACTGAAACACGGGATCTGAGTCTCTGCTATTCTCCTCTGTTGGACTGTACCTCTGGCAAATCTTACTCATCCTCAGAACTGAAACAGCTGTAGTGGGAACATCATGCTCTCTGTGTGGTTCCAGACACTTCCACGGCCACTCATGACTCACCAGGCTCATTCCGCATGTGAGCTACTTAGTTTTGTAAGTAGCATTCATCTTCTTCCCTAACTTTAAGATTGTGAAAACAGCAACATGCCTTCCACAGAACAATTCAAGCTGTGTAAACTGTGGTCAACACATGCCTGTCTAATCAAAAGATGAACGCTCTGAAGATGGAAAAGAGCATGAGCCACTTCCACTTAAAATCATTTCATTTGAGGACTTCAAAGATCGCTTACATCGGTTTCTATTTTCTTACCCGAAGTATGTACTGAATTTTTCTGCCTAGGGAAAAAAAAAAAAAAAAAAAAAAACCTCTGAGATACAACAGCCATTTCTCTGACAGAGTGCTTTGCTGGTGGGAACTTTGTGTTAAATCCTGGATTGTTATACCAGAACTGACTGCTGAAACAGACACCGAGCACTTCATGCTTTTCAGGATGAGCAATCTGTGGGCATGTGTTATGGAAAACCACTTCCATCTCTTGGCATAGTGTCTGCGCTAGGTTCCAGCGACATTTCAATTTATCCAGAACTTCCTCGGGAACTTGGCACTGTTTGCTTTGTTATCAGAATAACACCTTTCCCTTCTAGGAACCCCATTTGCAAAAGGAGTCTCTACCTCTGCTATCCTGGCACACTCAGTCCATCCCTCAGATTCCATCAATCACCTGGTAGCAACTCTATGAAGTCTTACCCAATGGGAGCAAGGGGACAAGGCCAGGTATGTTTCTGTACACCAGATGACTTGGTTTTTAAGAAATACAATAGCTAGGTTACAGTAATGAACCCTTAGCTCTTATATTTGTCAACAAACTCGAGGCGCTACCATCAAAAGGGACCATGAAAGTGGCCAGCTGCGGATGTCACATCGATGGGAGTCAAACTCAGATTCTCCTCGTGGTTACCCTGCTACTTGGCAAACATGGTTCTCAGCTCCTCTTAAAAGGCTCTTTCAGTGTTTGTGAATTAGCACTGGAGAATTCTTAGATAACTGAGTGGGTGGAGGGATGAGAGAAAGAGGCAGGGTGTTAGGCTTAAATGCCTGTGGATCCTGTTCAGGAAATACTCAAAATAGTGATGTATGTTCTCACATTCTTTAGAAGATTTTATTCTACATTTTATAATCTAGTTTAAATACAACCCAAAATCAGGCCAAGGGGTCTCACTTGGCACAAGACTCCAGGTCTTTCCTGGGTATAGGAGGATGATACGTCTCAGGCTTGACAGTAATTTATGGCCAAGGGATTTTCTTGATATGACTGATAAGCCTCTGCAAGACCTGATGTCTCCCAGAGGGAAGATAATCTCTTCATTCCATCCTAAAGCAGAGTATAAAAGGAGTGAAAAACAGGGCAACAACTGGGAAATGGTTTCCAGAACACGGAGCAGAAATACAAGGCCTTCTAATTCCTAATGAAGAGAAAGTTAAACATTGTAATCTGTTCTGTTAGCTCATTTTTAATCCATGACAAGAGACAAGCAAAGGAGATTAAGCCTAAAATGAATACTGTGGACTGTGAAACAAACGAAGGCTTAGAATAGCATAGACACATTTCCAGCTAGCCTTACCAGGGAGTCCTGGAAACTGGCCACCAGCCTTCTGACTGAGTCCACATGTCCAGGGCTGAAGCGGAGTCACTGATCTGTTCCTCTGGGTTGCTCTAGGGCTGCTATCTCAAGGCCACAGACTAGATGCTCCCTTTGGCTTGCCTACTTCTAGCCCATAGAGCAGACTACTTCCAGGACAAGGGTCCAGCACAACCTTTGGGCTTGTATAAACTTTAATGTTAGCTACTCTGATAGTCATGAGAAAGTACACTCATGTGTAGATGGTTTTCATTTAGTAAACCTCACATGCACAGCGCACATATGAGACACTGCATCAGTGAACTTACAAGCTCTTGCCACAAACATCACACTGGGAAGCAGACTATGACCCCAGAAACCCATCCATGTCTCTCTCCCAGTCATGGCAAGAGACACCCACAGTGCTCGACTTCAATACAGCAGCTCATTTACCCAGAGTTGTACTGATGTGGGCACAAAGGTCTTTGTGTCCACAGACCACTAGGGAAGCTAGGAATATTAAAACACATAGGCCTTTTCTCAGTAGAGGAGATGAAGTACCTGGTTTTCTGCCTGAAAGGGTGGGAGTAGATTTTATTAATGACCTAGTGACCTTCCTACAATAGAGACAGACCCCGCCTTGATTCCCCAGAATGATTATCCAGACTCTTCCCTCCCTAAACCAATAGCCATCCTTCGGGGACATGTCCATATACCTTGTAGCCTCTAAGCTCTGTGCTGTCAGTCAGAGACCACACTAGGTTCCAGGTCATTTAGCTATAGAACACACACGCCCTCATGGTTACATGTCCTTTGTAAGACAAGTCTCTCTCTAGTCACACCTTATGCTTTATTGACTACCTGGACTGATTGCTATCTGAAAACCTTTCCCCAAACTGGACTGTGTTTTAAATGTGCTGACAGTGAACCACTGGACATTAGGCTCCCATGTCTTATCCAGGCTGACAGAGTCAGCCTGCACCAGGTTTTCATCATCATCTCTTCACATGCTTTGCTTCCCTGTCTGACACCTACAGGAAACCCCACACTGTACGTTGTATTAAATGGGTTGACATTTGTTATCTGTATTGGTTCCCTTTCGTGTCTCTGAGTTTTGTCTATGTTTGTGTGGTTAATCTGTTAGTTCTCATTGCCACCTGGTACCCTACTGTGAAGCAGACACAATCTGTGCAGTACTGATGCTAGCATGTCTGGCATTGCCACACTGCAGTATGACTTGGTTTCTTTTCTGTAGTGTAACAAACCCATCCCAATGAAAGCAAGGTAAGGGAAAAAAGGTTTATTTGGGCTTCTGGTTCTAGAGGGATCCAGTAAATCATGCCATGGAGAGCATGACGGCATCCAGGGAAGGAAGGATGGCAGCACAGGAGACTGGCTGGCTGCCCACACTGTCCCCGTACTGCAGAAGCAGAGCTGAAAGAGGAGCGGGCCCTGCCATGAACCCTTAGGTCGTTCCCGACCCACAGGGAATGCGTTCTCCAGTGCTTTTCCCCTCCCAAAGCTTCCACAGCCACACCAAACAGTGTCACCTGCTGGGGACCAAGTGTGCAAACCATGTGGAGAGCGGAATGCTACAGTGTAAGAGTCGCCTGTGGGTGTCAAAGAAGCAGGGATGTGAAGCTGTGATGGTTGGTGCTAATTGTCAACATGGGAGAATTACTGTGGAAAATGAGCCTCCAGGCAAGCCTGTGGGCGACGTCTTGACAGGACTAGCTGAGCTGGGAAAGCCCGTCCACCGCGTATTGACTGAGGAGGGAGGCCTCCCTACTGTGTGCTAACTGAAGCAGGAGACCCCCTACTGTGTGCTAACTGAGGTAGGAGACCTCCCTACTGTGTGTTAACTGAGGTAAGGAGACCTCCCTATTGTGTGTTAACTGAGGTGGGAGACTCCTTACTGTGTGCTAACTGAGGTAAGGAGACCTCCCTACTGTGTGTTAACTGAGGCAGGGAAACCCCCTACTGTGTGCTAACTGAGATAAGGAGACCTCCCTACTGCGTACTAACTGAGGTGGGAGACCTCCCTACTGTGTGTTAACTGAGGTAAGGAGACATCCCTACTGTGTGTTAACTGAGGTGGGAGAACCCCTATTGTGTGTCAACTGAGGTAGGAGACCTCCCTACTGTGTGTTAACTGAGGTAAGGAGACCCCCTACTGTATATTAACTGAGGTGGGAGACTCCCTACTATGTGCTGAGGTAAGGAGACCCCCTACTGTGTGTTAACTGAGGCAAGGAAACCCCCTACTGTGGGTTGTATCATTTCCTGGCTGAGACTCTGGACTAGACAGGTGGAGAAAGAGAGAATTAGCACACAATTCACTGCTTGCTGCTTCCTGACTAGGTGTCCTGTGGCCAGCAGATCAAGTTCCTGCCTCCTTGACTTCTCTGCCATAGCAGACCACACCCTTTAACCAGGAGCCATAATGAACCCTTTTTCCTTTACCTAGACTCTTTCATGTTATTTGATCATATTAACAAGAAGAAAGCAAGAAATGATCCACATATTTTAGTTGAATTAATACATATATTTCTGTTGGGCAAATAGCTAGGATTGAGATTGTTCTGTTATTTTTTAAAAGTGTTTATTCCAAAAGTAGTGTTAAAACATTCTAGAAAATATGCCCAAGTTCAGGGCTCCAATTATATGCAGAATTACTTATTGTCCATTCATGCTTGAACCTTCTGGAGCATGTATCATTATAACCAAGGTCAATGCCGTGCTGTCTCTGTTAGTTAGTAGGAAGATCATTTATAGATGCGTGGCACATTATTTCAGATTATTGCTCTGGCATTATTTACTTTAGATTAATGTAGCGCTCAACCCTGCCCACTGTTAACTCCGAAAGAATTTGGAAAGTTCAGCAGTAACAGCTAGCCTTCATAAATAGGCAAGACACCTCCCATCTGGCTCCACACAGACAGGGGAAGAATATTAAATCTGACATGTTCAGGACCTGCAGCATAATAACTGAAACTGGTGCTTGATGTTATCATGATTGCATGAACAAGACAAAAGGATAATTAGACTCGTCCTACCTGGCTCAATATTTTCATAACTAAAGCCTTTCAGATTTCAGGTTTGTAAGTTTCGTAATGAAATTTCATGTTTTGCAGTAAGTTCCTGAGCAGCTTTGCCTGCCAGAATGGAGGTAGATATTCAAGTAGCTGGAACTCTTTACTTTTACCACATGTTTAAGCAACAACCACAACGGAAAGCGACCCTGGAGAATACTTTGTGCCGGCCTTGTTTCAGGCAGAAGCGTTTCTTAGCACCTCCTTAGCAGCTGTGGTGGTTTGAATGAGAACAACCCTCTCGGCTCATAGATGTGAATGTGTTCTCCCTGGTTGGTAATACTCTTTGGGAAGGATTAGTGGGTGTGGCTTCATTGAGGAGCTGTGTCACTGGGGGCCTGGCTCTGAGGTTTCAAAAGCCCAAGCCATTCCTAATTAGCTCCCTTGCTGTCTCATGGTTGTTTTCTCAACCTGTGGGCTCTCAGCTACTGCTACAGCACTATGCCTGCCTTCCGCCATGCTTCCTGTCATGATGGTCATGGAATAAACCTCTAACACTGTAGGCAAGGCCCCAGTTAAATACTTTCTTTTATGAGTTGTCTTGGTCATGGTGTCTCTTCACAGCAATAGAGAAGTAACTAAGACAATAGCTGAACATCTAGATAGAGTAGGTTATGTACAGTTTAGCACATCAGATCTGACCTCTCTGACCTCTAGCTTTCTTAACCTACAAGAAAAAGAAAGGCATAACATCAGAAAGGATTCCAGTTCCATGACTCAGAGAAAGAATATCATACGAGCAGTGAGAAGACACTGAGTTTAAACTTCATCACCAGTTACAAGTTATGCAAGGACAGGAAGACATAACTTGCCCAAGTTTCTGTTTTCATTGAGAAAATAGGAGAAAGAAAACCTACACCATGGATTTTTGCTGTGGTATTTATTTAATAAGATAATGCATTTGAAAACTTTCTGAAAGTAGGTAAATGATAAGTGAATGTTACGTGTTATAATTCTTAACATTGGCTTCACAACAGATAAAAACACACTATATAAACTGTGAGTCAAATATGACACCATTTTTTCAAGAAACTTTCAAAACTGAAATTATCAACGTTATTTCCAATCAGAAACTAAGATTGAGCAACTAATGCCTGGCCCAACCAAAGACCCACCCTTTCGGAGAGTGCCAACCCCTGACGCTGTGAACGATGCTCTGCTAAGCTGGCAGACAGGAGCCTGTCAGAGTTGTCCTCTGAAAGGCTCTACCTACAAGTGCCTCAGAACAGATGCTGAGACTCATATCCAAACACTGGGTAGGGAGTCCTGTAGAAAAGTGGAAGGAGAGAGAAAAAGACCTGAAAATGACAGAGCTCCACAAGAACAAAACAAACAAACAAAACAGAGCCAAGTAACCAGGGCCCAGAGGGGTTTGCTGAGACTGAAGCGTCAACCAAGGACCATGCACAAACTGGACCTAGGCCCTACAAAATGTAGCAGATGGGCAGCTTAGGCTTCACATGGGTCCTCTAGTAAGGGAAGTGGAGACTGCATTGGACACAGACAAACTTGCAAGCTTTTAGATCACTTTCCCCTGGTGGGACTGCCTTGACAGGCCACAGGGGAAAAGGACCCACTCAGTCCTGATGCAACTTGATGAGCTGGGATGCATGGGAAAGGGAGACTCCCTTTTCTGAGGAAAAGAGGATGGGGAGGGAGAGAGGGTGGAAGTGGGCGTGGAGGAGGGAAGGGCCTACAAGGACGTAAAGTGAACAAAATAAATAAATAAATGTGGAAAAAAAGAAAATGCTAACTCAAAATGCAAAATAATAATAATAATAACAGTAAAGCTGGACCTAGCAATATTAACTATTTGGATTACAGCTATTAAACATTATTGAATAAAGGTGTTTTTTTTCCCCTAAAAATCAAGAAAACAGAGTCTCTGTGAAAGTTACATTTTTGTTTACTTTCAGACCCTCTAGAAAGCAAAGAACTTCCTACATTTAGGGATGTGTTGTCTCGGGAAAAGAAAAATCTTCTTAATTTCCATTTCACTGATGTCTGTGCACCCATTTTCTCTGGGATAAAATTTTCAATAATTCTGGAAATGTCAAAGCAGGAAGTTAATGATGTAACTACATGTTTCTTATGTCTAATTGATAATGGAATGGCCATTCATCTTGATTCTAGAAAAATGTTTAGGAAAAGAAGACATTGCAGTCTAGTTGCTAGAAGTCAGTCTGCTGTCTGGAATTTCACATTAGAATAATGATCCTGGCACAGGTATTTTTTTTTATTTTATCATGTGAGGAAATGTATATATGAATACACTACCTTCAATTGCAATAAGTCTTATCTAGACAGGATGTGTCAGCTCTTAGAGGACAACATTGTTATGTATCTCTTAAAGTAAGCAACAAAATATGTCACAGTACACCTTCTTATCTGCATTTTAAAAAAAGAACACCAGTCATATTATTTACCCATGGTCAACATTAGTCTGAAAATATTGACCAAAAATGCAGGAATAATTGTTTTAAGTTGCATAGTCATTCATACATTGAGATAAGATCTTGCATTGCCTGCTCAGTCCCACCTGGAGTATAAATCATCCCTTTGACCTCTGTCTCATTCACTCTAAGTCATTTAGAAGGCATCTTTAATATTGTTTCACTGTCATGGTAGCACAGGGCTTATGTTCAAAAAATATTTATTGTACTTAATAATGGCCCAAAGCACAAAAGCAGTGATGCGGACACTCTAATATTAAAAGAGAAGATGTGGAAAAGTACATCCTTTAATTTGTCTACTTAGAGAAATTTTAAAAAATCATATGCTGAGCTATGGTGAGAAAAAGCTTCATGCTTGAAACTCTGAAGAAGTAAAAAGAAAAATAAGTCCATCCTGCGCCTTCCTTTCTTCTTTCCTTCTTTCTTTTGTTTTCCAGAGAGTAAATGTGTATGTACCATGGTACATGTATGGAAACTAGGGGAAATTTTGTGGGATTTGATTCTTTCATTTCATCTTCTGGTGACCAAACTCAGGTCATGAGGCTTGGAGGCAATTGCTTTTATGTATTGAACCATCTGTATGGCCTTCAGCTATCTTCTAAGATTGTATCTTAAACTGCAAAAATGATGGCCAGAGTGATGCATAAGTAAAATACAAAATACTATTGGAGAGGCTTCATAAAGCCTCTGATAAAGCTGATAAAGATGCTGTTGGGACCTTTTTGGTAGAATCATCCCTGTCAGAGTCTCAGGCCACTGGTGAGGGTCTTTATGGCTATGGGAGGAGAAACTACCCCAATACAGAGAAATGAGGACTCATCTAGAACAATCACCATGTTTCGGGGATGATGACATGGAAGTCCCAAAATGATATGAATTAAATTGCCACTAAAAGGATTAGATTTGCCTATTACTAAAGGATGAGCTGATTTAAAATTGTACTACTTTTGAAAAAAAAATAAAGTTTTCATTCCAGGGACAATTTAGGTGTCGTTAGGACCAACTAAAGGGTGAGTTCTTTTAGGTCATGTTTGCTCCCTTACGGTGAGTCATGCTTTTCTCTGAAATAAAATCCTAATAACTAGGTTCAAATAGACCCACTTAGTCTGGTGAGCAAGCAGTAAGGAAGACGGTCAGAGGGGAGCTAGGAAGTTTGCAAGGGGAGGGTGTAATGTACTCACTTGAGTGAGTATTCCAGGAAGAAACCCCAGAGGTGCACAGATTCTCTAACTCCGAGAACAGGCAGTCAAGTGATTTCCCATTGTTCCTGGGAAACGAAAACCACAGAAGCAGAGGGAGACAGTAGGACTGCTACAGAGGATCCAATGTCAGATGACAAGGATTGCAGAGATAAGAATCCAGTAGTACAAATGAAAATACCTAGAAAGAGGTGCTCTTATCCAGAGAAAGACTTTGTCCAAAAGCAACCTAAGAGCAGAATGACTGGTACATTTAATGAAAACCTCATGCAAACACTGGGGCATATTTAATACACACACGCACACACACACACACACACACACACACACACACACACACACACACACAGTCGTGGAGAATTCTGCCCCAATATAATAAATACTAAAAGCTGAGTGGGTACAATGCAAACAGAAATCTGAAAGATTCTAGGGTTAAATATCTCTATCTCCAATAAATTTCCTTCACAGACGACAGGTTTTTTTTTCTTCCCCAAGATGCAAAGATGTAATATAGTATATTCAGACACCGCAGTCAAATTTCACACTGTCTTTGCGATGGAACAGTAAAGAATGCTCAAGACCTGTGCAGAGAGCAGCTGAGATGCTTGCAGGTCTCACACTCAGCCAGCAAAACAGGCAGAAGAAAAGCCCTGTTCTAGGAAGACGACCAATATTGTTTCTGCCTCCCCCCTTCTAAGAACTGATCTGTACTTCTAAAGGACAGGATGTGGGTTCAGAGGAGAGGGAAGACGAGAAGAAAAGAAGAAAGAATTCAGCGAATGTTGATAGGCAGACGTGGCTAAGCAGCAACCTTCAGAGATCCGTCAACATCTGTCTGAGCATCAACGTGTCATGAGTATGTCTGCACACTGGCTTTTTAAATTTTATTTGTTTGTTTGTTTGCTTGTTGCAGTTTATTCACTTTGGCTTTTACGTAGGCTCTGGGAACCAAACACAGCTCCTATCGACTGAGCTATCTCCTCAGCTCCTAGCAACCATTTTGAACAGATGTATATAAAATAGTATTGATGCTATTTTATATAGCATCAATGCTAGAAAACAGAGGGGAGGAGATAGGACAAAATAGTCATTTCTAACTGGTACGAAATATGGTATGAAACAATACAAAGACGGGGATCTTGAAACTTAGACACCAAAAACATAAAGTCATATCATATGTCTGGGGAATGTTTAACAATGTGAAAAAGTACTGTACTAAAATTAGTAACAAAACTAAAAACCAAGTATTCTGTCTGACACTACTCAGACATGAAAAAAATGATGGGCATACATATAATGAATAGAAGCCAGGAAAAGCTGAACCCATTTTAGGCACATAAGCTGTTATTTGGGTTATCCAAAGTTATTTTTATTTAATTAAAATATTAATCGTTATTATTATTATCATCATCATCATCATCATTATATGCGAGTACATGATGAGTATGACAGGTGTGCATCCCGGGGAAGGTAGAGGTCAAAGACAAAACAAACAAACAAACAAAACACTCTGTGGCGTTAGTTCTTGCCTTCATCTCCCTGTGGCTTCTAAGAATCAAACCTGCTCTTATGCAGGACACACCTGCACCCAGTGAGTCAACTTGCCTGCTTCTTGGGGTAATTTTTCAAGACTTGTGCTCTCCACAGATTTTTATGTTTGCCTCTGATATGAAAATTCTAACATTAACCATGGTGTCAAATGTAAGGTAATGAATATATATATATATATATATATATATATATATATATATATATATATATATATTATTCATTCCGGTTCTATTTTTTTTAATTGAGTCCTTTTTACCCTTGGTATCTGTTCTCATTTCTTTTAGTTCTTTTCTCCCCTGGTACCCAGGACTCCTCCTCCTCCTCCTTCTGGAAACTTTCTTCTTCTCAACAGTCTCCTCCCTTTCATGTCTCTATTGGCATGTGGCCCAGTGAGTATAAATTGGGTTTCATATATGATTATATAGCAGACCATGCCAACTAACAGTGGCTACCACCCTTTCCCAGCCACCGCTAACTAGCCGTAGACCCTCAGGGAGGGGAGAGGTCTCGTGAGCCCAGCCTTCTTCATGATGAGTGGCGACGGGCAAGTCTTGTGTGGGTAACACATTTGCAGGGAGGTCATTATCACGCTGGCTCTGTCGCATCCACGACTCTGGCTTAGCTCTTTTATATGTCCCATCTCCTCCTTCATGATACTCCCAGAACCTTGGGGCGATAGGGAATGGGTAGGACATAAATTTTCCATTTAGGGCCAAGAACTTCACAGTCATTTCTTTTCCTCCCCCCTTTGACCAGTTGTGAGTCTCTCTCCTAACCACCAGCCAGGGAAATGGGGCGCCTCTGAGCTGGCAGGAGAGCAACACTGATCTATGCTTTCCATTTTTAATTTTAAGACTGCAGCTTTCCCTTACTTAGATTTTACTGTGATTTCTTTTTCAAGGAGATTTTAATCTCCTCAATTTATGGAGAACGCTTTTCACACAAAAGGAAAGCAAAGCCACGTCTGCTCTGATAATACTAAGAATACGATTCCTGTGCCTGGCACTTCAGGCAACTGGGGATGTTGTGCTGACTAGACTCATGATGATGTGTCAGAACGTAGTGTTTTGGAAACAATGCACTAGTTGCTACAGAACTCAGCCTTTCATGTGCAATTCTCATCTCTAAAGAATTGAAAACACGGAACTCACATACGGCTTTTTCACACTTCACAAAGTCAAACTTGGACATTAGACTTGAAGAATTTCACAGAAATAGATAGAAACAATATTAAGACACATAGATGACCTTTCATTACCTTATTGCTTTTACAAAACCAGGCAATTAATCATGTCATTGTGAGAATTGAATGTGTTCTTTAAAGTCAAATACCCTTTTGCATTTTCCTGTCAGGAGAGAATTACATTGACAAGTTTATTTTCAAGTGCTACTCAGTACAGTTTCACTACCTGGTAACTCAGAGTCAAGAACAATGGGTTGTTAATGACAGAGGAATCAGATAAATGCCATTGCATGACCCTAAGTTGGTCTCCCGGCATGAGAAGGCTTTAGCTGAAGGTGACACTGAACCAAGAAGGACTGTGCGGATGAACTCAAGGCCCTGCTTTGAGACTCCAGTTCAATCAGCAATTGTAAACTCTTGCAAGTTACAGAGACAAATTAAACAACAAAGGTATTTTAGAAGATCTTTTACTTTTAATCTCTGTGAAGAAAGTTCTATTGCGGAGACTTAAAGTAACAACACAGAGATAGGAACGGAACCACAAACAGTTAGGTTAATTATCATGGGTGATAAAAATAGCTTAGAGGAAGGACAAAATATGGCAAAGAAGAAAACTGAATGTATTCTTTTCACCTGAAAATAATTTCTTTTGTTTTCTCCTCAACAAACTAATAAATGGGTAAAAGTGTAGAAATGTGTACAGGAAAATCATAAGAAAAGGGACAATGGCAGAAAAAAAAAAAAACATCAACAGACTGATGAAGACTGGAGATCCTGTTCTGTGAGTCAGGGTGAGGAAGGAGGCCACAGGATCCACTAGGAAGGGAATTCCTTTTCTGAGGACGGGGCTCCTGAAGTTGACAGAGGGGGATTCCAGTAGTGTGTAGTTAGCATCTTGACACCCTTCCAAGCCCATTCGCTAGCCTGCAGCACACACACGAAAACTTCTGTTCAGCTTTCTGAGACTCTACTTTCAGGGATGAACACAGAGAAAGACCACCAGGATTTGAAAAATACCTGATACATGATATATGGGGCAGAAGCCAATCAAGGTCATGCACATGAACACACACACACACACACACACACACACACACACACACACACACACA
>NW_026591450.1:2219187-2233536 GCF_907164565.1 Psammomys obesus | reverse complement strand
ACACACACACACACACACACACACACACACACACACACACACACACAGCTACTAAAAAAAACAATGCATAGAGCAACAAAGACACCTCCCAATGTCATGCATGAGGTAAGGGAAGACCCACAATCTATCAAATGAGACTAGCATGCAACTGAGAAACAAAGAGGACAAAAATGTGTTCTCAGAAACAGGTAGCAGCTTATAGTGTGATTATGAGCTTCAGGTTTAGGGCCAGTGGTTACAGCAACTAACCAAGACACAAGGAATTTAAAGGGGAATTTCAAGAATTACTCCAGGAACAAATATGATAGAAGGAGAAATTTGAAAGAAAAAAAATGTATATCACTAAGATGATACTACTAGAACATTCCCTAGAAGTAAAATATGTGAGCTTGACACAAACAATGGGAGCAAAGAGGCCCATTTCAGAGCATCAGAAATAAAGGGTGTGCCTTTCCCCGAAGGTAGTTATCGGAAACGGCTGTCCAGAGGTTCTAGTCTTTTTCCTGACATGTTTGGATGACAGTCAACTTCTCAACAATGAAAAAGGTGAGAGAACATTTCTTATAAATGCTGACAACTCCTTTTTAATGGCAAGGGGCGATCTATTGGATATATGGAAATCTGAAGCAAAGAACAGTGGGGCAGACTGATCCGTCCCACACAGTAAGTGAAAAGTGTAAGCAGCCAATGGGGGCATTTCATCCAGGCCAATTTAAAGATGAACACGTGAATGCACGTGCACACAGACACACACACACACACACACACACACACATACACACACACACAAAGAAAATACCTGAAGTGATTTCATCTTCAGCTACAGAGTCACTCCATACTAACTCCGTCTAGAGGATGACCTATGACCTAAATACAGAAAGGGCACTCAAAATCACCTCATGGACAGGACACCCCCACTTCTGAGTGACAGGTGTCATCCCGTGTTTGGGCAACACATTAACCATGTGTGCCTTGCATCCCACATGTAATGAGCCAGAGGTCCCCATATCCTGAGGCTGCATGGTTCTCTCTGTGAAGAATGTAAGTATTCATTCCAAATAAATTATCTTTGTACCTTTTATGACACAGTGGTAGACCAAGTCTCTCAGACTGTTCTATTTATTTAGAAAAAACACAACTTGTAGTTCACCCTGGATCTTGGCTCAAAAGTTTTTATTTTTTAGCCCCAAGATGGCTACCTTTAAATTTTTCTATGTTAACACATACAGCTACTTTCTTTTATCCATTATGCAAATTCATTCAAATAAAATGTAAATCATGAGATAATTGTGTGCCAAAAGTCCCATTTTCTCTCTGATAGGAGCTGATGCAGTTTCTTACAAATAATGGCTTATGCATATTCTACAGAAACTCCAAAAAGCCTTGAATATTGTTAACCCCTTGACTATTTCAACAAAGAAGAGACTAAAGCTGACAGAAAACTGTCTAGAAAGGGCCTGCAGAGGTCTGCTGCCTGAACGGCTAAGATGGTAGATCATTTTCATTAGTCTTCAGTGCTGTCTGGACGTCTCAATTCTCAGCAGCTGGACAAAATGAGACACTGACAACCTGTTTTACTTTCTTTCAAAATACCATCCCTCCAATATGAGAACTAGAAATTCTGACACACATAGGTAAAAGCCTCAGTCACTAATTTTGTGCTTTTTCTGCCTGGAAAGACCCTCACAAACACAGAGCCCAACCACCCCTACTGTTGAAGCAGCAGTCCTGGCAGACCCCAGACCTTGGAAGCAAGAAGAGGAGGTGTTGTATACAGGCTGTGGTGGTTTATCTGAGAGTGGTTCCCTTTTCTCGTATATTTGAAGACTTGGTTCCTAGTTGGTGGAACTGGATTAAGAGGTGTGGTCTTGTTGGAGGAGGTGTGTCACTGGAAGACGGCTTTGAACTTGAAAAGATTCAATTCATTCCCAAGGTGTCTCTCTCTCTGCCTTCTACTTCTGATGAAGATGTAGGCTCTCATTTGTTCCTACCACCATGCTTTCATTTCACCTCATGCATGCTAACCCTTGGTGACTGTAAGCTCAAAGTAAACACTTTCTTTTATAAGTTTCCTGGGTCATGCTATTTCATCACAACAAACAAAACAACCCTCTCTGAGTGCAACTGGTTGCAGGTTTGTTTTTTGTTTACTTTCCTTTCTCTTTGACTATAATAATAATTGCCTAATATCCTTTGGAATAAGACTGTAAAATAATGCCTTTTGGTTTAAAAAAAATAATCTATGCCAAGAGGAAAGAACACTTTGTTTAAAATATATTAGATTTTTTTCCCTTCAAGTTTGTCAGGAATAGCTTAAGCTACAGTTGGCTCTGAAGTGTCTATTTGACTATAGGAACAAAGTTCATCCTAATCCCTTTGAGTGTGAGATGGAATATTTTTAGCGGGCTGTGCATGGACTGTGTAGATATATGTGAGTATCTGAACAGATACCACCACAGACAGGTAGTGAAGAATGGCACTTTTAAACTTTTAGAGTTGGGCAAGGCTTCGGCCGCCATAATACAAAGAACAAGGAAGCAAACTACAGAGACTAGAGACTACACAACTAACCTATTCAGTTAATTACAAGACAACTTAAATATTTTCTCAGGCCACATAGGCAGTAAGTTGATTAACTGATCAAAGCCAGGGCAGAGATGTCCAGAGCTTGTTACATTACCTGAGGTCTTACTCTACACTGAGCGCCTTCCTACAGTCTACGCAACCCCACTGGGCAGCATGGTCTCGTTTATTTATAAAACACTGTTAGGTAAAACAGCTCATATGTGAGTTCAGATTTTTGTTTACATTATGGATTTATTCAAATATGCCTTCATATTTGTTGTTTTTCATTTCTGAGTCCCTGGTATTGGGAAGCTCTTGCATACCTTGTCATAGCTATTTAAGCCCTGCTATGTCATAACCAGGTCTACAGCTTGACAAGAGCCATTATCTAACCAAATAGCCACATGACACCCGAGCAGCCTCAAGCATTTTTGGGTTTGGGTGATGGGATAATGTCTCATATTTTCAAATTAACTAAGGTGTCCCATTTTTTACAGTCATACATCTATGGTGTTTTGTTTTGTTTTTCTCTGTTTCACTCACCATTATTTATTTATTTAGTACAATTTATTCACTTTGTATCCTAGCTGTAGCCCCCTTCCTCTTCCCTCCCAATCCCATCCTCCCTCCCTCTTCTCCTCCATGCTCCTCCCCTAGTCCCCTGGTAGGGGAGGTCCTCCTCCCCTTCCATCTGACCCTAGGCTATCAGGTCTCATTAGGACTGGTTGCACTGTCTTCCTTTGTGACCTGGTAAGGCTGCACCCCCCAAGGGGGAAATTATCAAAGAGCCAGCCACTGAAATCATGTCAGAGACAGTCCCTGTTCCCCTTACTAGAGAGAACCCACTTGGACACTGAGCTGCCATGGGCTACATCTGTGCAGGGGTTCTATGTTTTCTCCATGCATGCTCCTTGGTTGGAGTATTGTTCTCTACAAAGACACCTGGGCCCAGATTTTTTGGTTCTGCTGCTCTCCTGTGGAGTTCCTGTCCCCTCCAGGTCTTTCTATATACCCCGCCCCCCTTCTTTCATAAGATTCCCTGCACTTACCCCAAAGTTTAGCTATGAGTCTTTTATTCTAGTTCATCAAACCCTGAAAGACTATTTCATGGATAAATCACATCAAACACTCTCATATTAATGATTAAACAGCACAAATAAAAGCAGCAATCAGGCTCAGTTTCTGACATATGGGTTTAGAGACACTTTTAGAACAGGGAAAGCACACCCATTGGAACTCTGGCTTCTTCAGAATCCAGCCAGAAAAGGTGAGCCAATGACACACGCAGCGATGCTGGCAAGGCAGCTTAGAAGAAGAGGAAAACAGGGGTACTGCTGGGCAAGAAGCTGCCAAAGTGCTCAGAGCCCCAGCTCCACGGGAGGAGAGAGCTTTGTGGAAAGGGCGAGTTGCAAGGTTGTGACTTGGTTACATTGGGAGATAATGATTCAAGTTGTAAAAGAAGCACTAGGAAAAACCTGTTGCTCCCCCCACTTCCCAAAAGGGAGACTATTATGTGAGAGTCCCTTGAGTATGGCAAATGGAACTCTGTGGTGGAGTAACTGTCTTAAACAATGTTGTTGAGAACAGCAGCCACAGACCACCACTGAGCACTTGAGACATGGCTATGACGGGGAGATGATATATTCATATTATTCAATTTTAATTAATTTAAATAAAACAGACTCATGGGGTTAAGGAACGAGTGAATGAAGACCAGATTTGAATTTGCAGCTCAGACTACACACATACACATACACACACAAAGCCTAGTGAAGATTCTCTGTAGTTACATCTCCTGATAATGTCTAGAAAGTGGCTCCAACACCAACAGAACCCTCACCCAATTCAGATACCACTCTTAATTCTGCTCTGTTCTCTTTGCCACCCTCCATCCTTCATTGGTTTTTCTCCCCCTGCTCCCCCAAAGCAATGAGACATTTCCATAACTCTAGCTCTACTTATAACCCCCAAACCCCAGTGACCCCACCAGGCAACTAAGGTATCTGCATGCACCTGATTTCTTTCTTTTTAATGGGTGTTCTACAGTTCTACACTCATAACATTGTATCCAGGCACACAAGACATGTTTACCACTGATTTCTACCACTGATTTCTTGCATTGGTTACCTTAGAACTTCCTTGAGCACTGTTTTCCCAGACTGCCATTCTCTGAAAAAGCAAGGGTTTCCTGCACTGCCTTTAAATTTCTGGTGTGAGCAAATGTTTTCTTGGTTCATACATTACAGGACTCATTCCTTTCTCTTTATACCTACTGTTCATGTTTGTATTAGGCAAATTTAACATTGGTTCTTTTCAGTTTTGATTTATGTTACCAGATCATTAATATGAATGGCCATTCTAGGAATAATAACTTCACAAACTATTGGGGACAGAAACAATAGCAAAGATTCATGCTTTTATTCGCTTATATTTCCTTTATAAGTGCCATCTACTCTGTATTCTAAAAGCATGGAAAGTTATTTCATTCTCATTTTACATTCTTTAACAGAATCCTCTGTTCTTCAAATGAATAAAAAGGAGGAAAAAAAAGAACTTAAGGTAAACAGGAAGCAGGAGGGGAAAAGGGTGTCTGGGATTTTCTGCAGAAAAGACCCAGCAGGTGTGGAGGTGATTAAGAACAAGGGTAAGGCATGGTAAGGGTGAGCACATCGCAGAGGGTGTACTTTAGGGAGCCCCTAATACAGCAGACTCGCACCTCCTTAGAAATGCCTCTGCGGTCATGACCCTAGAACATTAGAAGAGGGCAGACAGAAGGATTCATCAAGGAAGGGCCTCAGCCGAACAGAAGGGACAGAGATGGAGCAGGAGGGGCTGACACCCACATAGGATGCTACCTAGAGCTGCTGGTCTGCATAAACACTCTCTCATTCCTCCCTGAGGAGATTTAAGCAAGCAAGAGAAATCTTTACCTGTGGTGTCCCGCATAACGTGGGCCACGGATATGGCCTATTCCTCGGCACCCAGGAGTAGGACACACAGCTTGACCTGGAAGGATTTTCACATCATTTGACCCTTCAGGAAGTAAAAGAACATAGCTTGAAAACTCTCGTTGAAGAATTGGAAAGTCTAAAACATGGAAATGATGTTAACAGAAATGTTGCAAGTTAAAACAAACTGTCACCAAAAACATCAAGTACCATGACATTCTATAATGTGACATGGCAGAGCCTGTGATGGCTTCAATAGACACCATTGCAACACAGCTAGCTTCAAAGGGAAGAAGATGGGCAGGAATGGAAGGGTGTTTTTTAAAAAGCAAACATAAGAAGGTTCACTTATTTTTCAGTGATCAGCAATGGCAAGGCCACGTAGCCACAAGGTGATGACTGAATTCTATAAATCTCCAAAACCGAGTCAGTAAGTGGTGACGCAGAGCCCAGCGCATTCTCCCTAGTGCCCACCACGTGTGCTCCCATGTGCACAAACACGCACACAGCACACACACATACATATATGCACACATGCATACCTACGAGTACGGACATGCATATACAACATACTTACACACACACACAGGCATGCATGCACGCACTCACATGCACACACATGCGCATACACGTGGTCCACGATCCATCCTATACCGTGCTACTAATCGAGGGGTACATCTCTTCAGCCCTATGCCTCCCCCCCCCTTCTACTTCTGGCTCCCTTTCCGTTCTCTGGCTCAGTATTTCCTCATCTCCCAGTTCCATGTCTTCTGGCTGTTGTGTAGGGACATGCTCGCCCAGGACCCTCTTCAGGAGGCCTTCTTCTCTGAGTTCCTATGTGACAGAAGTGCCTCATTTCCTCCTGGTGTCACTCCAAGACCTCCTGACGCCTGTCTTCCCAGACACGATCACCAGCCTCACTCTCACCAGCTGGCTTCTGTTACCTTGTCACTGGGGGAAGACGGTGGCATCCAAACCATGCACTTCACTCCGATCTGTTGCCAACAACTGCCTGGGTAGGCTTAGAGGCCACCCTGGCTTCCCGCGCAAGTGCACAGCCCCTCCCCTCTCTCAGCCTCACTAACCTCATCTCTGGTGGCTTCTTTCCTGAGCCCTGGCCACACACAGTGGACAACACTGGGACTGCTTTGTCCCCCATGGCCTGAAACAACCAACCAGCTGATGGCAAAACACAGTCCAGCTGATGACACAGCACAGTCCAGCTGATGACAAAGCTTGCTGCGGCGTCCCAGCTGTTTTCACCTGCTGCTGTTTCCAGCATCAGCAGATTTTGCCTCCCTCGATTCCCTCAATTCCCTCTCACCGGAAGCCCCTTCCCTCATCTAACTTAGGATCTATCTGCCATTTTTTGACCTGCTACTGCAAATAATTGAAGCTCCTTTGACTCTCTCTCTCTCTCTCTCTCTCTCTCTCTTTCTCTCTCTTTTTTAATTACACCTAGCTATGGGTCAGAGAACCTTACGTCAGCTCATCAGGCTGTCCCCCCCCCCCCCGGTTTTACATGAGTGCATTCTGGGTGTGGGGTGGACAATGATCTTTCATAGGGCTGCCTGAGCAATATCCTCCACTCACCTCCAGGCTCTGGCTCTAGCAGCTAGCTTGCATGCTGTCCACTGAGAAAACAGGACCCTGTGGACTGTCTTCTCTTGCCTGAGTGCCCTTGGGGCCATTTCCCTCCTCCCTGTCCACTGCAAATGCAGGCAGCACTCCCTTCTCTTCAAAGTAAACTCCTCACCATTTCTGTGTGGACTCACTGTCTCACTCTTCGGGATCTTTAGATGATCGCATTGTGTTCAGTTTTGTCCATTGTACAAAGGAAGAAAAATAATTATAATAAGAAAACCGGAAACAGTAGACCCCACATTCCTGGCTCCTCAGCAGCTGATCACACTTGCTCCTTCACAGATATGTGCCTCAGAGTGACCTCTGTCCTTTCATACCGCACTACTCAACCCACACTAATCTATTCCCCTGGCTCACGGGCACCTCCAGTGTGGGAAGCCTATTTCAATTACAATCTAAACACTTATTTGCTTGATGTCTATTTATTTTGTTAGATTAGAGGGTATGAGCCCAAATCTGCTTTGCCACAGTGAGAACAATCTCTAGCCTGGCCTTCAGTAAGAGATTATGAATGAGCTAGGGAAATGCCCTAGGATTCTTCCTGTGAGGGGCTCACAGGCCAGAAAAGAGGCTGACCTGTGACCATTAATTCACAGTACAGAGTGACTGCTCTGCATGGAAAGGCTAATCAAAGCGAGGTGATATTGGAATCCCAGTGCCTGGTGATATCAGAATAAATACTTCAAAACCCCACACCTTTTCATTTACTATTTAGTAGACAATAGAAAACGGGGTCTTAGATATTTCTTGACTTTGCAACAAGTTGAAGGACAGAGAAAACCAGACCTGACTCATCCTGGACTAGGCATAGTTCTGAGGTACACAGCAAGTGTGTGCTTAATGTGTGCACAAGGCCCCAGGGCTCAGCTACCAGTAAGCTGCTCCCAAGAAACAGTTCTCAAAGACAAACAAATAAAAGCAGCTTGTAAACAGAGGGTCTGATGTTAAAAAATTTAAAAGTCCTTAGTGAAGACGTATGCTTCTACCACATTTAGTTAAAAAGGGACTGTTTAACTTATCACAGTAAACAAAGGGATGTGTGAGAGAAGAGGCAATGAGAATTGCCTCTTTCCATCTGTCTCACAATACGATGGCCACACATTGTGCGAGATCACAGAGCCATGTCAGAAGTCAAAAGCCAGCAAGCAGAAAGCATTTTCACTGTCTCGGATGCTGCTCGGGGGATGATACACCACACACAGGAAGTGCTGCTTTAAGGCGTTTTCTGAGATATTTTAATACTCTGGATTAAGTTAAGGTTTAAGGTGGTGTTTTTAATATCAACCCAGGCTTTTTGTCTCTTCTCCCATATGGGCGCCACATTTCTCTCCATGTGAGAGCTGAAGGGAGGAGCAAGGCCTGGGTTGCTGCGAGAAATGTTACCTCATCAAGACCTCAGCAAAAGACAGAACAATGAAAGCATTTAAAGGAGCATAAAATAAAGTACAGTGAACCCGGCAAGTTCGTCCCTGAGCAAGTTCGTCCCTGAGTTCCGAATGGCGAGAGGTTGGTGCTCAACTCAGCAGGGAGGCAGACAGAGGTCTGTTGGGGAAAACAACCAGTAAGTTCTGTAACTATTTTCATCACTGACTCTAAGATAAAGGAGGCCTATGGCCAAGTTAGTAGGTTCCCCCCCCCCCCGCCATGAAGTAGTATTTTTGCCAAGAACAGCTTACTTGTAATCGGATATTTAGAAATGTAAATTTTGAGAATCATTTCTCTGCTCTAAAGGGTTTCTCCAGGGAGATGGTCCCAGGCCTTGTCACCCTGTCCTGAAATCATCGCCCCACCTCCCTTGCTGAGATGGTGGTTACTCTCTAGATGTGCCTTGTGAAGAAACACTGACAGGGACGAGCAACACCGTGTCGCCCAGTGGGTGGACTTAGTGCAGTGCTGCGATGAATCACTGCTTCATTCCCAGCTCAGCTCAAACTCCCATGTCTGTCTCTGACCCGCTAGGTGCTATGAGCTACTTGCCATGGGAAGCAACATGAAGAACTTCTGACTTACTGCAAGTCTATGGTGAAAAGTTTTCTTGGACATGAGTAAATGGAAGAGCCGGGGTCTTTTTTACAAGGACAAAGAAGAATGGAAAATGTTTGCATAAACTGGAAATGCCTATATCCCTTCAACCTGACATAGACAGAATGGGACCCCAAGTCTCAGGGACTGTCGTCACTATGCTGCCTACCCCATATTCACACGCTCCTTTTTGGCTAGCCTTCACTCAAGGTAGCCATTTTGGTTTCCCTTCATGGTCATTTGGCCTTTCTACCACAGGAAGACCTATAGGAAGGGTGAAGGAGAGGCTGGCTGGTATCACATCTCTGTCTCACTGCCTCTAAGTGCCTCAAAAGGAAGATGTGAACTCCCCAGGTGGCAAACACAAAGACAGAAGGAAGGTGTGAACTCCCCAGGTGACAGACACAAATACAAAACAAAAGCATGGAGGCAGGAGAACAAAGGCACATCTTTGGCCCAGAACACCGATGCCTCAAACCTACTACCAGAGAAGAAACAGGGCGTGCAGACAGCCTTGGTTAAGTAAACTACTTCAAACAGATTCTGCAGTTCAAGCAGCTGAAAAAATATTAGGCTGAAATAACAATTCCGTTGTTTTTCCTTTGTTAAAACCAAGCAATTTTCCTCTGACTAAAAGAGAGTTGCATATGCCATGATATCTATTGCCATGTAAACATGGTATGATGGCAACGATCAAGGCAGAATCAAGAAATGAGAGACTGTACTGTACTGATTGCTAGAAAATCAGAAATGGAACTGTGCATTTACTTTTAAATGTTCTTCTTGGTGACTGAGTAATATAATCCACTGTGAAAAGGATGGGTTTTTGCAACCAGAATATGTCAGAGACTGGGGCCATCCTCCCCACACCCCAAGCACTGGTCACAGCTTCTTCTCAGAAATGTCACTTGTGTGGGTGTCCAGAAAACCCAGGACAGAGTGACAGTGTTAACACTGATGAAAACAAATGAAGAGGATCTGTTCATTTAAATGCAGGTCAGTCCAGAGGTTGGCCAGCATCAGAGAATAAGGACCAGACTGCAGTGTCCTTATCATCCTTATCCTTAAACCACCACTAATGACTCATTGCTGAAAAATGCAGGCACTTAACCTAATTCCTTTAGCAACTTTTTAAAAACACAGCATTAGCTCTCTGAGGTAACACCGGGTACAGCATACATAAACACTGCTGTTTGGAAAGGTAGGCAGATTTAAATGTCACCGATAATAGAAAAGTGAGGATAGTTTATCCCTTCTTGTTTTAAAAGTAAAAGTAACCACTGAGGCTTTATTTGTTCACTTAAAAAAAAAAAGCATGCATGCATTTCCAGGATTGCATATTCTCAGGGTATGTCACCAACCAAACAGAGAGGTCTGGTCTTCGTAGAGCCTAACGTCTGCTGTCCTAAATACAATAAACAATTGGGTAAGAGGCTGGATATGATGCTGAGAGTGAGGGTGATATTCAGGCACACACAGCAGAGCACGGAAGAGAAGGTGATGCTCTAAAGATAGGGATGTGTCTTCAGGCAGGGCAACCAAGGTCCTGCAGCTTGTAAGAACACACGCCACAAGGGTCAAGGGAAGGGGGTGGAGAGTGGCGATGTGCTCGAGATGGAGGAGTCTTCCTTCTATTCTGGGGTGGACTGGAAAAAACTGAAAGCACGAAATGGAGAATGGGAGGATGCAAACATGCCTGCTGAGCTCCACTCACTTCCTGCACCCGACCAAGCTTGAACAGGCCTTCAGTTCCCTCTCCAGCAGCAAGCTCCCCAGAGGCAAGGCCTGAGCATCAGCATGGATGCTGGCCACCCAAGGGATGAGATGGGGCTTCTAGGGAGTTCATGCCAGCAAGCAAAAGTCTCAGGAACACAAACTGAAAATGCTTATGGGTGGGCTCAGAAAGAGACCGTCGGCTGAGAGGGCAGCCAGGGAAGGAAGGTAACCCAGGAGAAAACACCAGAGAACCAGAGACAGTGCCAAGAGAGAGCCACGGGGTACCCCACGTGCTCTTGGGTTTGGCAAAAGAATGTTTTGATTAAAGATGTGAATGAGACCGGTGGGATCAAAGAAATTAGGTTTAAGAATTCTTTTTGGGAATTTCTTATTTAGGAGGAGGGATAAAAATGATTACAAGCTGGGCATGGTGGTAAATGCCTTTAATCCCAGTGCTTGGGAGGCAGAGACGGGCAGATGTCTGTGGGTTCAAAGCCAGCCTGGTAGACAAAGTGAATTCAGGACAGCCAGGGCTCTGTTACACAGAGAAATCCTGTCTAGAAAAAAACAAACAAAAAACAACAAAATGATTACAAAAAGAGGGCTTATGGCCAAAATATTTTCATTATTCTTTTGCCTGAGTGATGGTAATTCTTTAATAGAGGGTGGAGGAAGATTAGAAAATCCCCAAAGGTAATAGGTCCAAACCAAACCGGGGCAAAACCAGTGTGTGTATGGCGGGGGCACATTCTTTGTGGGCATCATTAAGGTCCCAATTGTTCCTTCTGTTCTCTCAGCAACGGCAGGGAGGGAAACAGTGGAGCAGGGGAGGTGAAGGAGAAAGTACCTTACAATTAGGACTGAAACAGATAAAACAGGCCATTTGAGTATGCATGTCCTTTTTTCAAGTATTAAAAGTTTTATGGCCACTATTTGAAATCTGAAACTGTTAAGCTAGATACTGTTTTCTTTTAATTTGCCCTATCTAATATATTTATTTTACTTTGTAAAATTTTAATGAAATAATTACTATTTGATGTGGGAGAATATAAATAATAAGCATTATGTATTCTTTTATTAATTAATTCAATATACATCTTGGTCATAGGACCGTCCCTCTTCTCCTCCCAGTCCCACCCTCCCTCTCCCCTATTCTTTAGAATAGGTGAGCCCCCCTACCCAGATATACCAGCTCATCTATTCACATGAGGACTGAATTTTTCTTCCTCCCCTGTGGCCTGGTAAGGAAGTCTCATCAGGGAGAATTGATCAAAAAGTAGGCAACATAGTCTGTGCCAGAGATATCCCCCACTCCCCTAACTAGTGGGCCAACATGAAGCCTAAGATGCCCATCGGACTTATCTTCTTGTGGTCTGTGTACTGTAGTATGTCTGTCCTGTAATACATGACTGAAATCCGCTTATAAGTGAGTATATGCCATGTGCATCTTTCTAGGTCTGGATTACCTCACTCAGGACAATCTTTTCTAGTTCCATCGATTTGCCTGTAAATTTCAGGATTTATTTGTTTTTAATGGCTGAGTAGTATTCCATTGTGTAAATGTACCACAGTTTCTGTATCCATTCTTCAGTTGAGGGACATCTAATTTTTTTTTTTCAGTTTCTGTCTATTACGAATAAAGCTACTATGAACATGGTTGAGCAAATGTCCCTGTTGTAAGGTGGAGCATCTTTCAGGTATATGTTCAGGAGTGGTATAGCTGGGTCTTGAGGTACAGTTATTTCCAGTTTCCCAAGAAAGCTCCAGATTGATTTCCAAAGTGGTTGTACCAGTTTACATTCCCACCAGCAATGGAGGAGGGTTCCCCTTTCTCCACATCCTTGCCAGCATGTGTTGTCACTTGAGTTTTTCCATTTTGGCTAGTGTAATCTCAGAGTTGTTTTGATTTGATTTTCCCTGATGACTAAAGACATTGAGCTTTTCTTTAAATGCTTCTCTACATTCGATATTCCTTTGTTGAGAATTCTGTTTAGCTCCTTATCCCCTTCATTATAGAAGTCTAGAAGAGATCAGGGATAGAAGGCCAAGACCTAAACATAATAAAGGCTGTATACAGCAAGCCAATGGCAAACATCAAACTAAATAGAGAGAAACTCAAAGCAATTCCACTAAAATCAGGGACAAGAAAAGGTTGTCTACGTTCTCCATATCCGTTAAATATAGTATTAGAAGTTCTAGCTAGAGCCATAAGACAACTAAAGGAGATCAAAGGGGTACAAATCAGAAAGGAAGAAGTTAAAACATTCCTGTTCACAGGTGATATATGAGTTTATATAAGTGACCTCAAAAATTCCATCAGAGAATTCCTACAGCTAATAAACTCCTTCAGCAAAGTGTCTGGATACAAGAGTAATTTAAAAAAAAAATTCAGTATCCCTCCTGTATACAAATGACAAATGGGCTGAGAAAGAAATTAGGGAAACCACACCATTCACAATAGCCACAAATAATATAAATTATTTAGGTATAATTCTAACCAAAGAAGTCAAAGACCTCTATGAGAAGGACTTCAAGTCTCTGAAGAATGAAATTGAAGATACCAGAACATGGAAAGATTGTCCATGATCAGTAGGATTAACATAGTAAAAATGGCCATTTTACCAAAGGCAACCTACAGATTCAATGCAATACCTAGTGTTACATTTAAAATGAAATTATAAGCCGTTCATACCATTCGCTCCTACATAATGAAATTAAAGGTGACCAATGCCTATTGTACTAGAATATTTAATTACTCAGGCAGAAGGATGCTGAGTAAACAAAGACCATGGTTGCTTATCTTAAAGTTTCTGGATGTTGTGTTTTAAATACGAATATAAAATTGTAAAATAATGGTAAAGGAGAACTACCAAAGGAATTTTAAAAAATTCCCTAAAATGTAAATTTTATTTTTCTTTGAAAATCTAGAAAAAAAAATTTCCTTGGTAAGATAACTTAAGAATCTTTGTAGCACAGGGAACCATCTGGAACTGTGGTGATCCTGGGGACCAGTGCCTTCAACAGTAATCTCTCCCACAGCAAAGGCAAGGGAAGCACATAAAAAGTGATTTCCCAAAAGTCCCTTCCACAAACCTGGCAGTTTCCTAGCAGCTAAGGTAAAAAGAGGAACACTACCTTGGGCTTTATTTATTACTTGAAGGGAGTAAGAAGTCTTTTGTTTTTCTAATGAAGAACAAGCCAATATTTCCTTAACAAAACTGTAAAATGTATTTTTCATACATCAAGCCTTACACAAGTGGTTAATTACACAGGACTCCCTGAATAGTATGATGTGATCTGTAAGTATGGGCACAGAGCGTTGGTGGAAAAGAAGATTTTTGACTAATATTTGAATAAATAAATGAGCTGTGTATATGAGGGGCAGAACACTGTATATATATATATATATATATATATATATATATATATATATATATATATATATATATATATA
>NW_026591450.1:2169734-2219177 GCF_907164565.1 Psammomys obesus | reverse complement strand
ATATATATATATATATATATATATATATATATATATATATATATATACACACACTTACACATACACATATACATTGTATACACATATACCTGTAAGTATGATGACATTTAAGAGTAAGGGGATATTACAAATTGAATTTGAGATACTTGTCCATTCAAATACACCTCGGCATTTCAAAGTAGAGAACTTATGCCTGATTTACTATTTACTATTTACTAACTATTCAAATACACAAAATTAGGCTTTCGATATTACAGAACAGTATAGGCCTTCATTGAAGTGTGTCTAAACCCTTCAGAAAGTCTCCGCTGCAGCTGCATGGTGGGACAGAATTCTGAGATGCCCTGCACACTGGTTTATTTGTGATTTACTTGTGCCAGTTCCTTATAGAAAGAGCTGTTCGCTGCTCGCCTGATGTCCTTTCCTTTCTGCAGACTTCCTCTTGGTTTTCTCCCTTGTCTGCAGAAACGTTCCACTATATTGCCCCACTAGTTTGTTTTTAGTTTTGTTGTCTGTGTTGTGAAATTCAGAAGCCTCCTGTTAAAACCAGCGCCAGAGCCAGGCAGCGGCATGCCTGAGACCCTAACATTAGGGTCAATAGATGGGAGGATCCTGCCAGGGTAGAGGCCAGATGGCCTGCATGGTGAGCTCCAGGACAGAACAGCCACATGGATACAGTTTGTGTCAAAGCACAGCCATGAATAAACCAACCCAGTGTCCAGGGTCTGCTTCTCTGCTCTCTTCTAGAAGCTCTGCACTTCAATGTCTTATCGTTCAAGCTGGCAATGTGTTTCCAGTTAATCTATGCATACAATGGAAGGGTCTAATTTAATTTTCTCCATGGAGAATATTTGGAATGGTTTCTGATGGAATCTTCTCTCTATCATGCATGTATATATGTATGTATAGAGAATATATCATACACACACACACACACACACACACACACACAGATGATAATGCAATTAACAAAGAGACACTAACTTTATCCCTTCCAATCTGGATGTCTTTAATTTCTTGTCTTCCACTGATTGCTCTGGCTCTGTCTTTGAGCAACATGCTGAATAAAAGTGTTGAATGCAGGCAGTTTTTTTTGTTTGTTTGTTTGTTTCTAATCTTAGTATGATTTTGGCTGTGGGCTTGTCACAATGACTTTTTTTTTATGTTGAGGACCTCTTCTTCTGTGTCTAGTTCACGGAGAGTATTTCTGTCCACAAAGTATGTTGAATTTTGTCAAAGGCATTTTCTGTATCTACGGACATTACCACCTGGTGCCTGTCCCTTATTCAGTTCATAAAGTATATCAAATTCATTGATCTGCCCATGTTGGTACCATTCTTGAAATTCACAGACCAGTCTTACTTAAATGTGCTATTGAATCCAGCATTTTTGACATTTTGTAGAGAAGCTTTGCATTTTTGTTTTTCAGGAATTCCTGACCCTCACATTTCTATCCTTTTAGTAACTGTGTCTGGTTTCAGCATCAGGATGAGTCTGGCCTTGTAGGGTGAGTGTGAAAGTACGGTCTCCCTTTCAATTGTGTGTGTATGTATGTATGCAATCATGCATGTATGCATTTATGTATGTATTTACATATGCATGTATGCATGCATGTGTGTATATGTTTGTAAATATATAGTGTATGCAAAAACACACAGACACACAGACAAAGAAAGGGACATAAATCGAGCTATTAAGTAGGTCAAGGTTTGAGTGGATTATTCCAAGCTATGAAAGTCAGAGACCTTCACATCCCTCCTGGGTTTCACAATGTTTCTCAAGTATGAGCAGTCTCCTGTGCTTAGGATACTCCTATGTTTTAATATGTTGCCGTCTGCCTGTAGCCTGCCTCTCACCTCTTCCTAATGACGTCACCTTATCCTCCAAGGTGCCCATGGTCCAGCTGGATGGTTGGGCACGCTGAGGTAGGCTTCTCACTGATTGTGACTAGACAGGCTTTTGCAGTACTTGCTGAATTTAGAACCTAACACTGGGATAAGCTGTGGAGTAGCAGCTTAGTCTAGTTTATTGGATTTTTTTTTCTGGCTGTCGGTATTATAATATCGTTTGGTGGGAGGTTACATAAAAGATTCCTCTCCTTGTCTAATGACTTCCATCACAAAACAAGTGCATGGCAATAAAAAGGAGAATGATGACTTCAAAGCAAATCATGGAGGACGTTTCTGTCAATCTAAGAAACATAAACTGCATATTAAAGGACGAAAACTTACATAACCAGATTTCTCTTATTCAGCTTTACCATTTGTTAGGACAATAAAAGCTTTTAATGCTCAGAAAAGCAGCAGAGGAGAGCAGCAATAAGGAGAGACGTAGTACGTAAAGGGACTAATGTCTTGCTGGAAAGGGTCTACGGTGCAGCGCAGACCAAGTGATATTCCCACCACCACTGCCTTAATGACCTTCCTCTCTTTGGTGCTCACAGAAGCGAGATTGAGTATAGAGAACCTGTGACGAGGTCTGAGTGCAGGCAACATAACATAGCAAGACTCTTCAGAATGCCAGGAGATGTGTGAGTGACAGCAGAAGCCTGGGAAGCTGGGGGTCAAGTCTAGTGAAACATCTCAGAAGTGGTGGAGTGGCTATGGCTGTTCCGAGTGGCTCTGAGGTTCGCGGACATGTCAATCCTGGCAATGTCTCACAGGGTCTATCTCTTGGTAGCTGTTGCTGCTGCATGGTCACGTGCACAAAGCCACCACCCTAAAGACCTGTGTGCTAAGCCTCTCTTCTAATTACAGATGCCCTATGTGGAGCTTTCAAGCCTGCTAACAAAAAGAAATTCTAAATTTTACTTTCTTATGTCTAAGGAGTATCAAAGCATTCTTGGAAAAAAGTAAGTCAAAAGCACAGTTACTAAATATGCACCACAATTTTCAATTTCTTTGTCTCCCCTCCCTGTTCTCTGTATTCTAGGTTTGTATGATTTCAACTTCATCCTTCTTGTTTACTTAAAATGCTGAATAACAAAACACATCAGCAATATACAGCTCTTTTCCATGTAGAGAGCATGTTTCTTTTCATTAAAAACATGTGCTTCTATGTTTATCTCTATGAGTCATTTAAGGATACATCTATTTGTAAAACAAGCTGTCAAGTGCTAGCTACTTTTCCTAATACCAAGAAAGACAAAAGAACAAAAGGTTTTGTGGAAGATTAACCACCACTCAGCTTGCCTTGAAAACAACCCTAGGGTTGCTCTTCCTCTTCTTCCCAACTCTGAAAGAACACACTCCAGTTACTTAGGGGAGGCAGTTTCTCGCCTCAGCACTAAACACCACAGTGGCCATACAATAGGCTCTGTGTATCAACTGACCACGGAAGTGCCGGCCTACACAATGGTATGGGTATGTGCTCATGAGAGAGACAAGAATCGTTATCTTCCCAACCCACGGTTTCCTGTCACAGAAGCTGTGTCTCATGGGCATTTTCAAGTTCTAGCCCAGCAATCAATACAGTAGAGATTTACAGTTTATGTATCCAGGCGTGGCCTGCTCCCCTGGGTTGCATCACCAGCAGTCAATCAATGCCTCTATCCTGGAGGCCTCCATTATTAGGCTCTATGAGGATTTGGAGAAAGGAATACAATCCCTGATTAAGCCTCTTTCCTTTTCCTTTATGCCATTTATAGGGTTTTTTTAAATATATTTTTATATTAATTGCAGTTTATTCACTTTGTATCCCAGCTGTAGCCCACTCCCTTATTCCCTCCCAATCCCAACCTCCCTCCATCATCTCCTTCCAAGCCTCTCCAAGTCCACTGATAATGGAGGGCCTCCTCCCCTTCCATCTGACCCTAGCCTATCAGGTCTCATCAGGACTGTCTGCATTGTCCTCCTCTGTGTCCTGGCATGGCTGCTCCCACCTTCAGGGGAAGGTGGTCAAAAGCCAGCCACTGAGTTCATGTCAGAGACAGTCCCTGTTCCCATTATTAGGGAACCCACTTAGATACTGGGGTGCCATGGGCTACATATGAGCAAGGGTTCTAGGTAATATCTATGAATGGACCTTTGTTGGAGTATCAGTCTCAGAAAAGACCCCTGTGCCCAGATATTTTGGTGGTATTGCTCTCCTTGTGGAGCTCCTGTCCTCTCCATGTCTTACTATCTCTTCCTTCTTTGATAAAATTCCCTGCACTCTGCCCAAAGTTTGGTTATGAGTCTCAGCATCTGCTTCGATACCCTGCTGGGCAGAGTCTTTCAGAAGCCCTCTGTGGTGGGCTCCCGTTCTGTTTCTTGTTTTCTCCTTCTTCCAGTGTTCATCCTGTTTGTCTTTCTGAGTAAGGGTAAAAGTCTCCCTGAGAATCCTCTCCAACTCAAGACCTCATGTGTGTGTGTGCCACATGCTTGACCTCTGTAAATCCATGGCTGAACCTGAGGCATAACTGGGACAAATGTGCTAGATCTGACTGTCCTTCCACCCACGTCAGGACTCTCAGAAGTTAGTGTCTATTCTGCTTTCAACACTCACAGAGCTGGTCTACACATGTCATAACCAAGGCTAGCCCTCCAGTGCCTCTTAACTTTTAACAGAGACTGAGAGCAAGTAAAGTCATCTAGCTGTGGGGAGGGAGTCCTCTGCCAAATTATTCTGAGGCATCCCTGGAAGTCCAGGACCACGTTTAGAACAAAGTGAATTCTGTTCTCACACTTCCAGGAGGCAGACACTGAATAATCTCTTTACCAACAAACATTTAAAACAGATAATATCATTAAGACTGTAAGCACATTTTGCAATGTATTATTTTTTTCCTGATAAGTCTATCATGTCAATCTGTAATTAGGGACTTCTGAAATAGCTAACTTTTAAAGTACAATATGCTTGTAATTGTCTATTAAGTCAATGAGTACTCAGGGACTCCTAAAGCTGCTGATTACTTTCTTGCTGTGTTTTGGAAGAACAAGGACTTCCAGAAAGAGTCCTACAGTTCTCTTTAAAATAGACCAGATTTGAAAATGAGCTGATACCTGGCTAGGTTAGCAACTTACATTTCTACAGGAATGGCCTCAGCCATCAGTGTATTTTGTTGTCCCATATGTGGACTGTAATCAGGCCGACTTCTATTTCAAAATCCAGGCAAATTTTCTATTCTTCAGAGTCCCAAGCGCTTGTTAGAGAGAGCTTTATTAATTGTTCATTTCTTAATCAACTGTCAGTATTTTATCTCACTTAACAGGATACATCACGGGCCAGACCATATGGTATATTTTCAAGTCATTCTGTCATTTTATTTTTGTCTGCAGTGTAATGAACCAAAATTGAACCTTTTATCAAGCTATGTTCTATGATGTTCATTTATGCTTAATAGTTACACTGATTAGTTCTGTTCCCCATGTTCCTAACATAAACGGCAGAGGCTATATGTATTATCATTATAGTTCATGCTAGTATTATACTAGCACACACTTTTATTTCATAATGATACTTTATTTCACTGGCGTTGTAATCAAGCTTTGTAATTACTTCTAAATATAAATCAAACAGAAGCTAAAGAACAATGACAAGATTATTTAGGCAGGGAATCAGGAAATCTTGATTTTCTGCCTGCCAGTTTCCCATTTGTGAAAATGTCATCCCTCAGTCATGGGAGCTGTCTGCCCCTTGCTTGTCCTAGGAGGCTTGATTAGACTAAAACCTGTAGCCACAGCCAAAGAAGTCACTCGACCACAGGCAAACATGGACGCACATACTGGCAATCCTAGCTCTCGAGAGCCTGAGACAGGGGGAATCACAGTTTGAGGCCATCTTGATCTTCATGTATAGCCTAATTCAAAGAATATAAAGGGGGGAGGATGGGAGGGAGAAGAAGGAAAGAAAAAGAATGGAGGTTACAGTGAGAACCCAAGGTGGCCTCTAAGATCAAAGTCTTTTGGTCACAAGCGATTATTCAATTCTTAGATGAAGTGTAGGTATTCATCTGGGGATGCTAAGATCAAGGGCAAACACTGGCACAACACCCACTGTTTCCCACTCCGGAAGTGTTAGTGTGAGCAGGAAGGCTTCTCTAAGAAGACCGATCAGAATGAATTCTTAGAAATGAGAGTCATCCATTAGAGGAGCAAACAAACCATGTCAGATATAGGAGACAGTACAGCCAAATGATCTCGGGGTAATCTCTGCTCAAGAAACTGCAACAACAGGCAAGACACGGAAGGAAAGAAAAGGGGGTCAGAGGCATGAACTTCCATACTGATCTCTTCTCTCTCACCTCATCTACATTCTCACTTACCTCTCTTTTGCTGGCACTAAAGCAGGCACCCAGTTACAACCGCAGAGTCCCTAAATGAGCCTGGTGACATTGTTTCTGTTGATAATCCGTTTCATATGGTATCAGGGTAGCTCTATATCTCTAGGAAACGGTCCCCCCCACCGGCTCCACCCATATGCAGCAGGCTATTGGACAAGCCAATGAGCCTGTGACCATCCTGCTGCTTTGACACAACCAAGATGGCTATGGAGGGGTCCCAGACATTCCATTATTCCTCAGAGAGAGGACAGACAGTTCCTGAGACCTAATAGGTGAGAAGTCTGGGACCAAGAGCAAAGTCCTCACAGAGAGATGCTTAGGGACTGGAGCAAACAGCTAGGGATCATTCTGTGTGGACAGACTGTCTTGAGGCATGACTCCAGAGTATTGTCCAAAGGTCTCTGGAAGACTCTCCTTCATGGGAAGGAAGAGGTTAGACATTTCCATGGAACAAGCCCCTAGCCTTTGAGCTGCTGGCTACCATTCATCCCTGCTGATGTTGCCTGAAGATGCAAACCTACCTACCCTTCAATCAGCTGAGATCTGACTTGTAACCCTTAAAACAGCTAAATAACCTATCCCCTGCTGGGTGTGGTAGTGGGGAAGGAAGGGAGGAAAGGAAGGAGGGAGAGACAGAAAGAGAGAAACCGTAGAGAGAGAGATGTGCCTGTTCACAAAGGACCACATGTAGGGTTCAGGGCAGGGCAGGGCATACAGTTTAACACAGTCTGTCATACATTTCTGTGTAAACTAGTTCCCGTACTTCTAGAGTGAATGACTATAGCATCACTGGCAATTTTATGTTCTACATCTGTGTCTTTGGTAACTCTCAAGGCCAAAGTACCTTTTCTAGGTTGGCTGAGATTTTTCTGGGAAGATGGATCAAATAATCTCTCGTGTCTGTGTAATGTTATACTCACACCAAGAGAGAAACTTTGATTGTTTTTTTGTTTGTTTCTTTGTTTTGTTGTTGTTTTGTTTGTTTTAGTTTTATGTTATTGTTGTTGTTTTGCTTTCAATATGGGAACGTAAGAAACAAGAGGCAAGCCTTAGCTGATGTGATGGCCCTCACACAGAATGCTTCAGAACATTCTCTGGGGCTTTTGGGGAAGGAATAGTACTGTCATGACAGTAGGTGCTCAAGCACATCATTTCACATCCCACTAGATCCTGACACGGGGTGCGGGCTGTTTATCATTCCAGAACAAATACTTTATGCACACTCCGATGAGAGCATCTGATAGCTGCCAGGTGGTAGCCCACATCTGCATGTAATCAAAGCAACCAAGCTTTCCATCTCAACTTTTATAGGCAAGCTGTCTCAGCGCCTTTTTATTGTCTGTTTTTAGTCGGACCTGAAAACATTGCAAACAAGTTTCATACGACATCTTTTATTTCGTTTAACTCTGCTTCACCAGGACTTTTTTTTTTTTTTTTTTTGCTTCTTGGTTCTTTCCTAAGATTTATTTCTCTCTTTCAAACTGTATGTATGTTTGTGTGTGGGCATGTTCAAATGAGTACAAGAGCCTGCAGGTCTGCCATGATGGGTAGTCATTAGCCTTGTACCATGACACTGGATTGTAAAGAACATCATTCTCAGTGCTCAAATGTTAGGTACGATTAGTGCTAGGAACAAGGAACAGACTCAACACGGAAGGCGAGGAGCCATAAGCATAGGCCAAGAAGGGAGGTGCCAGGAGGCCCAAGGAAGGCTCATTGCCTAAAGCAGAGATGAAGGAGAGATGAAGAATGTGCCTGTGGTAGAGTGGTCGTCTGCCACATGCACGGCACCAAGGGCACAAGAGGGAGAAGGGGACAGAGAAGGAAGAAAGGAGGTGGAGCCCCAGATAAAGGCTGGTCCTGGCCCTTTTATCTGAGAACAAGAATTGTTTGAACAAATAGGTGGCCATACTCTTCTTTGACCCTTGATATTCATAATGTATTCTGATTCTTATTAGAAAGTAGTAAAATCAGTTCTCAGCTGAATTCAGTTTATAGAATTTGCTTATCATCTGCCTGAATCAATTATTAATTCTAAAGGCTTAGACTTGTCCTAAGTGTTAATCAATATCCACTCAATGATCAGCAAGTACTTTTGTCACAGTACAATTTTAACAAACAGTATAGGAGGGAAACATATCTTACTATAAACAAGGCAGAGGGAATCTGGTGAACACCTACCCACTTATAGGTGTGCCCACTCACACACACTTACATACCCACCCACACACACACAGACTCAAACACACCCAATAAATAGAAGGTAACCCTGGGTGTCCCTGGATCCCCTGTGAACCATGCTTTTGGGAGATGGAAAGCAAGTGTTATGCAACCCCATGCTGCACATGGGAAGCAGAAAAGCTTTAGCCTGTAGGAAGGAAACTGAATTAACACTACATAGTAGTCAATGAGGTGAAAAGGTGGGAAAAGCCAGATTCTGGAAGAAGACATAGAAATGGGTTCCAAACAGCACATTCAGGACATGGGCAAGGACCGTGTCCTGGGAAGGGGCACGGCTGGCATTCATGACATTCACAATGGCTCTTGTGAAGATGGAATGAGCATTTATCACTCAGCTTTCCAAATGACTGTCTAGTGTTAGGTCACTCTTGCAAGATAACCCAAGTGTGAGTGTCGGTGATCCGACTCCTGGCCGAGGGAGGCAACATCTGTGCCAGGACCCACATCTGTGACATGACTACCCACTGGTATCAAAGACATCTGGGAGCCTTGCAAGGGGCACCGAGAAAGTCAAAGTATAACCAAATTGTATTCCGTCTTGGCTCATTCTGCAATGAGATTGAATGACACTAGCAAAATGGAAACAAAAGGGGCTATCATTTATTTAGAAAGTTCTAAAATTTTAATAAATTCTCATAAAATGTGTATGAGAATTGAGGAGCTTGGATTTTGTTTATGCTTGGTCAGTTTCCTTCTTGAGAGACTGTCTTTTGTCCAGGTGCATATGTCTGAACTCAGCTTGGCAACTTCCTACAGGCCCCTCCTGGTCCAACCCAGCAGCATACTTCTCAGTCTTTAAACAACATTTTTTTTAATTTAACTTTTATTAATTACACTTCATTCATTTTGTATCCCCCCCATAAGCCCCTTCCTCCTCCCCTCCCGGTCCCACCCTCCCCCCTCCTTTCTGCATGTATGCCCCTCCCCAAGTCCACTGATTGGGGAGGTCCTCCTCTCCTTCTTTCTGATCTTAGTCTATCAGTTCTCATCAGAAGTGGCTGCGTTGTCAGGGTTCTAGGTTATCTCCATGAATAGTCCTTGGTTGGAGTATGTCTCTGGGAAGTTTCCTGTGTTCAAATTTTCTTGTTCTGTTGCTCTCCTTGTGGAGTTCCTGTCCTCTCCAGCTCTTACTATTTCCCACTTCTTACATAAAATTCCATTCACTCTGCTCGTCAGTTGGCCATCAGGCTCAGCATCTGCTTTCACAGTCTGCATGGCAGAGGCTTTCAGAGGCCCTCTGTGGCACCATTTTTAAACATCAGCAGCTCTGACTGAGTGTTCGCTATAGGCGGCTATAGGGCCTTCTTTATTCTCATTCCATTCATTTGGAAAGTGTATCCACTTTACACATAACATCTTAGCTCACTGAACATAAAACATTTATATATATTTATATACATATATATATGCTGAAAATACACATATATATGTATATATACATATATGTGTATATAGCATATACGGAAGCACTCGTTTTCCTCTTTGTTTCTTAGGCATTTATTGTAATACTAGTACAGATGGCTGGAAGGGAGAATATACTCATAAAGAAGAGAGCAGTACTACAAACAGTTCAGAACAATCCAATATTGCTGGCAAGCTATTTGATATGGTGTCTTTAGAAACTTCACAAACTTAAAGTAATAATGTAGATGGCATCGGAGTCAAATTTTAACTCTTTAAATTATGTGATGTCTAAGATTTTCCCTAAGTTTAAACTTTAAAAAGTCTTTGCAATGTTTGGAAAAAAAAGCATGAATACTGCATATAATACAGTACATAAGATAGCTGTTGACTCATACACATAAGACAGTGGAATGTAAAAATGATTTGAGCTAATTGTAGTGTCACAGGTCTTTAATATTTGAAGGAGGATCTCTGTGAGTTCAAGTCCAGCCTGGTCTGCATAGCAAGCCAAAACAACATAGTGAGACCCTGTCTCAAAAAATTATCTTTTTTTTCTATTTAATTTAAATTTTATTTAAAATGAAGACAATTTAATCATCATATAATGTCATATATTTTAACACTTAAAAATAAACATAAAATCTATTTTTATAACAAACTAGGCATGCATTAGCATTTTTCTCTTATAGTCTAGAAATGAACTTTTTTCTTTTTTTTAATTTTTATTTAATTTTATTTTTTCTTATCAGTTACATTTTATTAACTCTGTATCCCAGCCGTGTCCCGCTCCCTCATTCCTTCCTAATCCCACCCTCCCTCCCTCATCTCCACAGTGCCCCTTGCCAAGTCCACTGATTGGGGAGGACCTCCTCCCCATTCATCTGATCCTGTTTTATCAGTTATCTTCAGGACTGGCTGCGAAGCCCTTCTCTGTGGCCTAAGAGGACTGCTCCTCCCTTAGGGGGTAGGGAGGTCAAAGAGCCAGTCATTGAGTTCCTGTTAGAAATAGTTCTTGTTCCTCTCACTATGAGAAACCAATTGTTTACTGAGCTACCACAGGTTACATCTGAGCAGAGGTTCTAGCTATGGCAATTGTGTCTTCATATTATTAATCTAATATGAGAGAACCCAGGATTCAAAGCTATGTTTGTTTCACTTTTGCCTAAATTTTCTTTTTTTAATTAAATTTATTTTTTATATTAATTACAGTTTATTCACTTTGTATCCCAGCTGTAGCCCTCTCCCAGGGTCAGATGGAAGGGGAGGAGGACCTCCTCTATCAGTGGACTTGGAAAGGGGCATGGGAGGAGATGAGAGAGAGAGGGTGGGATTGGGAGGTGGCTTAGGATTCCAAAAATTATCTTAAAGTAGAAATGTCACTAAAATATCTCAAAATTAATGCTAGTCGGGTGACTTTATCTGTTCACAGAGGATATATACTGTGTGTGGATTTTGTTTTGTGAAATGCAATGATTTTTATCTGATTGCCAAGAATATCAGATACCTAGAGGCCTGAAGGTATGGTTTGAATTATATAAATACATTCATACATAAGACATGACTATCTAGGGTTGCTTTTATAAACCATGTTTGGGAATATAAACTGCCGATCAAGAGCAGATACTGACTCTGTCCTACAGGGGCAGCAGACACTAGTAGAAGGCAGCATCTTTGCAAAGCAAGCTGGACACAGAGAACAAGCACAGAGAGGCGATATGTCATCTTCAGATGCCTAGGTTACACTCAGTGAGTCCATCTGGCAGAGGTCAGCATGTTAGGAGGAAGATGTGCCAGGCTACGGTGTGGCATTGAGAGGAGGGCTGGTTTAATACAAAGGAGCTCGAAGCCCAGATGAGACGGGACACCAAGACTGAAGGCACGAGGGTCCACGCCACCTAGTTCAGGAAAGAAATGGGACGAGCCAGCCATAAACTCATAGACACATGACATGTCTGAGCCTCACACTGGTGCTGTTGCAGGAAACAAACCAACTATTTGTTCCTGCTTTCCAGTTGAAAAGACTTCCATGTTAAAGAACAGGATTAGATCGTAGTAGAGATGGAGAAAGACAGCAGAGAGCTGTGGATGTCTGCAGATGTGTTTTTTTTTTTCACAGCAGGGGCAAGGACAGCACCATTAAACCACTTTGTAAGCAAGTCTTAACCTTTAGATATCAAAAATCAATAAGACATAAATACTTCTGCCGTGTCAGTCTGATGCTAGAGATAGCAAATATACAATAAACTATATCAGCAATGATTAATATGAAAATCCATAAAAAATAACAGGAAATCTTCAGCAAGGAAAGACGGCCCAATTGCAGTTGACCCTCCCCCCAAATTCTAGAGCTTCAAATCAGCTGAGTATGAAAAATAAGAAATACAGGAAACACGTGATGTTGTCAGCAACCCCCAGAAGTATGGTTTTCTTCAGAAAACAGACAAATTAAAATTACTTAGGAAAACTCTAGTCATGTTAATTTTGGCTTGTTCTCAAATTTCAAAGCCTTGGTAATTTCCATTCTTATATTAAAATTGAAAATCATCATGTGAAACTGAGGCAGAACTCCACAGTCATGCGGCAGAGTAAAAGACAGACAGTGAGCATCAGAGACAGACTAGGGAAGGAGGTGGACAACTGGAGAGAAGGAACGTTACAGCTAACCTCCCGTATAAGCCAGGGAGCTTTTGAAGTGGTATGTGTATATGAATCTCCTTTCACAGTATACATTTACAAAATCTAAAATATTCTACTATTTGCCTTGTGGATGAGGAAACCAAGGCACAAGAGGACACATAGGTAAGTCAGCAGCCTATTTAATATACCTGAACACTGTGACTCAGTTTACACCTCTGTAATAGCCAGAGGGTTTCACCTAGAACTTCTGCTTGCAGAGAACAGAGCAAATTCTGAGAATCATGCAGAACTGAGGCAGAACTCCACAGTTCAGTTGAAGACTGTTAAAGACAGACAGTGAGCGTCCGAGACAGACTGGGGGAGCCAGCAGAGTGAACAGCGGGCGATGGCTGGATCAACTTGTGGGCTACAGAAACAGCAAAGAAGTCAACTTCCAAATGATGGTGGTAAGAAGAGGGAGCAAGAGACAGAGGCAGCATCAGTGGAAAAGCAAGGTGCTGCCATGGGTGGAGCTACAGTTTGATGCAGACTCAGGGTGCATATTACCCTTGTGGATGCAGGAGCTGCAGGGGAGCTTGACAAAGGAGAGTGAGCAGGGCGAGGTGGAGGAGAGACAGCTTCCCGACCCCGGTGATGCTGGCCCACCCCTCTCCAGGCTGGTGCCCTTCTTAAGAAGATCACTGGCGGAGGAGTAGGTGCTGGGGTGTGGAGTAGAGAAAGAATGAGAAGGAGGATGGGGGCAGGAGTACGAGTACTTGTGTTCAAATCCCTAACCCCGATGTCTAAAAAGACAGGCATGGTTGCACCGAGCAGGGGAGTTGGGGGAGGATATCTCATTGGCTAGCCAGTCTAGCTCAAAGGTTCCAGTTCAGGTCAGTGAGACCTTATTTCAAGGCAGCGAGGCAGAGAGCCATTGAGAAGACACCCAGTCTCCTCCTCTAGTCTCTACACGCATAAGCACATCCACCTAACACTCACATACATACAACACACACACACTCACACCACACACGTCACATAATACAAACACACACACACACACACACACACACATTCATGCCACGCTATACATGCCACACACACACATCACAGAGCATTTGCTTGCACAAAATTGGTAAGTCCCCCGGGCAAGGATTTTAATGATTTTTGTTGAATTTGAGAAACCCAGCACACTGTAAAACAGTCAAAACTGTTTTTGTCAGTCAGACTGACAAAACGCAGCACACTGTCAAGCATGTGGTGAGGCTCAGGCACCATCGACATTCCACCGGTTCAACGACAGACACCCCCATTATTAACAGCCTAACAGCCGGGCTTCACCTTAAGAAGCTGAAGGATGGAAGGGGAACCAGCAAGGAGAGGAAACAAATGAAAGAATGGAGCGTGTTGGAACTGGTGATTAGCCACGCCAGCCTAATCGGGTCAGAGGACTCCCTCAGACAGAATAAGGTATTCTAGTCAGAGGCTCATTAGAATTTAGAATGCTTAATTTCCCCCTTAGCTGTAAGTGGCTAGGAAAGCAGAAATAACACAGAGCCCAATAAAACAGAACGCTCCTTCACTCTCATTTTTAAAATTGCTAGAGTTTAAAATATTTAATATATTTTTATAAAAAAAATAAAATTTGTTGTGTAAGATAAGATTAACACAAGGTGCTTAAAAATCGATCAGACTTTTATGACAAAAATTAGATAGATTTAGAAACTCTGGCTCAGTTCTTCAAGCCAAATGTAGAAAAGAAGAATTGCTTCGGGAAACATGAGAATTATTTCTTAGTGACTCTTACCGCTCATCTGTTTAAAGCCTGTCCTCTGAGGCCTACTTGGGAGTAACTCTGAATAATTGTGGATTTCAGAGCAGCTACAGTGGTGATTAATCAATTCACCTATCTATTACCTAGCTTTCAAATGACTGTAATGACATAAATAAGCAACATTGGGCGTGGAATTCAGGGTTAGTGATTCTAAGCAGCAACAAAGAGCGAACTGCTTACCATACGGGACTTCCAGGGGGTGCCCTGTCCTGTGACACCACCTGATGGGGTGAATGTCAGGGCTCTCGGCATCTGTCCAGTAGTCGTACTTATGGTCCCAGCCATCAAAGTGGATCTGTTGAAAAGCATTTCGAGGAATTACTATTTTGCGATTACAATATCACTATTCCTTCGCTGAAATATTTGAAAACCCACTTCTGACGCTGAAATTGAAGTGGCACCGAGCACACCTAGCCACCGAAGCGATATTTTAAATGCGCTATCAGACAACTTCCTACCAAAGGCAAGAAAGGCTCCTGCAACAAAATCTTCAGGTAAATTAAATAGGCAGGAAAGTAAAAATTTTGTCAGAAATTGACTGAAAATGGGAGAAGTAATGCCAATGTGTGTCCTCAGTTAAGACAACGCTGGAATGATGAAAAAGGGACACTTCTTATCTTCAATGACTGTCCTGTAGCCATGACAAACACCATGTCACAGTCTCAGAAATGTCCTTCACTGGCTGACACCTTTACAAGCCTGATTCTGATGATAAGTGCATAAATCAAAACACAGAGAAGCAATCGATCCCTCAGTCCTCACAAACGAGCAGAGACTCCCAGTGTACACTTGGGGCAATCAGAGAAGGCAAATTGCCGGGGCCCGGGAAGGCACTCAGTGGTAGAGCACTTACTTAGCAAGAATAAGGCCTGAGTTTAGTTTGCAGGGCACACACACACACACAAACACACGTGTGTGCATGCACAGGTATTCCTGGATAGAAAGACTGTTGAAGGACAGGGTGCGGGAGCTCTTGTTGACAGGAAGAGACCAGAAACCCACTCGGCGTGCAAGCTTACTTATTATCATCTTGTAGTTTATTTATTAAACAGAGTCATCTGTTTGCACATTCATACACACATATGCACACAAACACACACATGTGCACACACATATGTATAAGAAATTAAAATTTCAACAACTTATGAAATAAAAATTAAATATTTCTTGGATATAAAAAACAATGTTATAAAGCATGTCTTCAGGATGATAAAGTGAATTTTGTATGAAGTAAAGCAACAAATAACTCCACTATTCTCTTATGTCTTTTCTTCCTTTTATTGGCAGCTAAATAGAGAATACACAATTTTTAATGCAAAACTGTCATTTATGCCAGGCGTTATGGTACACGCTTATTATCCATCTACCTTAGACACTAGGGTAGGAGGGGTGCAAGTTCAAGGCCAGCCTGGACAATTTAATGAGACTCTGCCTCACAATAAAACGTAAAAGGAGAGCCAGTGGTTATGACCCAGTGGTCCTATTATATAATGGCTTGGTGAATATTTGGCATGTGTGAGGCCCTAGGTCCTCAGTCCTGAAAAAAGAAACATTAACATGCTAGAGGTCTAGAATCACAAAGAAATCCACAGAAACATGAACTAGATCCTATACATGTGTGTGTATGTGTGTGTATGTGTGTGTGTGTGTGTGTGTGTGTATGTGTGTGTGCGTGTGTGTGTGTATGTATGTATGTACGTATGTATATAGAAGTCTCAATACTTTTTCTCAAGTGTCTTTTCTAAGCACATGCTTTTCAAAGTGTGGTCCTCAGGCCTATGACTCAGCACCAGCTGGGCATGTGTTAGACATGCAGATTCCTGGATCCCCCTCAACTCTCTGAACCAAAAACTCTGCTGCGAGGGACCTTGCTGTGTGGACAGTATTCTAGATGCTGCACGTTGATGCTGCGGCTTGAGAACCAATGACTGAGGAACAATTTTCAAGATATAATTCTGTGTGTGCTTAAGTGTGCACGTGTTCATCTGTGTGTATTCAAGATTTTGCTGATGGGCAAACGTGTTTATATGCATGTTCGCATAGGCATCCAAAGTCAATGTCCAGTGTTTTCTTCAGTTGCTCTCCATTTGCTTCATGAGACAGTCGCTCTTAATGATTCTGGAACTCACTCATTCTGCTAGACCAGCTAGCTAACAAGAGTCAGAGATCCTCCTAACTCCCCTCCCCAGTGCCGGGCTTTCAGGCACACACTTCTGGTCTTGGCTTTTATGGGGGTGTTGAGGATCAAACTCAGGTCCTCGTGATTCTATGGCAAGCAGTTTATCACCATGTCATCTCCCTACCAGACCTGAGCTTCCAGCCATTGCAGAATGCCCTTTCATGCAAAAACTACACATTTGGACAATGTGTACACCATTACAGGGGTGGCTGTGTTGTGTTGACTATTTAGTTATTTTGGGTTTCTGAGACAGGGTCTTGGTATACATAGGATGGCATTGAAATCTACATAGCCTAGTTGGGCTTGAACACCAAATCTCAGCCTTCCAAGTGCTGGGATTACAGGCATGCACTAGCACTACCACACATAGCCACACACACACACACACACACACACACACACACACACACACACTGGAATATCTAAGTAAAACAAGGCATTCTAAGTGAGCCTTTAATGTCTGCCTTATGGAATTTCCCTGCTTTCAATCCAAGTCAGACTATTATTAGGCACAATAGACATACAGTGAGGAGGACACACTGGCACCAGTCCAGAGTTGAACAAGCAGGGGGAAGTTTAAGGACACAATGAAGGAGAAGAAACAGCCACACAAATAAAAGTTTTCAGGGAATACCAACAAGATCTTGGTCAAAGATGAGACTACATACTTGTAGTTTGAGACGTCAAGAGGTCAGGCAAAGTCTGTGGCACACAGAAACATAAGAGACCACATGTTACTTTTGGTGCAGAGGCCAGTGGTGGATAGTCTTTAATCATATTTTCAGAATTTGACTGAGCCACTGAAGCCACAGTACTTGGAGAAAGAACTAAAATAAATGCTACTCTAGACTAACCCACATGAACAGGGTAAAGCCAAGAGCCAACACGTAAAAGACTCACAAAGAGCTAGCTGCCTGATAACACCTCCTTTAAAAAAATAATCCCATTGTTCACCCCAACACTCACAAAATCCAATATGCAATGCAATTATTAGATATGAGAGTAAGCAGCTGAACCTAAGCAATGATCAGCTTATAAAGAAGCATCCAGTAGATACAAACTGAGATGACCCAGACAAGAGCATTAAAGTTCCAGTTAAAATATTTTCAAGAAAAATACAGTCTTAATGACAGATGAAGTCTCAGCCTAGAAAGTAAAAAGAGAAAGCAGAAGAAAGTTCTAGAACTGGAATGCAAAGTCTTTGAGGTGAAAAAGTTACAAAATGAACAGCAGGTGAAAAGGGGCAGGAAAGAGGATAAGTGCCTATGAACAAAGGTTCACGGAAAGTACAATGTAAAGACAGATAGATACATAGTGGATACTGCCCTGAGGAGTTGACAGGTCTCATCAAATCGAAGCTGCGCAAGAGAAGGACTGAGAGAAGGAGCAATAGTCATGACAAAGCAAATGTGGAAGAACGGTAGGTTAAAACCTTTCTACTCAAGCTCAATCAATAAAAAGGAAATAAAAGTTATGAAAAGCATAGAAGGACAGGACAGTTGGCCAACTTTGTACCAGAAACAGTGAGCCAATGAAAGTGTTTGCCAACTCAGAATTTTGAACTCTACAACAATATCTTTCAGAAAATGAAAATGAAAAAAAAAAAACAATTAAAAAACAAAAGTAATCAACTACAGATGTTTTTGTTGTTGTTCAAAAATGTTAAATGAGACATTTTAGGCTGGGAGGGGATGATGGCAAGCAGAAATTTTCTGTTTTTAATTTAATTTAATTTTATTAATTACACTTTATTCATTTTGTATCTCCCCATAAGCCCCTCCCTCCTCCCGTCCCAGCCCCATCCTCCCTCCCCCTTCTTAATGCATGCCCCTCCCCAAGTCCACTGATAAGGGAGGTCCTCCTCTCCTTCTTTGAAATAATGAAGAGCAAAGGTGTGGCAGGATAGGCAAGGTCAACTCCTCATAGCATACAGTTTTATGAGGTCAGGTCAGTACACAGCAGGAGGAAGAAGGAGGAGGAAGAGGAAGAAGAACAAGAAGAACATCAAGAAGGAGAGGAGGGGAGGAGGAAGAGGAGGAGCGTCAACACTAACAGAAAATATATCTCATGAGGTTTCATGCACTGTGACAGACAACCTTGGCTTGTGGCAGGGAATGGCTTCCCTCAGCCCGACAAGGGGGATGTCCATAAGAAACCTACAACCAGTGCCTTATAACAAATCATTTTATGGTTCTCAGAAAAATCAGTATGAAGGTAAACTAAGAAATAAAATTGCATTATTCACACATGATTTTTTTTCCTGTAGAAAAGAAAAGATTGATAAAAGCATAGTAAGAATTTAGCCATAGTTCATATAAAGAACAATATAAAATAATTGTGTTCCTACATTCTGACAACAAACAACCGTAAAAAATAGTTAAAATCTATTTAGACTAGCTTTTTTTTTTTTTTGAAATGAAAAGCATAGGTATGGTGGTATAGAGCTATAGCTCTAAAATTCAGCAACTGAGACAGGAGGATTGAGAGTTACAGATCAGCCTGAACTAAACTGCAAGACCCTGTATGCCATGCCCCCCATCGCCCAAAGGAACTCTTAGCAAAGCATGTAGGAACAAAGCAAAAAGTGAAAGACACCCCCCCCATGCCATAAAAATATTGCTAAGGCAAACTCAATATGACTCACATCCACAGAGAGCATAGCCATGCCCAGAAGACTACAAAACTCAGTAGTTTTGTAGATGTTGTTTCTCTCATAATGCTCTATAAATTTAGTAAAACTCCCTGAAAGTAAAAGGCCAGAACTTGGGAAGCTGAGGCAGCAGAATGGTGACTTTCAGGTCAGCCTGCCAAACAAAATCCCAACATTATTCTGCTCAGGGAAACCCAACCACACCCCACTACACACCATTCAAATGATTTAAACAGGTGACCCCAGTCACCTGTAAGGCTGGTGATCTCCCATGAGCCAGAACACAGAGGTCAAGATGGATATACAAGCCAGGCCAAGCAACCTCAGGACTGTGCCCTGAGGAGTCCGACCTATGAAGCTTATCTACTGTACAAAATTGTGACTGAAAAATAACACAGTTGTCAAAGTGTCTTTGACCACAGATACAATGCTTTCATATTCTCTATTCAACATTTTCTTTAATTCATTAAGGCAACCTCAATTATCATTTCCAAGGTTGTGTTTACTCACTTAGGATAGAACCTTTCTAATCTATTGATGTGATTCTCCCCTCCCTGTGGGGCCTTATCTAAACATGAGATATAAAGGAAAAATCCTGAACCCATGACATCTTTATGAAAGATGTTTTCATCATTTTGGACCTTCATCTCTCTAGAGAGAAAGTCCAATTTTAAAAATTCTAACCAGATGGTCAAGTTATTAGCAGGTGTTGGCAATGATGGCTATTTACAGAATCTCTCTGAAAAGCAAACAGGCATTTTGAAAACCAAATCCTTTCTAGTATTATGGTTCATACATTTACAATTTTCACAAATCTGAGATTCCATAAAGAAAATACATATTCCTCTTATTCTCATTTTGATCCCACTTGAATCCAGAGGTCGGTCACTGGTAAAGCATTGCCTTATATTCCAGTCATCAGACAGTAACAACCCCAGTGATCATATTGTGCTGTGGATATTTAGGGGTTAAATTTGCATGTTCAAAGAATCAGTAAGGATTAAGCTCCTAGTATAATCTGAAGTTACCCACAGTCTGAGAAGATGCTATTGCTCTACTGGTCCTAATGATCTCCTGCTCAGCCTACCCTGGAATTTTGCTCAGCCCAGTGAGTTTACCTTTTTCTTTAGTTACCTTAGCTCCCACTACAGGTTCACACACCGGAAGAGTTCAAACCCACTGTCTGAACAACATACAAGATGGTAACCATGATAGATGGAGGATAAAATATTTAGGAAAAAAATTAAAGTCCCGTCACAATAATTTCATAAGCATAAATAATTACTATATGTGTTTTCTCCTGCCAGATGATTTTATAATATTAATTTTCAGTTTAACATGACTCAAATATATATAGCTAAAAATTCAAAGATATATATCTCTCTATATAGATATATATTCAAAGATATATCTACATATATTCAAAGCCTTTAAATCTATTCAGCTGCTTATATAAATTAGCATTTTTCAAATGCACTCATTACAATATTTGGTCCAGCTTCAATTTAATGCATGGCTTAGATAACTCAAAATTCATCAAGCTGAAGCTGGACCCTTAGATTTCATCACAGCACAAAGAGCTTGTCTTTAGTATGTTATCTTGGGATCTACTACTCACAGCCGCTGGTGCCAATGCAGCTACAGTACACCATGCTTCCTGTGAGACAGGCCTCTGAGCCTTTTACGGGAGCCATTCAGGCATCCAGAACAGTACACAGGCCAGGTGTCTGTCCGATGACATGCACAGGGCACCACTGTGATCTGCGTTTCGCAGTGCGTGGCGTGGTACGGAACACCTTGGTTTTCTATGACATATACTATGTATGTTATATATAGTATAAAGTCCATTGTATGTTGTTTTCACAAATGGGTTACAGAGCTTCTGAGAAGGTAAGTGTTTGGCAAGATTATTTCACACAGCCAGAATATGGTAAATGTTACTGAGAGAAACATGCATGTAAGAAAATGAACTGTGAGGCTGTCTGGATCTGCAAATACAATCTGTATCAGAATTAAAACACATTAAAAGACACACCTACACACACACACAAAGGTACACACAAGAGAACACTTTCATAGTGAAAGTAAGATAATACTGAATAATGCAGAAATGCAGCCGGAACAATGAATGCCTTTCCGTGTTAAATTGAGTTTATGGAATGGACCAAGCAGATAGCTTTACCCAGGCAATGATGAAGGGGAAAGATTGTGAAGGAACCAAAAAAAAATCACATATATGTACTTTAAAATTATTTTATTCACATATGTCACTAATTCTAATTCACATACGAAGCTACTAAATAAGAAACATAAAGTGAATCTATCATTTCCATCTCACTGTGACTTTGAAATCCTTGCTTTTGCTCAGGCAAAATGCACAACCCATTTCCAGCATTTTTGCCCATCAGCCACTCTCACGCTGAGTGGGTAATCTCAATCCCTTTCCCTGGTCACCTTCTCCAAATCTACCCATGACTTTCAAAATCACATCCCTCTATCTCCCTTCTGTTCCATGTCCAACATTCTGATAAGACTTATGGAAAATGTGTGTGAGAGAGAGATGGGGCGGCGAACTGGCGTCTTTCTCTATTGCTTTTTACCTTCTTTTTGAGATGGTTTCTCAGCAGAGAGCTCACTGATGGGCTAGATCACCTGGGCTGTACCTGCTAGTACTGGGATGACACTTGGGTGTCACACATAGCTGGGAACCAGAACTCAGTCCTTTGTTTGCATAACAAGTACTTCACCACTGAATTATCACCCAGCCAAATGAAGGGGAAGCTTTTAGGTCTAAATTGAAAAATTAATGGTTTGCATGACAGCTACTCTGAACTTCTTTTTGTTTTCGATGCTCACTTGATCATATTTCTTAAGGTAGTGGTTGCCAAACTTGGTGAGGAAAGTGGTAGTCATTTCCTTCTCTAACCAAACTCTTAGTATGTCATGGATTAAGATGGAGATGGAAGCCTGCGTGTTTTAACTATGCATCTCACAGTATGTGTTGAGTGTAGTTTTGAGATAAGTTTTTTTCAGAGTCTCTGTAAGGTTCTCCATAACAACAGAGAGGTTAACTGATGCATTGCCATCAAGCCTCTGGTCTGATCTGAAGCAATCAAGAGTAATTTTAAAGCCATGTGCCCTCTCTCTTTTATAGGGCAGGGGGCCTGGGAGGAGTCCAGCTTGTCCACAGGATCCCACGTCAGACAGACAACATCTGCACATAAGTTTCCATTTCTCCAGTGCTGTGTTCACACTTACAACAAATACAATCCGTCCTTCCCATAGGCTCTGCTTTCTCCATAAAATTCCCACCAGAAATAAAAATGCCCAGATTTAGAATAGAATTCCAAGGGTTTTAATTCTTGTTACAAACAACGACTTTAAATACTTTATCTCTAGGAATGGCAGCAGCCATCTTCTGTGCCCTGTGACTCCAAAACTGTGGTAGTATAGTAGAAAAAAAAAAAAAAAGAAAAAGAAAAGAAACCTCTTTCATAAGTAGTGTGAGGACAAGTACCCTCAAAATCAATTTATGATCGTAGCTAACAGAAATATTTTCATTACCGCCGCCATAACGTTTATAAAGTTTGAGGCACTGAGGCAGTGCATTGAGTGCTGACGGCAAACACTGCACATCCACTATTAATTCAGAGACCATTTCCTCTCACAGTCCTTCAACAGGCTACCACCACCAGCCTCCTCCTTTCAGGACAGCAGCGCTTGTGGGAAAACGTGTTTCAGTACACATTACCAGTTGGTCTTGAAATTCTAAATTTCCATGCTAGACAGAAGTGTATGCTTAACAACGCAAGTGAGATGCAAGCAATGTAGGAAAAAGATGCTGTGAGTTTACAGCATGAGAAGCAGGTACTAATGTCTAGAGAGGCAAGCTTCTGGGCATGGTGACACCTATCTGGAATCCCAGTGTAGGGAAGACCGAAGCAGGAGGATTGCGGCAAGTTCAAGGTCAGCGAGGGCTACAAACCAACTAAAGAAAAAAAAAAAAAGCAATAACAAATGGCAATTACTAACCTCAAAGGGATCATTAGCTCAATCAGACAATTCTATGGAGCACAACCAAAACCTGTCTAGTAAAGTCAAGAAACGATAGTGCCAGAAAAGGTAAGCGTGAGACTGCCTCAAGTACACAATCAGTTCCCAGTAAACTAAAGGCTTTGGGGAAATGCCACGCAGTTCTCAACACGAGAAAACTGTGCTGTAATTAGGTACAGTTTTCAAAATTTCCCAGTAATAACTAAGCGCACAGAAGTCAGCACATAATTACAGCACAAATACAACACCCAGCGAATACACAATGAATCACACAACCACGCACCATCCACATGGACCATGAGCACAGATAGATACAAGAGGGGCTGGAAGCTGATGCAACGTGAGAGTGATTTCTCAGATGTCTGACGTAAGAAACACAGCACTTATCTTTCCTATTCTACTAGGTGGTGTAAGGAAAACACACTCAAACACACTCACACAAACATTCTCACACACGCTGATACTCTCATACACACACATTCTCACACACACACTCACACTCGCACACGCACACACACACACACACAGACACACACACACACACACTCACACTGATCTTAAAAAATGAATTTGAGGCTTACATGTTACCAGCAGTCGTACATGAAGAGAGCGAATTGTTCCTTTCCACGTGAGGCCCAGTACAGAGTGGGACACAGCAGTGCTGAGACTGGTATATGTTGTGTATAAGGACTTGGATTTAAGTTTCGTCTTCTTAAGAGCCATGGTCTACAGAAGACTGATCTGCTAACCTCTGTGACAGTGATAACGAGAGACTCTTCTGAACTGTGAACTGGCAGGCCCAGTGTGTCTCCCAATGTGGGATCCATGGTGCAAAGGAAATGCTAAAGAAGCAAGGCATTACTTGGCAGAATTGTTATTTTTAAGAATTCCTGTAAATAAACTATGTTTCTACCTTTGTTAATGATTTAAAATCCTAGACTATAATAGTTATAAAAATAAATCATAACGTAACAGAAATGCATTTACTACCATACATTCAGGCTACAAATTATGCTTTATTATATATTTTCTTGATACATTTTTAATAAATAAAATATTTCATTGTTTTCAATAAGCATGCTATTGGATATAAATATGTTCTACTTAAAAATAAAAGAGGGGTTATTTTATTATTCAAGAGATGTATTAGTTAAGTAATGAGTGTTTGTTTTCTAAAATTCCTAATTCTAATAAATTTTTGTACAAGTACATAAGAAGTTTATGACTAATAACATTCCCAATAAATAATGAAGCTATTTGTTTAAAGCCTTAAAAATATCAATACACACTGTAAAATCTTGCACAATTAATGAATGTGATTTCTCTACAGAGGGGAAAATGTGGGAAGGAAAGCGACGAGACAGCAGCCTCCAAAAACAAGACTTGTTGAATAATTATTTGCATACAAATAAATAAAACCTAAGAGAAAAAAATCTGTTCATGTGCTGTTTCTAGATAAGAAATATAGGATAGGAAATGGGGCTTGAATTTGCTTGCTAAATCTTTTGCTACTGAAATGGGAGCATATAAAACTCCATTATGATTGCATTAAATTGAGGCTCTACCAAACAGTCAAATTAAAATGTGTAGTAGAGAAATGAAGTTTGGTGTCCAGGTCTTACTTAAGATGGAGAAGGCATTGGTCAGAGGTCAGAGTCACAGGAGAGGCAGGTAGGCAAAGCCAACAGGTCAGAAATCAGAGGCACAGGAGGGGCAGTTAGGCAAGGTCCTCGAAAAACTGCTCCTACATAGAGTGAGCCTGTAAAGAGAAGCCCAAAGTGCCAGATGCAGGAGGCTGTGTGCATATCCTCAAGCACACTGGTCCAGAAGGGCAGCCCTTCAGGGTTGGCACTAGCAGCCTTCACTCTCTGGTTGATGGTTGGGCTTTGAATAGTGCAAAGTAACAACAGATGTTAGGAGGGCAGGAGGAGAGAGAGGCTGAAGGTTCCTCCCAGGCTTTTTCCTGCTACACCCAAGGTTGACAGAGGTTGTGCTTTCCACATGACTTTCTCCAAAATAATCAATTCTCCCTGTCTTTCTTCAGCTCCACACGTCACTGGCTGCTCTCTACACTGCCTACCATACCATGTATTATACTCCGTACAGACTGTTTCCTGTAGAGATGAATGGGGAGGAGGTCCCCCCCTATCAGTGGACTTGGAAAGGGGCACGGTGGAGATGAGGGAGGGAGGGTAGAATTGGAAGGGAATGAGGGAGTGGGACACGGCTGGGATACAGAGTTAATAAAATGTAACTGATAAGAAAAAATAAAATTATAAAAAAATATGAGTCTGAAAAGATATGGCAAAAATTCTATCAATAAATGAACAAATGAATAAGATCCGATAACTCTAAGAATAAAAATAACACAAGAGAATCGAGACAGAATGGCAAAAAAGCAGGTATGGGACACTATTTCAGAAAGGGAGCTGTGGTCATCAGCAGGGGATCACAGCAAAGAGACAGGAGAAACTACAATGCACATGGCTGACAACAACAGCCAGAGTCAGGGATCCAACACCCAAGGCCTCCAGAAGCACCAATGAACACATGATACTCATAAGCCCATACACATATATACACATTAGAAAGGACAGTTATGCAATTTCCACAAAAAAAAAAATCTGTGTATAGGGCATGGGAACATATTACCAGCATGTTACCAACATATTACCAACATATTACCAACATATTACCAGACAATGTATGACTGAAGACAAGGCTGAGAAAATGGAGCAGAAATAGCATTATCAAGTACATTTCAGATAAGAGCTATATTAGCTTTCTCTGAAGACAGTAAGACAAACTAAAATGGCGGCACTGGAGAGACAAGAAATGGCTCATTGTCTTCACTGCTCTAGTGTAGGCACAAGTAGAAATTCATTGAGAAAACTGACGGGACCTACCTAGGGTCAAAGTAGGTTTTTATCTCTTAGTTTCTATGGCAGGCAAGAGGCAATGGAATGCCCTGTGGTTGAGGGTCATCAGAGAGCAGCAAGGCAAGCTGGCAGGCAAGGACAGGACTGTTCAAGGTTTGTGGTACAGTTGGTGTATTGATTAGAGAAAAGGCAAGATGAGAGGAGGGGAGAGGGAAAAGAAAGGGACACTGTCAAGGACAAGGAAGAGTGCTGCAAGCATATGCCTCATGACTCATGATGCATGTTAGTTGGCTCTAGACGTGAACCAACTCACTGACACCTAAAGACAGTGTGACAGACAGGGCCTGTGGCCTGTGTGAGGCTGCAGTGAAACAGCCTAGACAAACAAGAGACTGCCAGACATGAAAGTTCAGAACAGAGAACTCAAAGTGGGCCCTGTGTGATGTCCAGGCCTCACAAAGTACGATGAACCACTGGCAAGGGCAGAAAGACATAAATTATATATACTCATTTATAAGTGGATATTAGTCATATAATATAGGATAAACATACTAAAATCTATAGCCCTAAAGAAGCTTAACAACAAGGAAGACCCTAGGGAAGATGCTTAATCCTCATTCAGAAAGGCAAACAGGATAGACATCAAAAGTAGGAGAAGACAAGGAACAGGACAAAAGCCTTCCACAGAGGACTTCTGAAAGACTCTACCCACCAGGGTATCAAAGGAGATACTGAGACTCATAGCCAAACTTTGGGTATAGTGTGGGGATCCTTTTGTAAGAAAAGGGAGATAGAAAAATCTGTAGGGGACAAGAACTCCACAAGGAGAACAAGTGAGCCAAAATACCTGGGCCCAGAGTATCCTGCAGAGATCAATACTCCAAGAACCATGCATGGATAGGACCTACTCCCCCTGCTCAAAGGAAGCCCATAGGCTCCTCAGTTTCCAAGTGGGTTCCCTAGTAAGTGGTACAGGGGCTGTCTCTGACATGAACTCAGTGGTTGGCTTTTTGATCACCTCTCCCTGGCAGGGGGTACAGCCTTGTCAGGCCACAGAGGAAAATGATGCAGCCAGCCTTGATGAAACCTGATAAGCTAGGGTCAGATAGCAGGGGAGAAGGTCCTCTCCTATCAGAACACTAGGAAAAGGGAATAAGAGGAGAAGAGAAAGGGTGGGTGGGACTGGGAAGAGACAAGGGAGGGGGCTGCAGCAGAGATACAAAGTGAATAAACTGTAATAAATAAATACATATATAAAATTAAATTAAAAAATATTTTCTCTAGTCTCTCTTATCAAAAGGAATTGTAGTTCCATCTGACATCACTCAAAACTGAAATTGTTTATCTAAAATATCCAGACATGATAGATAGAGATGTTGGCCCGTTTTCAAGAATACATTGCAAGCTTAATGGGCTGGATGTACACGCTGATTATAGACACGTCCAGTGAGCCACACTGGCTCATAACAGGAAGGATGTGCCATATCTGAAGAGGACAGAGAGTGAGCTCAAAGTATATTATTAATTCATAATCCTACTCAGTGTCTGTGTTAACACCAAGCAAGCCCTCTGAAGCAGGTGATTTTTCCATTGACTGCGGGAAGCTTTCTGACTTCATCTTTAGCCAAGGATTCACAGCAACCAGAACAATAAATCCTAAAATACACCAGATTTCTGTGGAAAATAAGTGATGCTCAAGCCAGAAAAATAACTTTCAAGCAGCAAGAAAGGAGAAGGGATGTTTGTAATTAACACTTCTATGTGATCTCCTATATTTTCTGCATAATTAAATGTCAGAAATCTAACTTATTTTTGACGAAATTATATCTATCAAATAAGGCAATTCATATAAAACAAACAAATAAGAAATTAGGCCCAGACAATCATTCCCAACCTGGGCCTCAGATGACATTTGTAAATATTATATAAATTAAAGCATTAGAAAAAGAGCTAATCATATAGAGATAATTTTTTTTATCTACTCTAGACCAGAGAAAAAATTTACTAAAATTTTTTCCTAAATGTTTCCTAAAATTTATGTATACATCCCTAGAGATTCAACGGCTAGTAATTATGCTTCTATATTTTTCTCTCAGTTCTCTACCTTGGAATCTCAGGACACAAATCTCTAATTAGAAATTATTGTGCTTCACAAAGGTTATACACGAATGCTACTAAATTCCACTGAAAACAGAAGGTGGCATCGGCAATTAGCTGGTGATGTTTCTAATTATATATATAGCTATTATATATGTAAGTGCCTCCTTATGCCATTAATATTAATATGTAACCCAAAGAGCATCCATTCATTACTTAAAAAGCGTTCAATCAGGGAGATGTAAATTAAGCCCACTTATCCCCAGTAAAGAAAGGCTCTTATCAGAAAGACAAACGGGGAGATATATTGTTGAAAATGTGAAAAGGATGTACACAGTATTGCTTGGGAAAAAAAAAAAACCTAGAACAACAATTTGGGGAAAATAGTATGGCGGTTAAATATAAAAGGAAAGAAAAAATTGAACTGTCATATGATCCTATTTTTCCATTTCTAGATATATGCAAGGAAATAAAACTAACATCAGGGAAACAGCTGCATTCCCATTTTTATTACAGTATTATTTATAATAGTAAAATTAAAATCTAAGTGTCTATGTACTGGTGACTGGATAGAAGTGTGGTTCATATGCATACTGGAAAGCTTCGTGGTCATAAAAATAATGAAATCTTGTCACTGATAACAGCATAGATGAGGTTGAAGATCATTATATTAAACAAACTGTACCAGACACAGAAAGGCAAGGCCTAGAGACAACTGATCAATGGGAGCTAAGTTACACTTAGGAACAAATCTGTAGTCCCCAGGGAGGCATAATGATAGAAACCAAATGTGTCTAAACCTGGATGAAAGGATTTTCAATATAAGGTGATATTAACTTGCATTGATTTAAACAGTACATAGTATATATATATATATATATATATATATATATATATATATATATATATATACAAATATGTACAACTTACACACATGTATACCAATTATGTGTATTTAAATGTTAAAAGAAGTATATTAGTCATTGTTATAACTCTGCAGACCACACATTAGAAGGTTCTGCTTTTGGGTGGTTTAAATAATAATTGTCCTCTAGAGGCTCAGGTATTTGAACACTTGGGCCCCACTTGCTAGTTAAGAGACCTTCAAAGGGTAGAATCTTCCTAGGGGAAAATATGTCAATTGTGGTGTAACTTATAGCCTCTTCCAACTTCCTTCTATTCTCCTCTCTCTTTTCTCTTTTCCTCCCTCCACTGCTCTCCTTTTGTCTGTTTCCTGTGTATGAATAAAAATGTGATAAGGCAGCTACCTGACCCTGCCACTCACCATGCTTTTCCTGACTATTACCATGCACCATGCACCATGACTGAGTGTATCCCTCTGGGACTCTGAAGTTGCTTTGGTCAGAGTATTTTAAAACTGCACCAGAAAGCAAACTAGAACGGGTAAGGTGTTGAACTATAGGACAAACAGATAGGATGTGTTTAAACTACAAAATGTCATAGAAATGAGAAGCTTAGAAACTGTAATTTCCAGAAACTGGGGTTCCAAGAAGACTGAGTAACCTTCCTTGCAGGGAATGCAGGGCTAACACTTCCTTCTTGAGCTGAGGTAGCCTACTGTGTCCAGCAGATTTTGTTGAATTTGATGCACAAGGAACTAACCTGGCAACAAAGCAAATGGGTCTAAAGAGCTGATGGCCATGGGCTGACAGAACATGGGTGTGGAGGCATTATAGGTGTTAGCTTCTTGTTTGAGCACAAAAGGAGCAGGAGCTGCAGTTAGGAAGCTCTGTGAGAGCTCCTGACATCTTGGCTGTGATGTCAGAGGAAAGCCTATTTTCTCAATATACTTGACACCAGAGACCTAAGATTAAAGTACCAGATACCCCAGGCCTGCTCAGCTCTCTCCCACCTCTTGTTGGTCATCTGCTGAATTACCTTCTTCATTCTGCTGTGACAACTCACACATTTGGTGGCTTTAAACAACAAACACTTATTATCTTGCAGTTCTGGGCTAGAGTTCTGAATGAAGTACTGCATGTCCACATTCTTCCAAAAACTCTAGAGAAAATAGCTTCTTACTTTCCCTGGAGTCCTTGGATGTCCTCTGCTCTATTTTATGTTCCATCCTTATAATGCCTTCTTCTCTTTTTCGTCTTGTTCTTGCACTATTTTCTTAGGATGTTTTTCACTGAGTTTAGGAGCCCTCATGAAATCCATGATGCTCCCCTCTCAACATCCTTATTTTAATTGCATCTGCAAATGCCTCATAGAAATAGGGTCATGATTTCTGGTTTTTGAAGGCCATTGGCATAGGCTTAAGGAAGGTAGTCATTCAACATGCTGTAGCCTCACATGCTTAGCAGGAGAAAATTCCTGGGCCATGTGGTGTAAAATTATATCTACTTGTGTCTCTATGTTTTTTACCTATGCAACATGTATCACATATCCATGAAGAATGCCGAGAAATGGAACATGACGTATCCTTAAGATACAGTCATAGACAGGAACTCCACAAGGAGAGCAACAGAACAAGATAATTTGAACACAGGGAACTTCCCAGAGACTCATACTCCAACCAAGGACTATCCGTGGAGATAACCTAGAACCCTGACAATGCAGCCACTTCTGATGAGAACTGATAGACTAAGATCAGAAAGAAGGAGAGGAGGACCTCCCCTATCAGTGGACTTGGGGAGGGGCATGCATGCAGAAAGGGGGGGAGAGTGGGACTGGGAGGGGAGGAGGGAGGGGCTTATAGGGGGATACAAAATGAATAAAGTATAATTAATAAAAGTTAAAAAAAAGATACAGTCATAGAGAAACCCAAGAGACCCGTCACTGAAATCAGTGAGGAAGATCACAAGATTTTAGAAATATATTAGAAATAGAAAACAGAAGTAAATGAATGAAAAGGTACAGACAATTCAACATAAAGCCTACCATCTGTTTAAAATAATTAAGTGAGTACACACAACTAAAATTTCCAAGTCTGAAACTAAAAATTGACCAAGGGAGCTTAACTGCAGAAGAAGGAGCCAGTGACACAAAAAATAGCCTAGTAGAATCAGAACACAAAAAGAAATGGGAATGCATAACACAGAATAGAACATGAGATGCTGGATACTCTCTAACAGTCTAACCCATAAAAACATCCTGCAAAGAGAGGAAACAGAAAGTGAGCAGAATTGGTGTTTGATGACCACGGCCAATAGTTTCCCCAAATTTAAGATAAAGATTAACCCACATATTCAAGAAACAAGGTTAATCCCAGATGTGATTGGAGGGTGTCAGCGAGCCCCACATAAGAACAAAAAGACAAATTACTAAAGATAAAAGATAAGGAGGTTAATGAACTAAAGGAAAAACAAGGCTCAAATGCAGCTACTTTACTTCTGCTTAAAACATACAAATAGGTAGAAAAGGAAACTGTGGCACGCAAAGAATGTTAACATGGTGTATGATAATTAATGCAGGAACAGCACATCTCCTATGTTGTGAGACAGACCTGTGAGGATGCCACCTGTGGAGGAAGGCAAGAAGAATCCTGAGAGCCCTGAGAAGAGCATCTAAGTTAGGAAAACACTCTGTTTTTACTTCTTTTTGTGTGTGTGTGTGTGTGGCCTTTTTTTAACTTTTTTAAATTTTTTTTATTAATTACACTTTATTCATTTTGTATCCCCCCATAAGCCCCTCCATCCTCCCCTCCCGATCCCACCCTCCCTCCCCTTTCTGCATGCATGCCACTCCCTAAGTCCACTGATAGGGGAGGTTCTCCTCTCCTTTCTGATCTTAGTCTATCAGTTCTCATCAAAAGTGGCTGCATTATCCTCTTCTGTGGCCTGGTAGGGCTGCTCCCCCCTCAGGGGGAGGTGATCAAAGAGCAGGCCAATCAGATTATGTCAGAGGCAGTCCCTCTTCCCATTACTAGGTAACCCACTTGGACACTGACCTGCCATGGGCTACATCTGTGAAGGGGTTCTAGGTTATCTCCATGTATTTGGAGGTAAATGGTGGGACCTGGAAAGGATCATCCTGAGTGAGTTGTCCCAGAAGCAAAAAGACACACGGTATATACTCACTCATATAGACATATAACATAGGACAAACCCACTAAAATCTGTGTATCTAAAGAAACTAAGCAAGAGAGAGGACCCTAACTAAAATGTTCAATCCCCACCTGAAAGGCAAAGAGGATGGACATCAGAAGAAGAAGAAAACAGGAAACAACCTAGGAACGTGTTACAGATGGCCTCTGAAAGCCAGAAGAAGAAAACAGGAAACAAACTAGGAACCTACCACAGAGGGCCTCTGAAAGCCTCTGCCCTGCAGACTATCAAAGCAGATGCTGAGCCTGATGGCCAACTGTCGGGCAGAGTGAATGGAATTTTATGTAAGAAGTGAGAAATAGTAAGAGCTGGAGAGGACAGGAACTCCACAAGGAGAGCAACAGAACAAGAAAATTTGAACACAGGAAACTTTCCAGAGACTCATACTCCAACCAAGGACTATTCATGTTTTTACTTCTTATTTGGCAAAATGTCATCGAATTAGCCACAAGATTAATGGGATAAATTAATATAAACCATTCGTTAAAGAGATAAGACAAATGAATATGTATATTTCATTTTCATACATTTACCTTTTGAATGAATACATGCTGAGAATTTACTGATAAACTCAGAACATTCACTCATTCATTTATTCCACTAATGTTAAGGGCACATTAACCACATATCTGAGAATAAATCTATATCAGTGCAAAAACAGGAAGAGAATTTACTTGCAATTTAATATTGAATTTCAGTAAAAATAATCAGACACCATCAAATAAATGAATTTTAAGCATAATTAAAAGCTATAAAAAGGGTAGCATTGCAGAAATAGGAACATGTCAGTAGAGTTATTGAAATTTCAAGTAACTGGTTGCAACACACTTAAAGGAGGTGGAAAGGCAGAGATTTCCTATGTGAGGACGAGGACTTTGACAAAGGGAAGAAGCAGAAAGTGCAGGGTGCCAACAGCCAGACATGCTCTGGAACAGCAAGAAGTGCAGTTTAGCTAAAGCACAGGGAACAGTGAAGGCCTAGAAAGAGCTAAAGGCTGAGAGGCTTCACTATTCCATACCTATAGGTTAATCCTAACATGTGTGCACATGCATGCACGCACACACATGGGGGGAGGGTAAAGGAAATGCTGTAAAACAGATGATATGTTCATGCCCGTGTACATGCCAACCAGATTCACAGAAGACAACAAAGCAACAAACAAAGAAATATACCACACTTTATTGTGACAACTACACAGGGCTCTCAATACTGAAAGCAAAGATTATGACACAGCTGAACTGCCATTTCCAAGTACTATTTTTAAAATGGTTCAATGACCAACTATAAGCCTCAAACAAAGAATAGGGAATATGAGACATGGAAAAATTTAAAAAATCAATTCAAGGTATAAATTAAAAGGTTGCCAATATGGAATAAGAATCCATGTTAGAGGAAAAAAAATAATCATGTGAGGGAAAAATCAGCGAAGATATAGAAACACTGAAAAAAAAAAAAAACAAATAGAAATTCTGGAAATAACATAATGGAAATTATCACTAAACAGGACGAAATCTATTTCCTGACCTCCGAAGAGGACCAGAGGTGGACAACAAGGTCAAGACAGTAAAACACACAGACATACAAAAAGGACCAGGAAACACAACCAAAATTTCCAAGAAGTCTTGGAATACTGATATCAACAAAATCTAAGAACTCATGGGAGAGAGGTTGATTTTAGCTGAGATTTCTACTAATCTAGAGAAATAAATAGATAGGAAACATTTAAAACCACAAAAATATATGACATAATTTTGAATAGGAAACACTCTCTACAACACACCATTGTCAAAATGTCAAAAATGCAAAGCAAATAAACAATATGTACAGACACTCCTGATGAGATCTGATAGACTAAGATCAGAAGGAAAGAGAGGGGGACCTCCCCTATCAGTGGATTTGGGGAAGGGCATGCATAAAGAAGGGGGTGGGAAGATGGGATTGGAAGGGGAGGAGGGGAGTTTATGGAGGGATACAAAGTGAGTAAAGTGTAATCAATAAAAGTTAAAAAAAAAACCTTTAATGGAAAAAAGTTCACTAACATTTACAGGCAGAAACATTAGAAAAGCAGAAGACATGCTATGAACAACCATAAAATTTTCGAAAGCGTGGAGTGCTCTATCTCATTCCTAGAAAATAAATGTCAATAGAGAATTGTATATCTAGCAAAATTATCCATTAAAATGGACAGAAATAAGAATGTTTTATGACAAACACAAGTTAGGGCAATTCACAACAATTAATCAAGAACTGCAGACAGTTTTTAAAAGAAACATGTAGATGAGGAAGAAAGACAACTTCACACATAAGAATGAAGATGAAGGGGCTAGAGATATGGTTCAGAGTTGAAGAGAGTGTATTGGTCTTCCAGTGGACTAGTTTGATTCCTAGCATCCATGTCTGGTAACTCACAACCACCTGTAAGTGAAATCCAAAGGATCTAATGCCTCTAGCCTCCCTGGGGACCCCTCCATATGACATAAATACGCATATATACATGACTGAATTTTTTTAAATGCAGGGAAAACATAATCCAAGAAAGCAACAGGTAAACAGAGAAGAAGGTGAAGTCATCAATCATATCAAACACAACTACTAACTACCTAATGCCACTAAGAGAGGAATGAAGAATGAATAGTTAACATGCCAACTAAAATAACAAGCCACAAAATCAAACAGCACAGTAAACCCTCTCAATTATAAGCTTGAATGCAAATTGTCTGAGCTCATCAATTAAAAGATACAGAAAAATTAAGTGAATTTGAAAACATTATCCAGCTATCTGCTGTCTCAAAAGAAAAGGAAATAAACAAAAGAAAAAACCCCACACATAGACTACAAAGTTTAGAAAGCCAACTACTAAATGAACAAATGTTTCAAACCAGCTGAAATAGCAACTCACATGTCCAGTAAAGTAAATTTTAAACAAAAACTCATCAGAGCAAATGGAGAGGGCTATGATGTATTGATGATTGTTTACAGAGAGAACATATACATTGCAAATATTTATGTAGTAGATAGCGGGTTGCCCAATTTCATGAAAAAGACACTAAGAAGCATAAAAGATTCAGTGGTCCGGACACAATAATAACATAAGACTTCGACAGTGGACTCTCACATCTAGATAGATCATCCACGTAAAAATCAGTAAAGAAATCTCAGCTCAGAGAGAACTCAGACTATAGAGTAACTGGACAGATACCTACAGAAAAGCCCATCAAACAGATAGGAAATATACACATCGAAAGTTCTTGAAAATTGACTAAGTTATAGGCTATAAATGAAACCTTCATGGATATAAAAAGCACCCAAAATAATTCCCTGTATCTTATCAAACAACGGGGTTTAATAAAGCTAGAAATAAAGAGCAAGATGAACCTCAGGCAAGACACCAATACTTGGAAACTGAACAACACACATTTTAATGAGCATCAGGTCAAGGATGAAATCAGAGAGAGGAAAAAAAAAATCCTACAGTCAAAAAATATGAAAACTACCTGCCGGAACCTTTGGGATAGAGTCGAAGCAGTTGTCTGAGGAAAGTTTAAGAATGTTCACATTCAAACACCAGAGAAATCTCAGATAAACAACCTAATGATGCATTCTAGAAAAGCAAGAAACCAAGCCCAAATGCAAGAGATGTCAAGGGATAGCGACTATTAGGGCAATAACTAATGAAATATTGATTAAATGAACAATACACAGAATTAGCCAGATAAAGGTTTGGCTCTCCAAAATAATAATAATAATAATAATAATAATAATGAGGGGATGAGTGAGATGGCTCAGTAGGTAACACATCTGCTGCTCAACATGGCAACATGAGTTTTAGCCATGGAACTGACATGGAGGTAGAAGAGGAGAGGGACTCCACACAGTTGTCTTAGACCTCCACATGCATGTTGTGACACATATGCCCACAGACTTTTCAAGAACATAAACAACAACAATAATAATTTTTAAATATTTTAAAGGTTAATGAGATGTACCAATCTCTAACCAAACTAATATGTGTGTGTGTGTGTGTGTTTATGTAGCAGAGATACTTAATAAAATGAAAAAGGCAAAGGGAGTTGTTAAAAAGATTTCAGCGTAATACAGAAAACCATCAAGAAATAATTCCAACCAATCAGAAAATCTAGAAGAACGGGATAAATTTCTAAATGTATTTGGTCTCCTAAGATTAAAGCAAGAAGATTTAAATGACATAAATTGACCTATAACAAGCAACAAGATTGAAGCAGTAATTAAAAGTCTGTGAAAAAGTTCAGGGCCAGACAGGTTTTTTGTTCAATTCCACCAAACAGTCAAGGAATGTCTAATATTATCATCTCTTAAACTTGAAGTAGAAAGAACACTACCCAACATTCTCTGAAGCAAAGATAGCAAGATAACCCTGAAACCAAGACCCAGACAACACACAACAACAGCTGAACACTACATACTAATTTCTCTGCTAAGCACAGGAATATTCAACAAAATATTCACAAGCCGAATGATTCAAGAATTCATTAAGGAATTATCACAAACAAGCTGGTTTCATCTCAGGGATGCTAGGTCATTCAATAATTACAAATCAATAAACACAATATGCTATATCAATATATTTAAGGACAGGAATCACATAAAGACCTTGATGATACAGAAGGCATAAACAAAATCCAACATTTATTCATGATAAAATCTTTAAGAAAATATTAATAGAGAGATACACAGCATAAGAGAGGGTATATAAGAAAACTTTATACCCAACATGGCACTAAATGATGAAAAACTGAGACCATTTTCTCTAAAATCTAGAAGGTAACATTGGTGCCCATTCATTCCCAAACTGGTCTGCACTTGTGTGCTAAAGATTCACCTAGAGCCTAAGATGTGAACATAAAAGATAACACTTGGAAAAGAAGATCAACTTTCTTATTTGCAGGTGACATGACTCTACACTTAAAAGACCCCAAAAATCCTACCAAAGGCCACCTAGGAATGAAAAATACTCTAAGTAACATGATAAAATAGAAAATATGAAGATCAGAAAGTTTTACATGTATCAACAATGAAGTTGCTGAGAAAGAAATCAGAGAAAAAAAATCTCATTCACAAATAGACTCAAACAAGTTTTCACAATAGATCTAGCCAAGGAAGTGAAAGACTTATACAAGGAAAATATTAAGATTCTGGAAAGACCTGCCATGCTCCCAGATTGGAAGAATCACGACTGTGGCATGACTGACTATCTTGTCAAAAGACACAAACAGATTCAAGGCAGTCTCCATAACATTCCTCAAAAAATAAGGGAAAACACAAAATTTCTTATGAAAACATAAAGGCCATAAGTAGCAAAAAAAAAAAAAAAATCTAAGCAGAAAGGACATGTTTGGTGGTCTTACATTATTGTACCTCAAACTATAGTACAAAGCCATAGGGATAAACACAGCATGGCACTGGTACATAAAAACCAGTCACGTATACCAATGAAGTGTGAGCCCAGAGGTAGATCCAAAGCATGTATTGGAAAGCTGGAGAACCACGCATCTCACCCTGCACATAATTTAACGCACTAGATTGAGTATTTAGATTTAAAATCACAAACACTGCAACTGCTGAGGGAGGGAAACATTGTAGAATATAATATCAGTAGCAATTTTTTAAACAGAATCCCAGTGGCACAAGAAAAAGTCCCAAGAATTGAAAAAACAGGATTATATGATGTTTATGACCCTCTGAACAGAAAAAAATAGCCTATCAACAAAGTGAACAGAAAGCTTACAGAATGGAAAAAGAATCTCTTGACAGCTATCTTCAAAGTATTAATATCTGTAGTATATGAAGAGCTATAAAAATTACACAGTAAGGAAACAAAACTGCCAATAATAAATGTGTGAAATTATTTGAACAATTCTCAAAGGAAGAAAGACAAGTAGCCAATAGGTATTTGTAGAAGTATTCAACATGTTCACGCTTCAATAACATTTAAATTAAAACTACTTTAAAAATCCACCTCACCCCATTCAGAATGTCCACCATGAAAAAAAAAAGACAACAAATATTGGGAATGATGATAGGATGATAGTAAAGAGAAACCCTTCTGCACTGTTGGTGAGAATACAAACTAACAAAGCCATTGTAGAGTAGAAGACTCTCAAAGCAAGCAAGCAAACAAACCTTTAAAGCCTTATAATGCAGCTATTCCACTTCTAGATATATACCAAAAGGACTCCACATCCTAACCATAGAGACACTTGGAAATCTATGTTTATCACAAGAAATAGAATTAGCCTAGATATCAATAGACAGAAAGATGGACAATGAAAATCCGGTACATGTACATAATGGAATTTTATCTAACCCTAAAGCAGAATGAAATGATTGTTCTTGTAGGAAAGAAAACAATGTAAGTTTAAGCATGATAACCCAGGCTTATAAAGACAAAGACCAAAATTTGTCCCTTATATGTGGCTCTCAGCCTCTAGACTTTTAATATGCACATTCAAGTGTGAATGAGTAAGTGTAAAGTCAGGAAACTAAAAAGGGCCCCATTTAACTGTGAGGAAACTGATGGGCTTTAGAGAGAAAATAGAAGAAACAATGAAACAAACAGAAGGGAAGAACACTGTTGACAAAACAAGACAGTGTGGAAGGGGAGGCTGGAAGATGTGGAGAAGAAAAAAATGGAGCATAAACAACCAAAATCAAACCATTGTTAAAAACTTCACTCATCATTGTTCATGCTAATTTAGAAATAAGAACCGAGACTGCAGAAGTTGATGATAATGCCCACAGCCAGCAGATAACCAAGGAAGAAAGGACATTGGTAGGTGCTTGGGAAAAGAAGATGTGACAAATGGTTTCCCAATATGAGGTTCATAGTGAGAGTAAGATAGGATGAGGAAGGGAGAGCCTGTCTGGATTACAGACTTCATTCCCCAGGCCATGTGTGAGAGATGCAGAAACCAGGTCCATTGGGAGACCCAGGTCTTGTCTATAGTAGAAAGGGAAGAGAGTGGTCAGAAAAGGCATTCTAGAGGGCACAGGGCACAGGCTGAAGACTAAGGGATGATTGAGAGGTGGCCTAAGAGCCTGGAGTCCTTGAACAACTGAATTACACTAGGCTAAAGGATTTGATGCTCTTATGCCCCATGGGTTCCCGTGAAGGAGCAGTGGAAGAGTATGCAGAGACAGCCAGAGTATCTCACAGAGGTATCAATTCTTTTCCCCTGAGATGTCAAGGTCCAAGTCACAGTCAGAATGAGAGCCAAGGGGCTGCTGGAGAAGACAGAGGCTGGCATTCCCTCTGTGTAAGGATATAGGCAGAGAAACAGACACAGAAATAGGTGAATTGGAGGGCCACAAAGAAATGCTTGGTGGCTTGTCAGCATTCATCAGTCTTCCTAGGAGGACCCTGGGTCAGAAGAGAACGCCCCATGCCCACAGCCTCCAAGGACAGCACCTTACCAGCAGGGCAAGAGCAGATCTGTCTACAGAACACCAGGGCTAGTCTCTAAAAGGAATCCAGGCTGTAACCCTAGCAAGCTCAGTGACCTTAAGCTCCAGTTCTCAATGTCATCACCTACAAAATGGAAATGATGCTGATAGATGTGACCAAATTCAAGGCTTCTAGCCATTTGGTGTAATGGATAGACACGCCTCATCCGGATTAGGCACTCAGGCAATCATAACTATAGTTGATGATATTATCATGTCAAGATGGAAAACAGAATCTTCCACAGTGACATGAGGTTGGGAATGACAGGATTTGCCAGGAAATTACTCTGTGAGCTGCTCACCAGCAGCCAGCATATGTTCTGGTCCTGAAGGTGAAATCGCCCTCTACGTTTTCAGCATGTGAGTGATCCAAACAAGGAAGGAAGGTTCTGCTGTGTGTCAAGACTCTGGTCATCTGAAGTGCCGAGGCCTAGGTAGCCCATATCCCTGTGTTCTGCATGGGGCTGGTCCCAGTACCTGTTCACCCCTTACTCATATGATCAGAGCTCACTCACCTGCCTGGGCTTTCTGTTCAGCTATCTATGTGCCACTGACAGGAGATGCAGCCTGCTGCTTGACACTTAGGGCAGACAGGACAGGGTGAGTCAGTGCCTTATGAACCTCACCCTGTCTGGAGACACACACACACACACACACACCAATCTCTGCCAGCAGCAAACTCACAAAGAGGCTTCTCACAGTTTCTCAGTTGAAAAGTCACTGAATTTATTTTTACTTAAAAAAATTCACTATTTAAGGATAAAATGCTTTGTTGCCAAGGGGAAGATATCCTTAAGATTCAGTGCATTCGCTGGTTCCTCACAGTTAAAATTTCTGCAGGTGCCAGCTGCTTGTCTGATTGGCCTTATTAGCCTCTACCGAGAGCCCGAGCTTCCCATCCTGGAACAACGCAATGGAATTTTCCGATGGAGATTTCCGGCCTCTGCACACCCACACTCATAAGTGGTGGACTCCGTGGTCAGCAGATAGCTGCAGCACTGGCATAGTTCTCTTCCAGTACTCTCTGCTCCTTCCTCCTTTCCTCATCTGCCCATCACCCTAACCCATTCATCTCTGCCACTTCTCTTGACCCTTTCCACGGCCTCATCCAATAGCCACACACTGAGCAGCTACAGCACACACAGGAGGATTTCAGCCTCCCAATAGGTCTATCAACACATTTTTTTTTAAATCACCACTACTACAAACACCAGCTCATTCCTATCTAAACTTCCTCTAAGTAGAACCCAGAAGGAGTGCCATGATCTCTAAATACAGCTAATCTGATCTCTTAGAATCTGAACCACCTTTGGTCCAATCTCTGAACCAAGCATTCACAAGTCCTATCACTCATGAAATGCATTTCTTTCCATGCAGCTACCTACCCAAAAGAATGTGCTCAAAGACTTTAAAGCATAAAACTCTAATCCCCTTCTCAGGATGAAAATATCGAAGACAGGAGTTCAGAGGCTTTAGTGCAGGGCCTGGGCGGGCAGATCCGCCTACGATCTTGGTAATAAGCTCATGGGTATCTACTGGGGATGGAGCCAAGGCCTTGTTTTAAGACCTCACTCCTGAAGATTGGCAGAGGGACAGAGATAATTGGTAGTGACAGAGGTGATGGGCACCTGGGCTTTAGATTTCAGTGTGATCTGCCTTTCTGTGGAGACACAGATTCTTACTATTTCAGGTGGCCTAGACTAAGCCTCCTTCTGAATCTCCACCACAGGGAAGGCTTGGCTAATGAGCATACATTAAATCCTGCACACAGTACTAGGCCAGGGATTGTCTTGAATCTCATCACTCCTTCTCATGTTCCTCCCACTGGAGTAATAGACAAATGAACCAGAGTGCCTGCTGGGATGCCACGAGTATGACAGTTCTGGCTGTCTTTCACCCAGAAGTGGAGAAAGCCCATCTTCGAGATTGTCAAAGCTGTCCCCCAAACGGTAAGGAATCTGGGAGATTTAGATCAATTCCTGGGGGAGAGCTGAGAAATAGAAACTCAGGCTTGGTGACACAGGCCTGTAATAACAGTTACATAGGAAGACGAAGCAGGAGGACCCAAGTTCAAGGCCAATCATGGCATCTTAGTAAAAAAAACCTCTCTCAAAATTTAAGGAAAAACAAGTAAAACAGTCTAGAGATATAGTTCTATGGTAGACCAGCCTGACCAAGATGCATGGCATCCTAGAGCCAATCCCCAATACTACAAGAAATGAAAGAGAGAATCTGTGCATGTGAGAGAGTGAACTCAAGGATGCAGTGACTAGTTTGAGATCCTGGATCCAGCTCTGGTTACAGCTAGCTTACCAGTGAGCCAAGAAAGCTGCCATTAGACCCTGCTTTTGTTGGCTCATATGAGATTAGCCCTGGATTCCTTTTACTCGCCTCTGAGGAGGTGTGGTAAATGTTCTTTAGCAATTTCTTTGAAATCACAAGGCAAGGCTGAGCAGGAGCTTCTAGCTAAACCTAAGAATCTCTCTTTCAGACAGCTATTGACAGCTACTCCTGATTCTTCACCCATCTGTGGACTGTGCTAAAGCTCCTGGCTGGGTTCTAGGAGGCCCTTGAGGTGGCTTTCCCCATCCAGCTTCTGCCAATCCATGTTCAGCCGCCCTCTACATATTGTCCCAACCACCACTCACTCAAGGTTTCTGCCAGGTACAGCCTTCTAAGTTAAAAGTCTTCACTCACAGGCAGCCGCCCCAAAGCATCAATGCCTGGAAGATGAGGTGGACCCAGATGGTGACATCCCATATCTTCTCATCATTATCAAAATGACCAACTTTACAGTCACTTCTCGATGCTACTGTGCCTGAATATTATTTCCATCATTTAACATTTTTCTCTGTAGGTGTTCTATCTCCACGGGGGGGGGGGGGGGTAAAAGAAGGAAAACGACCTGAAAGTATGATCCCTACACCAAAGGCCACTGAAGGCTGGACCAACTCACACACAACGTGAGTAGTGAGTAGAACACTTATTATGACCCGTCATGTTTCACTTTTTCATCTCATCTGTTCCCTGGGCATAATAATATTTCTGATGTATGTTTATCAGAGGAAAAGCCTGGAGCTTCTGTGCCACTCTCAAAGCACTCCAGTCACTGTGATCTTAGTTAAGACTCTGTGTCTCACAGGCTTATTTGCCTTTTTTTCTTTTTTGCCCTGCAGCATATGCCATGCTCTGACCACTGGCTGAATAACAAAGATTTTAAAAAATAATAATCACGGACCTAAAGAATGCTGACCTCTATTGCTTCTTTTCCTCACACATTCCTTGCCCTGTTTCTCCTTCTCGACTCACCTGCTTTGAACTTAAGAAACAAAATCAATCTATGCAAAAAGCATAACTTAAAAAGAAATTCTACAAAACCAGCCAGAACCGGAAAGAAACAACCATGTGTTATAGGGAGGCTAAATTAAAGGCTCCTAGCCTTTTTGATGTGGAAAATGGCAGGCGAGTCACTTCCAGCTCTGGCTCAGTTACTAAACTGTGTCAGTACAAACATCTTACTTAAGTCTGAGAAGGCAGTATCTGTTTTTATGATGTTTGCAATCCCAAAAATGTATTCTAGGGTGGAAATAGAAAGACCAATATAAATGTTTAGATGATTTGTAAGCTTGGGAATTAATCACTGAAGAATGACTGATTTTTGTCTGGTGTTTATTCAGTGCTACCCTCTTGTCTGAACTGTATATTTTATTTTCAGAATCTGTTGTGGTAGTCACAGCAACGTTAAGGATACAGCGCAGAGCTGGCCTGGAGACTCAAGCTGATAGGAAAGACAAAAGAATCAACGACCGGATTAATTCAAACCTAACAGGGCATCACACCCTGAGGGGAGCACATGACCTCACTCCGAGCGGTCGTGGGGCTTTGTTATTCTTTTATTCTTCATTTGTTAAATTAGTGTTTGTTACATTTAAAAAAGTGATGGGCTTTGTTGTGACGTTCACACAAGTGTGCAATGTACTTTGGTTATATTTATCACCCCCAGTGTCCTTCCCACATCCTTGATAGCATCTTACGCACAGCTCCTTTAGGTGGACCTGTGCTGGCTCCCACTTCCACATGCCCCTGAATGCTCCACAGCGACATTGTTAATATAATGGAATGACTGTTCAACTGAAATGACAAATTCACTTTCTCAGTCCCTCTAGCCACACTTTAGGTGTTGGATAGCCACGAGTGGGATGTTTCAAAGGCACAGCCAGAACTGAGACAGGGCGTGTCCATCTCCAGAGGAAGTTCTATCAACAGAATTGCCTCAGATCACTGAGTGCACAGAGCCCATGGGTGGAACACAGGGGTGGAATCACCACCCCAGAAGTGGTTAAAATAGCCCAAGAAAGGAAAAGGATGGTCTAGGCCAGGCACTGATGGTGAGTGGTTGATCTTGGTGACACTTTTTTTTGGATATGACAACAATAAACTATACTTCAGGATAAAGGATCACCATTTCAGCAGCAAATTGGCTTCTGGGTAATAAAAGATGAAGCACAGTGAACAAAATAGGCCAGGCATGTATCTCTGGATTCACACTTTATACCTGAGGGGCATGAGGGCCGCTAGATACTTCAAGAATATTTCATAAAACTGTTTAGGCTGATTTGGCAAAATGCCTGCAAAAGGATGGGCTAAACAAACTCTGGCCACAGGAAGCTGCCTGCATAAGTCACAGATGGATACTGGGGAGTGGGGGATGGCTCAAGAGCACATTCCTAGAGTCCAGAATTACAGCCTTTCCAGGACAGCAGGGAAACATAGTGGGCACACATTGCTTTATCATCCAGAAATCTAGGCAGAAGTGGGGAATAGTGTGGATAATCGTGAATGAGCTGTAACAGTATTTTGTGTAAAATGAATCAATTAAGAGTTCTGGGGCAGGGGAGGTCTATTTCTTGAGTAGATTGAAAATCATTTTCAGAAGACCCTGCGTCTTCTGCTACCACCACCCGTCAGAAGAACTCTCATACTTGGCTACCAAGTAGAGAGATTACCTTCAGTCTCAAGACGACTTTAGACAAGGGAAGTGTGCCAAGCTGGAAACCCAAGCTGGACCCTTTCTGTTTCTGGCAGCTTCTGACATTACTGTTATGTTATTTTAAGAGAAGGAGAATATTATTACTGGAAAATCGCTAGCGACCATTACTGTTCAGACGACCATTTATTATCCATTATGCATCCATTACTCCTCTACAGCCCCACTGTTTGCCATGTGTTATTAGTGTAATGGCCTCATAATGGGCTCTGATTCTTTGACAGTGTTAAAATTCTACCATGACTCACTATGTCAATATTTCAGGGAAGAAAGCTTAATCTACACTGAAATAATGCATGATTTAAATTACTCAAATGTTACATAATCCTTAGTCATGTTTATAATAATCATGGTGCTTATTAAAGATATACTAGGAGTGCAAAGCCACCAATGAATATAGTTAGTTGCTCATGTGGTTTATAAGATTTAGCTTCTTTTTGGACACAAATGTGTTGAATACATTTAGTTAACCCAAAGACTAATGCATATTTGTTTTGTATATATTGAAAGCAATAAATAATCCTTAGTAAATGGTTATTTACTGACCAACCTATCAGAATGTTTTCATTTATAACTCACACTCTTTCAGAGGCTTGATAAGCATCGTGAGAACTCAGCCAGTTAACTTCTAGGGAAGGATGGCAGATTAGAAGCTGTTTCCACATGACATGGCAAACAAGAATTGTTAGTATAAGAAAAAAAATAGAGACTATCCCAAAGATAGGAAGAGTGGAAGAGCACCAGAAATCATGAAGGAAGATGGTGATTGAAGAGCAGAAACTGGTAGACATGCAAAAATGAGCCAGTAGGCCATGGCTCCTGAGGTAAGGCTGTCTGGCCGGGGAAAGCAGGAAAAAGGAGGCACCCAGAGGTGAGGTAGATACTCCTCCTCAAACAAGAACAACAAAACCCCTGGAATCACTAACGTCATGACAACCCACAATCCTTAGTAGTCTAAGATTTTAATTAGGAGATCTGGCGAGACGGTGACTCTACTATAAACACAAGAACAAGTCAGACCCTGAACCATTAGAAAATATAGTAACAAATCAGGGCAGAACCTAATGAAGTAGAGAGTAAAAGAATCAAAGAACAAATAGTTTAGTTCTTTGAAAATGATAAGCAGGGTTCATAAGACCTTCTCCAAACTGATCAACAAAACATATGCCTTAATAGAGGTGATAAAATCCACTAGGGCACACTCTCAAAAATCAATATTGCAATAGGTTAAAATATATAGAAACATAGATAAATCATTAGATATTTATTATATTCTATAATTCAATAACTGGAATATAAATAACTTGAAGAGCTCTATAAAGAGTGACAAAGTTAAACAGTGTCCCTAAAAAGGAAAAATCCAGATTGGATAAAATCATTGTCAAATTATACCAGCTTATTAAAGAAGAGATAGCATCAACATTCTTTAAAATTTTTTCATAAAAATCAAAAGAGAAGGATAAAGTCTATGAAGAGTCAGTATTATATTGATGCCAAAATCAAATGATAATACATAAAAAACTGTGTGTATTATCAAGGCCAATCCTTGAAGAAAAATTCTTCATAAAACACTTGTAACCCAAATTCAAGAACATTTTAAAATTATACATCATGATCAAGTTGGTTTCATAGCAGAGATGGTTCAGCATATGCAAATCAATATATGTAGTGCAGCACATATATTGATTCAGAGGCAGAAATTACATGTTTGTTTCAGTAGATGAAGAAACAGCCCTTGAAAGAGCTCCGAAGAAAGAGGAACAGGAAATCTATCTCAACTGAATAAGATTTATATATGACAACTTTGTAGACAATGTTCTCAGGAAACATTCTTTTATAGTCAGAAATACAATGAGGGTGTCTACTCCTTCCTCTTTTACTCAATATGGTGGTTGAACTCTCAGCTACAGCAACAAAACAAAAGGAGTGAATAGAAAATGAATAGGAGAGGACGAGGTCAAATTATTCCTACTTTCAGATGAACTGATTTTATAAAAGGTCCTAAAGAACCCCAACCCAGAACACTCTAAGAGCTGACAAATTCTCTCAGAGAAACATCAAGATACGAAGATAAAAATAAGATAAATGAAAAAAAAAACCAAAAAACAAAAAACAGTAGCTTTTCTTAATACCATTAATGATCTTGCTGACAGAAAATTAGGAAAACATTCACAAAGATACACAGGAATAAACACAACCAGGGGACAAAAGAGTGCCACAAAGGAAACTTCGAAACACTGAAAAGCAGAAAGGCATCAGAAAATGGAAATATCTCCCACATTCATGGACTGGGAGGATTAAATGTTGTGGAAATGGCTGTGCCAACACAATTTCACAAAAATATCTTTTACGTTGAAGGAGACTGGAATGTCTGCTGGCCCTCACAGACAGAGTTAATAATATACCTCCACTCACTTCAGACTGCTATCCTGCTGTGTACTCAGCCTGTCTGTTTAAACTGCCTTTATGATAACAAGGAATATCCAAGCTTACCTGCCTTGAATATCCCGTGTAATCAACTTCTATACCTTAAGCTAATGCATGGCTTTAATCTTTTTTTCCACTTTTTTAAAATTCAGGGGTCTTTTCTGAGACTGACACTCCACCAAGGACCATGTATAGATATAACCTAGAACCTCTGCTCGGATGTAGCCCGTGGTAGCTCCGTAACCAATTGTTTTCCCATAGTAAGGGGAACAGGGACTGTTTCTGACAGGAACTCAATGGCAGGCTCTTTGACCTCCCCACCCCACAAGGGAGAAGCCTTCTAGGCCACAGAGGAGGACTTTGCAGCCAGTCCTGAAGATACCTGATAAACCAGGGTCAGATGAAAGGGGAGGAGGTCCTCCCCAATCAGTGGACTTGGAAAGGGGCAGGGAGGAAATCAGGAGAGAGGGTGGGATTGGGAAGGAATAAGGGAGCGGGATACAGCTGGGATACAGAGTTAATAAAATGTAACTAATAATAAAAAATTAAATTAAATTAAAAAAATAAAATAAAATAAATATCTTATTATTTTTTTCTTTCAATTTATTCATTGTATATCCCGATTGTAGCCTCCTCCCTCAAATCCTCCCAGTCCTACCCTCCCTGCCTCTCCTCCCACATCCCCTTGCCCTAGTCCATGGAAAGGGGGAGTTTTCCTCCCTTGCCATCTGCCCATAGCTTATCAAATCTTGTCTGGACTGCCTGGATCTTTTTTCCTTTGTGGTTGGTAAGGCCGCATCGCTAGGGGCAAGCGATCAAAGATCAGACAATGGAGTTCATGACAGAGGTAGTCCCTGCTCCCCTTACTCAGGAACCCACATGGAGACTGAGCTGCTAATTGGCTACATCTGAGCCTGAGCCAGGAGTGTAGGTCCTCCCCATGCATGGTCCTTGGTTGGTGCATCAGTCTCTGCAGGACCCCCTGGCTCAGGTTTTTTAGCTTTATTGGTCTCCTTGTGAGTCTATTGGCTGCTCTGTGTCCTTCTATCCCTACCTTCTTTCATAAGACTCCCTGGGCTCTGCTCAAATTTTGGAAAATTTGGCCTTGAATCTCAGCATCTGCTTCAATACCCTGTTGGGTGGTATTTCAAAGGACCCTCTGTAGTAGCCTCCCATCCTGTTCCCTCTCTCCCCCTACTTCTGGTGTCTATCCCATTGTCTTTCTGAATAAGATTTAAGCATCCTCCCTAGGTTCCTCCTTGTTATTTACCCTCTTTGTCCATGGATTGTAGTATGTTTATCCTGAATTATAAGGCTAATATCCACTTATAAGTGAGTATATACCATGCATGTCTTTCTGCTTCTGGATTACCTCACTTGGAATGACCTTTTCTAGTTCCATTCATTTTCCTGCAAATTTCATGATTTCCTTGTTTCTAATGGCTGAGTAGCATTCCATTGTGTAAATGTGCCATAGTTTCTTTATCTATTCTTTAGTTGAGGGATATCTAGGTTGTTTTCAGTTCCTGGCTATTATGAATAAAGCTGTTATGAACATAGGTGAGCAAAAATCCTTGTTGAATGGTGGGGCATCTTTTGGGTAATGAGACCTCATGAAACTGAAAAGCTTCTGTAATGCAAAGGACACTGTCAACAGAACAAAACAACAGCCTTCAGACTGGAAAAATATCTTCACCAACTCTACATCTGACAGAGGGTTAATATCCAGAATATATACAGAATTCAAGAAATTAAACACCAACAAACCAAATAATCCAATTAAAAATGGGATACATAGCTAAGCAGAGAATTCTCAACAGAGGAATATCAATTGGTAGAGAAATACTTAACGAAATACTCAATGTCCTTAGCCATCAGAGAAATGAAAATCAAAATGACTCTGAGATTCCATCTCATACCCATGAGAATGGCTAAGATCAAAAACTCAAGTGACAACACATGCTGGAGAGGATGTGGAGAAAGGGGAACCTCCTCATTGCTAGTGGAAGTGCAAATCTGTACAACCACTTTGGAAATCAATCCGGCGCTGTCTCAGAAAACTGGAAATAGCACTACCTCAAGATCCAGCTATGGCTTTAATCTTAAATTATGTATCCTTCCCTGCCCCTGACTCAAATAACAAATGCATGTGTCCCTGGTGTGTGTGTGTGTGTGTGTGTGTGTGTGTGTGTGTGTGTGTGTGTG